>NC_044033.1:406838928-407138928 GCF_901765095.1 Microcaecilia unicolor
GGAAAATTGGAGGAGAAACTCGATCAAAAAGTTTTGAACTTCGAAACAACTCAATCAATGATGATAAAAGATTTGACCAGTCTCAGGACGAGATCCGAAATGTTTGATAATTACACTAAAATCCATAATTTGAGATTTGTTAATTTTCCTAGAATACATAATGTAGCTCCTCTTGAGATGTTAAAGCGCTACATGCGTGAAATTTTGAACATACCTGAACAAAGTATCCCACCTTTTACCTTGGCTTGTTATGTTCCTGGGAAAGAATTGAACCAGTCAATTGAAAAGCCGACAGACATTTCTCTTTTGCTTGAAACTACTGACTTTGAACTTGCAACGGCAGCCACTTTGGTAGCGACTGTAGCACTACTACCAGACAAGAATTGGATCTTCCGCCTGTTCTTTCGTAATAAAGAAAAGTCCTTTTTAGGCTTCAAAATCCTTTTGTTCCCTGATGTCTCTAAGGAGACTAGACGGCGGAGGAAACAATTCCTACTCCTCAAGCCGGAAGTCTTGCACTTGGGGGGTACCTTTTTTCTAAGATACCCCTGCAAGTGTATAATAAGACTTGGGGGGAAGAAATATGTATTTATGGAACCAGCTCATGTGTCTGCACTCATAGCCTCGGCAAATAAGGAAAAGCGATAAGAATAAGGCATCTTCACTTAGTGAATGCGTGACATCTGATGTTTATTTCCTTTGTTTATTTCTCCAGTTGATTTCCTACATATTGGATTTCTAGCATTATGGACTTGAGTCTCTATTCTCTAAAAGTGAATTATTTTATTTTTATTGTATTATTTTCCTTGTTAAAGTCTATTATGTTTGTAGAGACTTTCTAAGCAAGAGGTTTCTTGTAAATTTTTTGAATAAATGAATAAATAATAAATTAAAAAATAAATAAATAAATAAGAACTCAGGGGTATCACAGATAGTCAGTTAAGAGAATCCTGATGAATATGATCAGACCTGGCCCACTGAGTAGGTATACTTGCACAACCTCTCGGAAGCAATCATCGTCAAGTTATGACATTTGAAAAAAGGTGTACACCCACCAGTGGCGTAGCCAGACTGCCAATTTTGGGTGGGCCTGAACCCAAAGTGGGTGGGCACAAAATTTTCTCTCTACCCCCCCCCCCCCCCCCCCCCCAGCAAAATGTAGTCACACTCAGATGCATTTGTCACACAGGGTAAAGTGCTGCTTTTCAGTGCATCCGATTTCAGACAATTTATTTAATAGCCTAATCCTTTTCAGTGAGCTTTCAGAGGCCAAAACCTCCTGCCTCAGGTCAGTATAATGCTGTTACGGTATCCTCTCCTGACCTAAGGAAGGAAGTATTGGTCTCTGAAACTTTATTAACACCATATTACTTTATCCTAAATTAAAAATAAAATTATTTTCTTTACCTTTGTTGTATGGCCATTTACTTTTTCTCATTGTGTTGCTCCCAGTCTCTAGATTCTGCTTTCCTTCGTTTTCGCTTAACTCTTCTGCCAGGGTTTCCTGGCCATTTGTCATTTTTCTCTCCTTTTTCTTTGCTTTCTTCAATATTTTTCTGCCTCTCTCTGTGTCCAGATTTAATTCATTCTTACTATCCATTCTTTAATTTCCTTCATCTACTTATGGCTTTTCATCTTTTTCTCACCCTTGTTCTCCCCATGCCCCTTCCTCTTATTCTCCAATCTTTCACTACTCCCCCTTTCCATGCAGCCTCTCCTCTTTCTCTCCCCATCCTTCCAGTGTCTCCCCTCTCTCTCCCCATCCTTCCAATAGTCTCCCCTCTTTCTTTCTGCATCCTTCCATCGTCCATCCTTCCATCCTTTCTCGTCGTTTTCTATTTTCTCGTCAAGCACGGGACAGATAGCCTTCTCACGAGCTGGCCAGTATCGCAAGCTTAATGGCAATCCCCGTCAAAAATGTAGATAATTAACAAAAGCGGACAGGTAACAATATTACCGTCCTGCCGCGTCCACGCCCACCTTCCTCACACGGGGCACCAATTTGTTCAAATTGTGAGTTCAATTGGATAAAATAATAATAAGCATACAAAAGATACAGTAAAAATTTTTCTTTTTATTCAACTGTCACTATCATGACAGAGCTATGTAATAATTTTACATAGGAAGCAAGTCATACAGAGTACAATTCCATCAGGTACAGAGATGAAGTTGCTTGCTAACAATTTTTCTGTCCTTACTTATATACAGAATATTTTGGCTGTTCTTTACTTAAACTTTGTACACCCTAATTGCTCACATCTGTGTCTGTGTCCTGTTAATTTTACCTTATCTTTAGCCTTGCTTTTTCTTCTTAACCACAAGTCAGCATTTCTGCTATCAGACATTGTCTGTTTCTAATCTCATCTGTCAGACGAGGCTTGTGTTTGCACAGCTCAGTTTTCCACTGACTATTGTATGTGCACATTCCTTTTCAAGGTTATGCCTTCTCAGCTTTTCTGTATTTTTCCTTCTTACTTCTATACAGGAGGCACCGACATGGGTGAACAATGGCCCTGGGAAGCGAGAGAGATCCGACAGCAAACATGGGATGCACTTAACACCACTAACATTACCTTTCCCCAGCGGCCGAAGCCGTACGAATGGGCCTTGAGAACAAATATCATAGGTACCCTCTGCGCTAGTCGAGCGCCATCGAAGCGTTACTCTGTACCAGTGGGGGATTCTGCTTGCACGGGGGTTCTTCAGTATAATGGAAGCCGGACGACCTGGTGGCAAACGGATAACCTGCCCGCCCCGGAGCCTATCTGGACAGAACCCACCTTGAACACAACATGGACATACGGAGGAAACGCCTCCCTCAAGTGGGTAGCCCCGGCGGGCTATTACTATATCTGCGGGCGCAGGGCCTACGAACAGCTCCCGGCCCGCTGGTACGGTACCTGTCTCTTGGGCACTGTTCGACCTAGCTTTTTCCTTCTACCCCTGCGAGTTGGCGAAACTTTGGGTATCCCCCTATACGTGGAAAAGGGGCCAGATAACCCTGCCCGACGTAAACGGTCCTTTCTAAACACTAAGCCCAAAGTCCAAATTGGAGACTGGAAAGACAACGAGTGGCCGCCAGAACGCATCATTCATTACTATGGACCGGCCACATGGGCTGAAGATGGTACATACGGGTACCGAACCCCTATCTATATGCTGAATCGCATTATTCGCCTACAGGCCGTGCTCGAAATTCTTACTAACGATTCGGCCTTTGCCCTTAATATCCTAGCCCGACAAAACACTAAGCTCATTACCGCAGTTTACCAAAATCGCTTGGCTCTTGACTACCTCCTAGCTCAGGAGGGCGGGGTGTGTGGCAAGTTTAACCTCAGTAATTGCTGCTTACAGATTGATGACCAGAGCCATGTCATCAAAGAGATAACTGACCGAATGGTCAAACTAGCCCACGTCCCCGTCCAGACCTGGAACAGCGCGTGGGACTGGACTTCCTCCCTAACCAGCTGGTTGCCCACCTCCGGGAGCCTGCAAGGCCTCCTTGTCATGGGTGGCCTGTTTTTGTTGTCCTGTTTACTAATTCCTTTATCTCTTCCCTTTGTTTTCAGGTGTCTCCGCTCCACCATGGAGAGCATCGCTGACCGCCGGGCTGCTGCCCAGCTCATGGCTCTCCAGATGTACTCCCCCATTCCCCAGTCTGATGAAGCTTACGATGAAGCACCTTGTGGCTGATGTGCACTTTGAACCCCCTGAGTCACTTCATGGGCCATTACCCTTGTGCCAGCAAAAGACCGGCTACAAAGGGGGGGGGGGATTCCTCTAGGGACCCTCCGTCTCAACCCCGGCGAAGCAACCAACGGCTGCGCAAGGGCTTAGGGCTCGCTTGTTGCCTCCCTCGCTGACTATCCTTGTCCTTTCTTTCCTTTTCAGGGTTCATGGAGGTGATACTCTCCACCAGAATGGATGTTCAAGTATCAAAAGGGGGGAATGAAGGAGTGAAACGCCGAATACTACCCGAATACTGCTGAACAACAGGACAACCTCATGTTTTTGTGCCTACTGATGGACGTATACTTATGCACTCTACCTCTGCTTTTGGCTGTTTAGCCACACCTTATTACTGCACTGGACATTTGCACTGGACATTCGTGCCTTATCCAGTTTTACTGTTTACTAACCAAGAAGGTTGTTGTTTACTAATGTAAGGACAGAATGCAGGACTATTAGACATATAGCTTGTAACAGTAGTTTGCAAGGCCTATACAAGACCAGCTTGCATGTAGCAACGCGACCTTGGAGGGTGCTGACACCCCCTGCATTCCTGAGCCGAACCTTATCTCCTGTGCTAGAAAGGAGCATTGTGTGTGTGTGAAGAATAAGCTGCTAAGTTTCGTTTTTCTTGCCAGTATCATTTCAGTGTTATGACGTGAGTATGTACTGGGACTACAATTTTGTACTGTAAGAACTACAAAATGTTTACTGCGCATGCCAGTTGTGATGTGTAAGGGGCCAAATGCGCAGGCCCAGTAGGGAAGTATAAATGTAAGTGTCAGATGATTTATGACACACAGTGTCCCGAGACTACTCGGTGCTGTTCACTTGCTAGCAATAAAGTTGCCCTGTTTGGAACCAAAGTTTGCCTTTCGGCTCCTGATTTCCCGCCTGTTTCAATTGTACATAATTTTCTTTTGTTTGCTGGAAAGTTGTGATTTTACCCTATGTCTGAAACTTTCTATGTAGTTGTCCAGCTTGTTGTTTTGTCCATCCTGTGGCGTGAAATATGTGTTCTTTTGTTTAAAACTGTATGCCAGTCTGATGGGAGTTTCTTTGTTGTGGAAATGTGCCTTCAGGCGCGATTTTCTAAAGAATTCTTCCAGGTCTGAGAGGCAGAGGCACTAAACTTTAAAGATCCTTTAATGACCATTTTTTTACAAGGAAATGTTGATCCGTAGCATGCATCAAAGGGCTTTTACCGATGAAGCTAGCAGCTAATGAAAACGGAATGCAGATGAGCAATTCTTGTACAAACCCCATTGTAGCGAGATGCACTAACCTTTTCCGATTGCGTTTACGCATGAAAAACACAGGAAATCTAACGAGAGGTCTGTACCTCTCGATAGGGCAGAGCGAGCTAGGAAAGTCGTAATGTGAAAAAAACAAACAAACTGTGTGAGCCAATTCCAGCGCATTAGCTGAGCTAAATGCACTGTGATTGGGCGAAAAGGCCTTTGCATTACATATGTCCAAAAAAGTATGGGAGCAGTGTTTTTTTAAATAAAGCTTAAAGAAAACGTGTCATAACCACATCAACATAGTGCGTGCATATTAACGTGCTATATAGACGTTGTTACTTGTGTGCACATTTGTCCGACAGTTATGGCTGGAAAAGGAAGGAAGCCGAATTTCTCGGATCTGGATGTCCTCTGGCTAGCCCAACTTTTTGTAATTAATGAGAAGCGCCTTTTCCCTCTTGCAGGGACAAAGAGGAATATATCAAGGATGGACCAGGGCTGGAGGACACTGCAGCGCTTATTCAATAAGCGTTCTTCATTCCCCAGATCTGTAAGTGGGGTACAAATGCAGCAAATACATAAATAAGTATTGGCAGTACATGTATGTGCATGTGAAACGGGTGCGGTGCATGTACAACAAAGGTGTTTTCCAGAACGTGGGTACAGCGAATGAGCATGACAGCAGGGGCATAGCCACGCAGCCAATTTTGAGTGTTCCTCAGTTCAAGGTGGGTGGGCACACTACTGGCTACAGCACTGCATGACAGTGCATCATATCATATCATATCATATCATGTGAAATCTGGCATGACAGTGCATGACAGTGCATCATTGCTTTTCCATTTTTGTTTGTCTACATCTGACAGGTTGAGGAACTTAAAAAACGGGCGCGGGCCTTGAGGAAGGACCACCCAGGATGGCTACTTGAGGTGAAGTCCAACCTTGACAACAGCCCAGGTATTTTTGGATTTCACGTGAGTCTGCTGCATGACATTTGATGATTCGGGGTGTTATCTCAAAACTGTTATTTGTGTCGCCAGAAATGTCAGAGAAGGAGGAGGAGGAGGAAGATGTGGAGGAGGAGGAAAATGATGATGCTGCTGCTGCTGCTGCTGATGATGATGGCGATGGCAACGAGGGGTCACTGGCTGGTGTTGCTCCTCCCCGCCCTTCCGGTCCTACCCCTGGTCCCCACCTCTTACCTTATGCCCTTGTCCGTCCTGGCCCCTCCTCTGGTCTCCCCCCAGCCAAGAGATCACGCCACCATACCATACTGCGGCTCTCTGCAGCAAGATACAGCCCTTCCCACCTTTCCTCTCCTCCACCCCGAGCACACTTGAGCCCCCCTGCCTCACCCTCCCAGCTGCAGTCTCACCAGCCCTCCTGGTTCCCCTTCCTCCCCCCCCCCCCCCCCCCCGCACCATCCTATCTGCCCTCCTGCTACCCCCTCCCATGCTCTCCCTAAGACTTCCCTCCCCCTTTCCCAACACCATGCCGCTGCCTCCACCTCGCCAGAGCAAGTAACCCCCGTCCTGGAGCTGTTCCAGATGGACGCTGTACTTGTATATGGTGAGTTTTAAAATTCTGCTCCTAGCCACAAGTGCCCTCCCCTTGTCCCTTCCTCCCTTCTCACCCATTACTTCCCTCACTCTTTGGACAAGGGACTGTATCAGGTGTTCAGCGCTGTGTGCGTCTGATGTTGTTATACAATTGCTAATAATAATTATTGTTATTGCGTATCACAGTGTGTATGCATTTTAAAGCTGTTCGTGGTGAAGCTTTCTGACAGACCTTCTTTTGTCTTTTCTGACAGGTGCCACAGTGGATCTCACAGGGGAAGACAGTGAGGAATTCCCATCTCTCCCCCCCCCCCACCCCTCCACCCGTACCTGTTGACTGCACTGTCTCGCTCATGTCCCCTGCTCCCACCCTCTGCCGATCCACCTCCCCTATCCCTCCCACTCCTACAGTTGACCGTGCTACCTCTACCACCCCCCCTGCTCCTACCCACGACCGATCCACCTCCACTTTTGCTCCCATCCTTGAGGACCGCGCCACATCTTCCCATATGCCTCTCGCCCTTATTAACCTTCCCCGGGATGAGCTCCAGGACATGGCCCGGACCCTGCACATGGGAGGACAGGCACTGGAGGACCTTTCCCAAGTGGTCCTGTACCTGTCCTCCTATGTACAGCGTCCTTGAGACCATCTCCTCCCCCTTTCCCCCCTATCCAACCCTTCTTTGATATATCCTCCCCACCATATATAGCCCACCCCCAAAAACATATCACAGTTTGTATTTTTTGTATAAATAAAGTTATAAATAAAGTTTTATATAGTTATAAAGTTATTTATAAAGGTTTTCACGCATTGTCTGTACGCGAGCGGCAATATGTGACGTATATTTTGTGCGCCATCAGCGAGCGCCGCATTGCTGTGTGTGCTATCGCATTTGTCTTGCACGTGACACAGACAAGCGAATCGGCTTCTATTTCTCACGATTCTGGTATTTCCTGGTTGGCTGTTCTTTGGCGCATAAATATGATGTACATTGTATGCACTACAGACAAGCGCTGCTCCTCGTGTTTCCCCTGCTCATGAATTGCAACAAGAGGTAATGGATGGTGGGTTTTTCCTGGCACAGTTGGACTTTTTCCCTGGCATGGATTATGACCACGTTCCTGCCATGCAGGGACAGGAGCCAAGAGAACCCATTCCTGAACACCCTGTCCACGTTCGCCCACGCCGGCTCCCCCACCCATGTGTGTTTCGTCCACGGCTGGTTCTGGAAGACATGTCAGACAGAAAAATTGTAGATGACTACCACTTGTCCAGAACAGCTATATATCAACTATACCATGAAATTAGAGATGATATCGACCCAACCACAGCTAGATCTCATGCAGTGCCTGGCCTGATAAAGCTGCTTACTGCTCTGCAGTTCTTAGCCACAGGGACATTCCAGCATGTGTTAGGGGGTAACAGCAGCGTGGACCAGGCAACTGTTTCAAGACATCTAGCCCAGGTAATACTCCTAATTTTGCTACACCCTCTCCTCATCTCTGCCCTCCTCCACCTTTGTTACACCCCCCCCTCATACCTTTACTGTATAAAACCTGCATGACCAATCACACACATGTGCACTGTGTTTCAGGTCCTGCGCGCCCTGAAAAAATGTGTTCGCAAGCACATTGCTTTTCCCACAGGGGAAGCAGAGCAGAGGAGGGTCAAGCAGGACTTCTACAAGATTGCTTGGTTACCCAATGTCCTGGGAGCTCTAGACTGCACACATGTTGCCTTGACCCCGCCTGCGGATCGAGAAATGCAGTACAGAAACCGCAAGATGGGGTACTTGCTGAATGTGCAAGTGGTGTGCAATGCAAACCTTAGGATCCGGGATGTTGTGACACGTTTTCCAGGGAGCTGCCATGACTCCTACATCTTGTCTAACAGTGCACTGGGAAGGAAGTTTGCAGAGGGGCAAATTCATAACGGATGGCTTCTTGGTGAGTTTTTTACATTTCCTTTACTGGTGTGGGGGATACTACTACTACTACTAGTACTTAACATTTGTTTTAATTTAGGGGTTCAGAGACCCCTAGGTTCTGTCTGGTACCGGAGCTCAGCTGTCCAGTGGCAGAGAGAACCAAGAAGGCTGACTCCATCTCTGAATAGTACCAGTACTGGGGTAATCAAGAAGTTGTGAAGTTCTAAAAGGAATTGCCACTGGGAGGGACGTTAGTCCAGTGGTGTGCTGGAGCAGGCTCTCACAGGCTCGCAAGAGCCGGTTGTTAATTTTTTAAGAATTTTTGGAGCCGGTTGTTAAAGTAGGGCCCTCCATGGCTACTTTAACAACTGGCTCCCAAAATGTGGGCTTGGGCCCCCTGCTGAATTCTCTTTTACTTTGCTGGTGGGGATGCTGAGCCCTGCCAGCCAAGTAAATAGACTACTGCTGCTCCCCGCTCCTTGTTTCCAGCTCTGAGCAGCAGGCTGGGACTTCTCCAGCATGTGTGAGAAGTTTCAGCATGCTACTCAGAGCAAGACGTTGGAAGTGATGAGGGTCCATTTATTGGCTGCCAGCAAAGGTATGCCTAGCGTGCCCGCACAAAGGGAGGGAGGAGAGAGAGGCAAGTGTTGCTCCTCCTCCCCCCCCCCCCCCCCGCCACCCTTGGCCCTTCCAACTGCAGAGCTGGCTACGTCCGGAGAAAGAGCCTGTTGTTAAAAATTTACCAGCACACCCCTGCGTTAGTCCGCCTCTCAGCACTGACAAGGAAAAGATACCAGCCTTATGACAAACTGGATTTAGGCTACAGGTTATACAATGCAGCGAGAGAGAGCCTGATAGGGCAGAAACATCTATACTTACAGCCTTTGATCATTAAGTGAAGTCCACAGAACATCATTTGGGATGAGGAGTTTATTTGCCAAGATACAAGTCAAATCAGTGATTGACAACAGGCACGCACAATCAATTAATTATAGGAATATAATAATCCAGCTGCAAACAGGTGTTAATTAGTTCCTAATCTTTTATAATTTCTTTTACCAATTAAAGGTTCTACAAGGGAAAGCAATTAGGTAATTTGCCAATTCTTCTGGTCACATTGGTTTCCCTTGGAGAGAGAGAGTGCCAATCCTTCTCTCTAACAAACCAGGAAATACTCTGATTTTTATAGGTGCCCTCAGGATATGGATAATATGACAGTAGATATACCTGATTGGATCTATGCTAATGTCATGGTTACCACTGATTGGCTCATGCTAATGAGTAGCTTTTATCTTGCTAACATGGTTTTGTCTTTAGCTCGCTTGACCACAAATCTTAAGCAAGACACTGCATCCAGCTATACCTTTCCTTTCTCACACCATGGCTGACCACAATGTCACTCTGTCCTTTGGACCCCCACCTTTGTGTTTCCTGTTGTTCTCTGCAGTGCTCCAACACTGGGAGTTCAAGCAAGAGCCACACAGGCCTGTAAGTTTTTCTCTCATTTTAGAGCCTGAACCAAAGTCTAGGCAGCGGACCAAGGCTCATAGCTGTAGCATTTTTATACATCTCCCCCCTTTGAAGGCCTTTAGGAAAGGGCTTCAACAATATATGGTTTGATAACTTATAGTGGGCCAAGTCAATCATCTAGGCCTTATGTTCACACCTCAGAACAACAAGACTAGTACCCTGATCGAAGGCTGTCTTAGGTTGGGATACTTAGTTCTCCTTACCCGTCATGGCCAAACGATCTTTCTGAGCACCAGGGAGGTGGACAGTAAGTATAAGTATAAGAGACATTATTAAGGGGAGTCTTTGTGTTCAAGATTGCCAATGATGTAGCTAAGAATAGGCTGAGGGCAACAGTTAGGACTTCTATCACAGAGTAACATGGTAGTAACATTTTCTATAGGTATATGAATCTTCAAAGGAAGAAATTGGGATTTGTAATACCTAAGTACTTAACAAGTTTGGAAGCATGCTAGCTCCCTCAGGCAAATATGAAAGTGCAAAATTTCCATTATTGCTATCATTCCAGAGTAGCTCAATCGCTCCTATGGTACCATAGCAATCAGTGTTAAAATTTAAACAACGGCACGTTGAATTAAAGAATCTAGAAAGAATATTTTGTATTTACAACATAGGGAACAATGAGAGAAAGGTATATGTCAACATATAGGATACCATTTAGTTGGATAGGTTGCATACATGGTATAATTAATCCAGCCAATAGATCATTGTGAATTTAAAGTCAGCTGCAACCTAATTGAGTATTTTAAAATCATCTGGCACCCCCCCCCTAGGAACTCTAATTGAGTCTCTCCCTGGAGAGGGCTAGAGGTGATGGGAATAACTACTTGGACTAAGGCAAACTGGCCTTGTCAGTATGAAGGCATGTTGGATAGGACTAGCCTAAAGGTGCATTGGGTAGGTAAGTGTTAAAGTACATGTCAAAGGTTAATTATGCCTAAATGAAAGTACACAGAAAATTAAATCTAAAAACAGTAAGAGTTGAATTACAAATGTCCTTCTACAATGGAAACTGTGTCACTGGCAACATAAATTAGCCTAAAAAGGGAGTAATAGGAAAATAAAATAGAACCTTTCCAATAGACAGGGTTAATGCTAGACTAAAAATAAATCAAAATATGAGTCCATAATGTCCATAAATAGCAACTATGAATCTCAAATTAATTATCTCCTGATTGGCTTGGCTGTATTGTGCAGGAGTTCCTGGTTCTGAAATGTCTCCTGTTGTAATTTTAAGTTCCAGACTTTACTGAAGGCTGTAATATTCTTCAGGTGAAATCAAGATGTATAGTTCTCAGGCTTGGCTGTAGTAGAGGTCACAGCTTCAATTCTATCTGGGTATACTTTCTATGGGCTAAGTCTCTCATGTTCAAGGAATTGGAGGTTGCATAATTATCAGCACCCAGATCTTTGTTTTTATTGTATATCCCCCCTTCTGGCTTGTGAAGTCTGATAAACAAGACAGAAATGCAATTACTGATGATTAATGGGTCTAGACCTGTGGGGATAAGAGAGCTTAGGAAAAAGTCATAGTCAAAGCAGAAGACTAATGTGCAGAAAATTAAAACTCATAACTAGTATGCGAAAAGGTCCAGGTGATGAAAGTATCTTCTGAAATCATGGTCGCTGTCTGTTGTAATAGATACAGTAGTTCATATGTGAAGTGCCATGCAGGTTCTGGAAAAGATGCGCAGCCTGCAAAAATATTTAATACAATAGAATATTTAAGAGCATAACCAAGAGGGCCTAAATTAATGACATCATTTGGACAAAAAAAATTCTCATTGGAGAAGTTGGTGCTGCCTTCTCTTGCCAGAGGACGGTTGTAGCAGAAGTACCAAACTGGAATGGAGGCGGTAGATCAGGAATTGGATTAGCAGTCTTCAGTCAACCTACAGGACTTAATAAATAGAGCTGATATACAAGTAATGCCTAGTAGTCAAATCTCAGCACAGGATCATTAAATTGAAAACACAAATTTCTTGTGAGTAACAATGACCCAGATTCAGTGTACTGCCTGAACTTTTCCAAACTCAGTATGTTTAGCATTAAAATAATGTGCAATAACACTAGACAGAGAAACATAGATGTGAATATCCTAATCCAATAAATATTCTCCTATAGTATGTGGTAGATCCAGAGAGGTTAAATACGTTATACTTCTGGAAAGAAACTGAAATGCAAAACGCTGGCTTTGTTGTTTTTCGGTATGAAAAAATGCTAAGTTTCCCAATGTAGGAGAGAGGCACAATTCAGAGAAAAATAACCAATAGACAGAAAAGTCAAAGTGAGTTCCTTGGGGCACCAGTAGGTGGAGCATCATTTCAATATATAAAATCACAAATTACAAGTAGAAAACAAGATGAAAAAAACTATACATTTATATGAGGCCTCCTCATGTGACCTTTACAAGCTTTAAATAGGTCAGATGAGAAAGACAATAACCTATAGTCCTCTGTAATAGTTCAGAGTCAATTTGGAAAATGAAAATTATATTAAACTGTAATCTGATCCGTCTTATGCCTGCATAATTCGGGCC
Source organism: Microcaecilia unicolor (assembly GCF_901765095.1). Classification (NCBI taxonomy): domain Eukaryota; kingdom Metazoa; phylum Chordata; class Amphibia; order Gymnophiona; family Siphonopidae; genus Microcaecilia; species Microcaecilia unicolor. Next base: position 406,851,458 of record NC_044033.1, read on the forward strand.
CTGAATAATGGGAGCATATCAGGATTCAGAGGGATAGCCAAAAATAAGCTTATATATCCCCAGAAATCTAATTATAATTTGGAATATATTTTAAATTAGAGAGGAGAAGCAGCTTTATAAGCATTTCTTAAAACATTACAGTAAAATTCAAAAATCAAGAATATAATCACAAATCTTAAGTCAATAAATGCACACAATTGACCATTAGGATATGATCATATAGACCAGCATGGTAAATTGAACAGCCTGTAAGCCTACATTGTAAATTGAATTCTAAACAAAGAGTAGCAAGGATAACACAGAATCATAGAAAAACCCATATAGTTATTAAAAATCTGAAGCACATAATTAATTACTGTATCATGTAAAGTCTACTAAGTTTAAAGCTTTTGTAAAAATGAACTTCAGAGAAAATAAGAACTACAAGGGGTTAATCTCTGTCATTCGTTCCTAAGGAAATCACGAAATAACCGTGCTTCCTGTGCTTAATTTGAGTTTACTGCTCACCGCAAGCACTGGACAGCATGGCGACTGAAAACAAGACTATACATCAAATAAAAACTGCAAGTTCAAGTCTTCGTATTGAAACCTCATGCTGGTGTAATTAGTCTCCATAGAATCAATACTTCAGGAGAGAAAAAAGAGGAAAAGAAGGCCATCACTTCATCTGATTCCCAGAGGTACGGTTCTCAATAAAAAGGAAGTTGGCAATTGTGCGTAGCTAGTACTGCAGCTTCTGTAATGCAAAAAGTCTCATATTAACTGTGCTTTGAAATAATAGCAACCTGAATTTGGTTAGTTCTGGTGTAACACTTAGTTATGTTATGCATGGGTTAATCTCTATTTGCCAGACCGGAGGGTCCTGGTCGCTTTAACTTAACACATTCAAATTCTAAACCCTATTGCAGAAGTAATAAGGCAGGCACTGTAGTATTATGGAATCCAGAAATGAAATTTAACTGCGCCATTTGGGGCTTGAGAACAAAAATTGCAGGAATTCTATACAATAATATATCTTAAAAACCCCTATAATCAGGAGATTACAGACATAGGCAAATCAAATATAGTTTAAAACAGAAGGAAGAAAAAAGAAAAATCAAACTCATTTCCTGTTAGCAGAGAGTAGTACAAATTTCTATCTTAGCATCTGTTTTCTGTAGATTAATAAAAGTTCTCAGTAAGCCACTTAGAAACAAGCAAAGGCGGAGGGATCAGTTCCATAACGTTATAAGGCACACGCAGTGTTGTATACCATACACAAAAAAAACAGTTCCTGTCCAAAGAGCTTACAATCTTAGCTAAAAGTAGCTCATGTCTATTATCTACAGTGGCAAAGTCAGGGAGAGAGAGAGAGAGTTGCAACTTGCAAGGCATGGATGGGCATTTCAAACTCTGACCACATCGGCACAAAAATAGGCAGCTCAAAAGCAACAATCTTGTTTAACCTTCAGACAGGGATTAAGTAACATGTGCAGCAATTTCCAAAACCAAACCAAGAACATAGAGCTTGAAAACTACAAATCTTTAAGAAGCAGGGAAGGAAGTTTGAAAGTAGTAGATAAGACGTGAAAAGGAAAATTAAAACAGTTAATTCATTCTTACTGAGCACATCCCCAATAGAGAACCAGGAAGTGAACATCAGCACTAGTTATTTTAAACACCATCACAAATAAACAGTGTTTTAGACGGCATATAATATAGAACCTTTCAGCTCAATCCACTACACAGACATTTAAGTACTTTAGCAATGCCTTGCCTGAATGAAATGAGATAGTTAGTCCAGAAAAACTGTACACTCCAGACACAGTGTAAGGGAATGCCTTCGTAGTAAATATCTGGAATAATTATGCAATTTTCAAAGAACACATACAAGGACACACACCTATAAAATTAAAACTGTAAGCGGATCTCCTTAACTAAGAAGTCTGTCATATAATAGCTGAATAAGAATGACAAGTATGTCCAGTATATCTGTCTTATCCAGATTCAGAATCCGGATGTGAGTTCCGGAGCCAACAACGATAAATTATCGAAAACCCTTAATCTATTTATAGCTACTAGAACTAAAAAGTGCTCGGATTTATAGTGAAAGCAATTTACCGGAAGTCAAAAACAATCAGGTATTTAACATCACATCACAAATCAAACCAAACAAACATTGCTTAAATGAAATAATATACAATCCTGAAAAAAAAAATAAACACTCCTTTGAGATTTACTACCACTGCAGTTGATAGGCAATCTCGAGGAGTAACCTTAAAGCACTAAGTTGGAACCAAAGAAATGATTTCTTGATAATTAGCTATTTACCACAGGACACACAGGAACATATAGACATAAAATTAAAGCAGTAACCTAATCCTGATAAGTAGAAAACTTAAAGCTTAGAAGAGGAAGCAACATATTTCCAAATGTAGTTTAAAACCAATCATTGGAATTATGCACGGTTAAGGAATTGATTAGAGTTTCAGAATAAAAGATCCCAAAAATAAATCTTTCAGCAGCCAATCATAAGTCACAGCACACAGAATAGAAAAGGAAAACCACACTCATATACCCATACACATACATAGTAATTGTCCCACATACAGAGGTGTCCCTGTGTATTGAGGACAAAATCTTAATCCTAAATTTGGTAAAATAAAACATTTAAATTAGAGCTAATCCAACAGGCCATGAAAGTATACAACGGAAAGCTTATTAGTAACACATACAGTAAATGAAAATATACTCACGATTCGTGCAATGTAATCTCCAGCGCAGAAAGTCAATTGAGAAAGAGGACAGTTAGCGGGATCACCACGCACTTCCGAACTCTCGGTGGCGCAGGGGGGTTAACCGCAAAATAGAAAGGTCTGTTTCGGAAAGCCCCTACCAGAGATCTAAAGAGATGTCAGATCACCAGTATCTGGTGTTGGGGCGGAGAGGAAGATATGATATAATGGGTAGTGAACAACATCACCCAATATGTATAATAACGGGACCTAGTGAGCAAGTGGGCTACAAATAAGCTCCAGACCTGTAACATGCTATAGAACAATGATCTAGAGTAGTAATATATATATTGACCAGACCTACTGGTACAAGGTCGGTGGTTCAAAAGGCAGCTCCAGGGATAGTAGGGAGACCTAGGAATGAAAATGTGCTAACAGTTTACAAAAGCATGCAATGATTATCCTGATAGTAGAACGTGCAGAGACACAACACAATCATACTCACGCATCTGCTAATGTGCTCCAACGTAGGGACCCAAAATAAAAATTACTAATTGGCGGAAAGCTCCACGCTTTAACCACAAGTGACATTAACAGAGAGACAAAAAACTACAAAATAGAGATATGTATCTGAGAAGTGAGTGAATATATATATATATATATATATATATATATATATATATATATATATATATATATATATATATATATATATATATATATATAGTGTCCGCTAATGTATGTACCCTACTCTATAAAAAAAACTGTCCCCCAGGGTAGGCTTCTAAGGACAGGAGCGCTCAGCAGCTTCAACCACCTGCCAAGAGCGCTCAGCAGCTTCTATTGGCCATGAGCATTACCACACTCAAATGATAGAACCCCTAAAGTGGGGAATGCTACTACCCCTAAAAGAATACAGGAAACGCGGAAGAGAGTCTCCCATAGTCGGAGAACAGTGGTCCAGTGGGTCTCCACTGGTTAGGAGGCCGCAGCACCTTACAACTAACCCCCAATGGACCTTCGGTCTCCGCACATTACCACTAACCGTCCTAGAATTTAAAAGGCCCTAGTCAGCTGGTCCAAATGGCAACATATGCATTAGACGTCTCTTTATAGCATTGCGCGCATCTGGACCAAGGTAACTCCTATGTGGGCAATAGTCCAGAACAGCGGAAGCAGGACATTCCGAAAAATGAATGGGATTTCTACTCAAAATCTAGCAATTTAGATACCGTCATCCATCTAAGGGTCTCTGGCCCCTAGATGGGTGTAAGCCCCAGGCATCGGTATTAACGCCAATAGTCTTAGCGTGACACTGGTAGAAAAGAAAATAATAAAGGTATAGCATATCCCAGGGAAGAGCCCCTGAAACAAAGGGGAGGGATATAGGTATAAGAGCGGGGAGTGGATTGGTTGGGTACAGTAAAGTGGAGGGTTTGCAGAAAGAGGAGGGGCAAGAGGCGTATCCGAGGTGTGGTTGAAGGAAAGGAGCCACGCCCAGGTGTCACACCCACAGTAAGTGGCGAAGAGAAAACCAAGATAAAACCGGAAGAGAAAGCTCAGCCTAATAGTAAAGCTGTCAGATATACTGTTACTGTAGCTGAACAGAGTTAAGTAATAGCGCTGTGTAACCTAATTGCAAGTAGAGGGAGAAAGAAACATGCTTTAAGAGTTTAGACAGATAATGGGCTGGAGTCGCAGAAGTAAGAAACAGAGAATATAAATCACATCAGGGTTTCAGATATACAAGAGTTAGGAGCTTCAGATGTACAGCTTTTAAAGTGATAAACAAAACTGGTAACAGAAACAAAGCCACACCAGCGCCTGCTGGTGTCTTGAACAGGACATATAAGAAGGAGGTCTTAGCTAACACCAAAAAAACATTAAACAATTTCAAATTCATCATTCTTAGCTCAAAAAAAAGCATCTATGATAACGTTATGTACTGTACATCCCGTTTGCTAAAGCCACTAAAGGGAAACCAATTTTAATTACAATGGAGCAGTTTCAACATTTCAAAAAGACTAGCAGCAGTGACGGGCTTCTAAGTTTAAGATGATGAATAGGCAATGAACAGCGTAAAGTCACTGAAAAAGTCACGGAGATGCCTACTAGACATGGGGAGGGAAACGCCCCAGCTAGAAAAGGGGAAGTGTCAGAAAATATGTCGCAGCAGAAAATAAACCTTGTAACAGCTACCAGCAAATTTACCATACCCAAATAGTGTTTAGATGGAAATGAAGTGTTACACATCAGCTGTAAAGTAGGTCACAGTAAGCTGTAATAGATGTTAAGGTACCAGATAAAATAAACCAAGACTACAGATGGATAAAAACGGCAAACCCAGATCTACAGACAAGTTAATTTACAACAGGGAATCCCTCTCAAGAGAGACAGACTCCCAGAGCAGGTTGCAACAATCAGAACAATAGGCACATAAAGAGAATAATAAACCCATTCATGAAATAAAAAGTCTGAAAGGAGAGACTTGCAGACTGTCCGTAAGGTCAGGAAACGTCAGCTAGCCAGAAAGGAAACTGACTGGCAGTACGGGAAAGTACAATAAGCGAATGTTGGAGGCAGCTTTGCAAAAAAAAAAAACTTTAAAAGTAAAGTTAGAACTGAAAACAGAGAAACTTACAGTCTTCAACAGGAGGGGAGGGGGTATAGAGAGTGGAGGGAGAGAAAAATTCATACAGTGGGGGAAATAAGTATTTGATCCCTTGCTGATTTTGTAAGTTTGCCCACTGACAAAGACATGAGCAGCCCATAATTGAAGGGTAGGTTATTGGTAACAGTGAGAGATAGCACATCACAAATTAAATCCGGAAAATCACATTGTGGAAAGTATATGAATTTATTTGCATTCTGCAGAGGGAAATAAGTATTTGATCCCCCACCAACCAGTAAGAGATCTGGCCCCTACAGACCAGGTAGATGCTCCAAATCAACTCGTTACCTGCATGACAGACAGCTGTCGGCAATGGTCACCTGTATGAAAGACACCTGTCCACAGACTCAGTGAATCAGTCAGACTCTAACCTCTACAAAATGGCCAAGAGCAAGGAGCTGTCTAAGGATGTCAGGGACAAGATCATACACCTGCACAAGGCTGGAATGGGCTACAAAACCATCAGTAAGACGCTGGGCGAGAAGGAGACAACTGTTGGTGCCATAGTAAGAAAATGGAAGAAGTACAAAATGACTGTCAATCGACAAAGATCTGGGGCTCCACGCAAAATCTCACCTCGTGGGGTATCCTTGATCATGAGGAAGGTTAGAAATCAGCCTACAACTACAAGGGGGGAACTTGTCAATGATCTCAAGGCAGCTGGGACCACTGTCACCACGAAAACCATTGGTAACACATTACGACATAACGGATTGCAATCCTGCAGTGCCCGCAAGGTCCCCCTGCTCCGGAAGGCACATGTGACGGCCCGTCTGAAGTTTGCCAGTGAACACCTGGATGATGCCGAGAGTGATTGGGAGAAGGTGCTGTGGTCAGATGAGACAAAAATTGAGCTCTTTGGCATGAACTCAACTCGCCGTGTTTGGAGGAAGAGAAATGCTGCCTATGACCCAAAGAACACCGTCCCCACTGTCAAGCATGGAGGTGGAAATGTTATGTTTTGGGGGTGTTTCTCTGCTAAGGGCACAGGACTACTTCACCGCATCAATGGGAGAATGGATGGGGCCATGTACCGTACATTCTGAGTGACAACCTCCTTCCCTCCGCCAGGGCCTTAAAAATGGGTCGTGGCTGGGTCTTCCAGCACGACAATGACCCAAACATACAGCCAAGGCAACAAAGGAGTGGCTCAGGAAGAAGCACATTAGGGTCATGGAGTGGCCTAGCCAGTCACCAGACCTTAATCCCATTGAAAACTTATGGAGGGAGCTGAAGCTGCGAGTTGCCAAGCGACAGCCCAGAACTCTTAATGATTTAGAGATGATCTGCAAAGAGGAGTGGACCAAAATTCCTCCTGACATGTGTGCAAACCTCATCATCAACTACAGAAGACGTCTGACCGCTGTGCTTGCCAACAAGGGTTTTGCCACCAAGTATTAGGTCTTGTTTGCCAGAGGGATTAAATACTTATTTCCCTCTGCAGAATGCAAATAAATTCATATACTTTCCACAATGTGATTTTCCGGATTTAATTTGTGATGTGCTATCTCTCACTGTTACCAATAACCTACCCTTCAATTATGGGCTGCTCATGTCTTTGTCAGTGGGCAAACTTACAAAATCAGCAAGGGATCAAATACTTATTTCCCCCACTGTATATGTAGCAACAGAGGAAGTGTTCTCAGGAAGTATCTAAAAAAGGGACTACGCAGGAGAAATAGAGATTAGAATTAAGATATAGTATTGAGAACTGTTAAGGGAAACGAAGCAAACTTTTATATATAACCTAAGCACTTATGTGTGTCAAGTTACTAGCAGGATTAATGGGGTAAGCTTGAGTCTATCTATATAGTTATTAAAAATCTGAAACATCTAATATATCCCTATATTATGTAAAGTGTATAGTACTCAGTGGCGTACCTAGGGTAGTTGACACCCGGGGCCGGTCATTTTTTAACACCCCCCTCCAAAATCCAGTACTAGGCATACCAAGAATACAAAACACTCAGGACCTATAGAGCAATTCTACCATACCATAAGCAGTCATTTCTATGAGTCACACATGGAAAAAGAAATCTTAAACACTACAGTGAGCACTAGAACATCAATTCACCTATTGTAAAACGAAACCAGACAGATAGTACAGATCGTCAATCTTGCACAGTCAATGCCAACTGAAAGTCATGTCTTTTTCACAAACACAGATACACCCTAATCCACTATAGAACAAGTAATCATAAACTTTCTATTTAGACAAAAATTAAACTGAACCCCCAAGATGCCAGACTCTGCATGCAATGCAACACCACAGAAACAGAAAATGTCCCCTAGTATTGTGCAAAATATAAAGGCAGCAGATGTAAATTTGGAAAAAAAACTAACAAATATCAATCACCACTTTACAAATTAACAAATAGAAATAAAACAAAAATAGAAAATAAAATACCATTTTATTGGACTAATACATTTAGCTGTCAGAGGCCAAAACCTTCTTCCTCAGGTCAATACAGTATAGTATGTTACAGTGTCCTAACCTGACCTGAGGAAGGGGGTTTTGTTCTCCGAAAGTTAGTCAAAATGTATTAAAATTAGTCCAATAAAAAGATTACCTTATTTACATGTTCTATTATAAACATTTATTAACACAGCTACAATACTACTTTATCCTAAAGCAAAATAAACAAAAATATATATTTTATTTACAGTTTGTTGTCTCTGGTTTCTGCTTTCCTCATCTTCTTTTCACTGTCTTCCTTCCATCCAGCATCTGTCTTCGTTCTTTCTCTGCCATCCAGTGTCTGCCCTCTCTGCTGTCCCCTCCATCCAATGTCTGCCCTCTCTCCCTGCCCCTTCCATTCACTGTCTGCCCTCTCTCTCCCCCTTCCATTCACTTTCTGCCCTCCCTCTCTCCCCCCCCCATCCATCCAAGGTCTGCCCTCCCTCACCCCCCCATCCATTAAGGGTCTGCCCTCCCCTCTCCCCCCATCCATCCAGGGTCTGCCCTCCCTCTCCCCCCCATCCATCCATCCATCGTCTGTCCCCTCTCTCTCTCTCTCTGCCCCTTTTTTCAGTCCCCTGTTCCAGCCCTCTTATCCCACCTGCCCCTAGTTCTAGCCCCAGCCCACATCTCTCACTTGCTCCCCCTTTTCAGCCCCACTATCCCACCAGTCCGCAGTTTCAGCCCCAGCCCTTTTCTCTCACCAGTCCCGAGCTTCAGCCCCAGCCACTTCTCCCTGTCCCTTTTTCAGCCCCCAGTCCCCCCAGCTTCAGCCTCTTCCCCTTTTCAGCCCCCAGTTCCAGTACTAGCCCCCTTATCCCACCTACCCTCCTTTTCAGCCCCCAGTTCCAGCCCCCTTCATCCACATGCCTTGCATTAGGGACCCCTTTTCTGCCCCAGACCCATTTTTCCACCAGCCCCAGGCATGGCTCCCATTTTCTCGCATGGCCCCTTCCCCACCCCCTTCTCCCCACCCATCCCCTTCTCCCCTCTTCTCCCATCTGAGATCCCCCTCCCCACCCCAGTCCCCTTCTCCCCTCTTCTCCCATGAGACCCCCTCCCCAGTCCCCTTCTCCCATCTAGACCCCCCTCCCCATGTCCCCTTCTCCCATCTGAGACCCCCCTCCCCACGTCCCCTTCTCCCATCTGAGACCCCACCCCCTTCTTCCATCTTCTCCCATCTGAGACCCCCTCCCCACATCCCCTTCTCCCATATGAGACGCCCAGTCCCCTTCTCACCTCTTCTCCCATCTGAGACCCCCCTCCCCACGTCCTCTTCTCCCATCTGAGACCCCCCACCCCCTTCTCCCCAGCCCAGTCCCCTTCTCCCCTCTTCTCCTATCTGAGACCCCCCTCCCCAAGTCCCCTTCTCCCCTCTGAGGCCCCACTCTCAAGTCCCCTTCTCCCATCTGAAACCCTCCTCGCCCATCTAAGCCCCCCCCCAACTCGACCCACCTACCACCTTCGACGACAGCCCTCGTCTCCTGCCTCCATCCGGGGCTTTTAAAAAAAATCTGAAAAGCAGCATGGCAGGCAGCGCTTCATGTCTGCCCTGCCTGCTTGTAAAAGAAAGCGGCAAATCTCCTCGTCGACGTCGCGACGGGTGTTCCCTCACTGGGTCCCGCCCCCCGCGAGGGCGGGACCCAGTGAGGGAAGACCCGACGCGACATCGTGACGTCGACGAGGAGGTTTGCCGGCGCTTTCTTTTACAAGCAGGCAGGGCAGACGCGAAGCGCTGCCTGCCATGCTGCTTTTCAGATTATTTTAAAGGCACAGGATGGAGAGGAGACGAGGGCTGACTGCAGTCAGCAACGGAGCACCCCCACCCACTGACACCCGGGGCGGACCGCCCCCACCGCCCCCCCTTGGTACGCCACTGATAGTACTTAAGATACAATAGAACTTATCTGTGGTTTCCTGTAGTTTCCGGTGGCTATAGAATTATTTAAAGTCAGATCATAACTTATGGAAAAGAATAGCACTCATCTGGAAAGAGCACATAAGTTAATGTTTTAGCCGTTTCTAGCTGTACAGCCCTTGTAATGAAATGCCTTTACAGCTCTGAATATGCTTCCTTAATAAGGTTGTGTTATAACAACAGTTTTAGTTAGTAACAGAAACTTTCACGTCCCTGTTTGACAAAAAGGCGTTTCAAAGCAGGTTAGAAACGCAAATTAAAACGTGTCATTCTTTCATCATAAGCCTCAATTTTACAGTATAAAACATATTGAATCAAGCAGTGCAAATACTATGCTTAGTGATTACGAACAGAATAGGCTCAGCATTTGAGGGGGGGGGGGGGGCGAAAAGTTACCGTTTTATCCATAGGCAGAAAACAAATTTCTGTGAATAAGATTACGTTTCAGCATGGCTAGTACAGGAAGTCAGCACAGTCTGAGGAAACATTGTGGTTAAAAACTGCTTCTGGAAAGTACAGCTTTTAATATGATTTAGCAATAATACTGTAGAAAGTTTGAGAAGAACCAGAACATGTTCCAAAAATCAAGGATATACGGGTTTACAGAAAATTGTTATAAGGATTTAATGTTGATGTAAGTGTTACAAGAAAAAGGAAAATAAAAACCAGAAGGGAAGAATACAATCTTATTAAGGCAATAAATGTACACATTTTGTTAATGAACTGTTGAAATCATTTCTTCCTGCTCCAGGTATTACTCACAGGATTGTTTGCATTTACAAACCCACTAGCAATGGTTTAGTTGAACGTTACAATGGATTGCTTAGAACCAAATTGAGACAGCAGCCTAACTAGGGAACTAGATCTTAAACAGTTAACGGCATTCCTGTGTTAACTATGATTCAATTTCATTAACATTTATTTGCTTATATGCTTATATGTTCATTTTTGGGGTATAGTTCTGGACTATGCATACTATAATGTCTTTTTTGTCCTTTATCACAAGCTGTATTTCTACGAAGTATATGTCTGTCTCATGTTACTTATATTATGGTATATAGAAATTTCATGTTTTGTTTGTCACCTCCTTCTCCCCTTCTTGTTTCTGTTTTTGGGTACTAAGTAGGTAGGCCCAGTTTTTACCTTATAAAATTTTCGATTTATTTTCATTCCACAGCTGAATCCTTAGAACCTTCAGGATCGGCTGCTGCCCTGGAGGTGCCCAAAAGTTTTTTTTCCTGTTACAGGCTGGACTACTTTTAATGATCCATACCCGCACTTGCCTTCCCTTTTCTGAAGTGTATTTTAGGGACTCTTCCCTGATAACTACTATACCCTTAATCTCGTTCCTATCTGTGTTACGCTAGAACCATTGGCTTACATACCGATGCCCGTGGAAAGGTAAGGGGAAAGGCTCACACCCATTTAAGTGTCCCTTGGATGGATGACGGTACCAAAATTGTTAGGAATTGAGCAAAAGATCCCACTCCGTTTTCGGAGTGCGCTGGCTCCATAGTCTAGAACACTTGCCTCTCTACCAATTAGGCTAGAACCTGTAGCACCGGTACTCCTGAGGGACGCCTCTGTACCGTTTCCTAAAAGTTAGTCTAATCAGAGGTCGTAAATTTATAGTTTGATTAATTGAAAACCCAGTGGGGGCTGGTTGAAGCGTTTAGGGTTCCTGTCACAGTTGATGCGTTTTTGATGCGTTTAAGTCTCCTAGCACGTGAAAACTCATTGGGTTACTGCCTTCTGGATTCACGGTACCTTTTTCACGGGTACTTGAATCCCTTGATGGGTGCACTCCCTCATTTAGGGCTCTACCAGGGAGCGTGTATTGTGGCTCCTGGCACCGGTGATGCGTGTATTTTGGTCCCTGGTGGTTGATGAAGCGTTTAGTGGGCTCATGACTAGGGTGTTTGATGAGGCGCTTATTTGGCTCTTAACCAGAGGCCTACCCTAGAGGGCAGTATTTTTAGATAGTAACACTAGAGTATACTCTTACCTTTATCCTAATATGCATACTCTATACCTCTTCTCCGTATGCCGATTAGTATGTGGATCTTTACGCCGATTGATCATTTATATTTTAGACCTCCTACACAGAATCTGAGTATATTAGAAGACAAGTGAGTATTGCATGCTCTTGTAAGCTATTAGCATACTGCCCTTAGTTCTTTTCATAATTCTATTGTATTCCCTGAAACCTTGGCCCTAGGACTGTGTTCTAGATCGGGTTCTAATTTATTTTCACTGTTATACAATTATCACTGATACTTATACTGTCCCATCCTTAATTTATGGCTTCAAACCACTGGTTCTAGGCCTGGGTTTGATGTATACTTGCTCTAGACCATAGTTCTATAACTACGTTCTAGATCGTCCTAAAATTCTAACACTGGATATTTTTATCGATATGACCACTCCCACACCACCCACTCCTCTGGAGATGGTGCTAAACTTTTTCCCTTCGGATAGGGAGGACCTTACCCAGTTGTGCCGCCATGCCAATGTTCAGTGTTATCGGTGCCAGCAATTCGGCCATTACGCGGCTACATGTCCTCATCCGCCACAACACAAATTTAGAAAACGTCGCCAAATCCCTAATCCAAACTGATTTTCGAGACCCCACGATTTTGTTGCTCAGTCACTCACACTATTGGGTTCCTCATTTAGTATCCAAAAACCATTTCTATGTATGTATGTTGGCGTGATGTTTCTGTTTCTATTACAGGTGACATAGGTCTGTTAATAACTCTGTTCTTTATTCTATATTTTTAAAGGCTAAATTGCAAGTGTATATTGATGGTACCATACAAATGACCTAACTAAGTCAGCAGGTTTTTTATTTGCCTTTATACATAGCCTCCCTGGGGATTTCTTATCAGCTGCAGGGATGGGTGATCCCCCGGAGGGTGCTCCTTTTACGTTTTATATTTCTATACCTTAACTGACTTACCTATGCCATTTAACTCCACACGGGATCCCTTTTAAATGAAGCTGTATATTGCTTATTTTTGATGTGTTCATGTGCTATACTGAACTTCTGTGTTGACATTGTTTGCTTCTGTGGAACTGTTCTATCTGGTGCGCTGTTTAAATTGCCGTGACATTCACTTATTTAATTCTTTTACAGGAATATAAAGCCTTTCTATTTAAAATCTGTTTATGGTGTGTGAAATCTGAAAGCTTTCACCTATTCCTCATTTACAGGAATCAGAAGTACTTAATAACTGTTAGCATGTGTAATGCTCCCCTGGACTGGCCATTCAGGGGAGACCTTTGCACTGCTCACAGATCCACCTTTGTTCTATCATTTTGTTCCATTGTTACAAAGAGAGTTGGTGCAGCTTTCAAATAGGGAAAAATTTCTGAGCTCTTCTTCCTGATTCCTTTCTATTTAATACAGGAAGTCACAATGGTTGCATTTTCATTCTCTCTTCCTCTCCAGGAGTGAAAGCTGGGAACGCTGGTGCCTGATTTTTCTAAACTGTTTGTGTGACTTGCAGCCGGAATTTATGCTGCGCGTCTTTGGTTTTCTCCTTGATTCAACTAACTTTTGTCACGTTTTGGTTGTGTCTTGGAGCAATGTGCTTTTTCCTACTTCTTGCACTGGTTGCAAAGGGTTACTTGAACTCTATGTGAAGGTCAATCAAGGGTGTCTGCGCTTTTAAATGTTTTTTTTCCCCTTCCATTTTTCTTTTTCCAGGTACCTTTTTCTTGCATTGCAATCTGAATATGCCCTGCTGCAATTCAGGTGTATAATATTTTTATACATTTAATGATTCAAATCCATTTTGACCTTTCTTATATTTCTTCTCTTAGAGAGACATTGATTTGGAATTTTTGGTTATACATTAATGTTCCCAGTACATTCTTTTTTTTTTTTTAGCCTATTTTTATCTTAAACACTTCAGGGTGGTTTTCTAAATTTGTATTTATGTTCTCGATGCTTTGTTCCTTACCCTGCCTCCTTCCTTTGCCCCTTCCCCTGGCCCTGCCGCTGACACCCCCCCATTTATACCCACGACCCGCCTCCCTCTGTTACCCGCCTCCTCACCCTCCCTTGTCTGAATTCTCCCCCTGAACTGCTCATTTTCTGATTCTTGTATTTATGCACTTATTCTCCATGACTCTCGCCTGTCGTAATGCATTCTTTCAATAAATTAACCACATAAGTTGCACTACTGGTCTGTTTAAGTTTTGCCTTTCCCCAGATAGATACAGAAGTCAGCTTGCCATCTCCCACAGAGGGAACCACCGTCAGCAACGAAGAGCTACCCCATAAAGTATCTGACCTGAAGGCTATATAGCTGCCAAGGATCGCTAGATTAAAGGACAGATGAGCAGACCCCAACATTACCCGGTTTGGGCTACAAGATATCATTGTGCAAGAATTTGTACAGATGCATCAATTGGTCCATGGGGGAAAAAGATAAGCACTCCACTTACTGGAGTTGCAAGAAGCTTTGTCCTTATGTCTGAATCATCTAACTCGTAAGTCCTGCAGGCCTCCTGCAGCTAAGGGCCCAACCCTTGGTGAACGGTAGTCATCGCAGGTGAAGATTCCATACCTACTGGCGATAGAGTGCAACACAATGCCCGCGATTTTGACTGTTTTTGTGCATCATGTTTTCCTGAACCTGTACCTGCATGCATCACCATATGAACTGCCTACATCCTCTTATTACCTATCTATCCCAATCTGTCTTGCACATTATGCAAGCCAGAAGTGGGGATATAATCTGGGGACCCCTGTTCCTTGAACAATATGAGACTTTGCCTTTTGACCCCAATTAATCAGGAGATAAATAATTTCATTTTCACTATTGCTATTACTGGACTCATCTTTCCTTCAATTTTATTTTCCCATGTTTAATTACTTCAGTCGAGTCCTTTGTAAATGACCTTTATGGTTTCCCTTTTGGTTTTACATTTAATTAACAGTGTATTTTCATGTTAGCATGTTTCTTGAGATATATGTATTACTTCTGCTAATTCAATTCAGGCTGTCAATGTCCACCAAGAGATAGCAATGTATTAGCAGATATCACATGTTATAGATGCTATAGATATTTAGGTATCATTCAGGCATATAGTTATTTTGCTTTTTCAATCATACAATGCCTTGAGACTAACTTGTTCCTTTGCCAACCTCTGACTCTTGATGAACTAATTATGATTGTGCATGCCTAGGATAACGACATGGAAAGATCCAAGTTTGTACACCGCAAGTATTACGTCTTCAAGATCTATCCAGGCCCAAATGATGTTAGATCCCCCAAGGTCGTGGCAATAATCTTTACACCTTGCAAACTACTGGACCACAAGTCTTGGGTCCATGTGAAAGATATACGGGTTTACCCAGCCGCAGAACCAGATGTTACCAGCCCAACCATCTCAAGACCAGCCACTTCCTTCAGCAGGCCAGCAGCGACTGTCACTTCTACTGATTCCTTGCCCAAGTCGCTGTGAAAATCCAGCCCTGTTAGATCTTCCAGATCTCTGTCCAGATTCTTCAGCGCTTCCACCGCCTCAACCATGATCGATGAAAGAGAATTCAGAACCAACTGATACTTAATTTGAGATTTACTGTTGCTGTTTATGGACATTATAGATTCATATTTTGTTTTCTTTTCAGTTTAGCAGTAATCCTGTCTATATATTGAAAAGGTTTTATTTTTATTTTCCTATTATTTCCTTTATTGTTCTTATTGTTTTTCTAAGAGTTTCCCCGTTATTTCTGTTTATGTAATTCAAATTGATATTTCTTCAATTAGGATAACACCAAAACCTATAATACTATGGCATAACAGAGTAGATATTTATAGACTCAGTTGCATGTCTTTCTGTAGGTTTGACCAAGCTCCAAGTAGGGTTATAGTAAGGGATATATACGTACCCTGGGATGGGGAAACCCCATGCTCCCCCATCGTTATGCCCTTAGTATAATTTTCCAAAGTTCTTCTCCTGTACAGTTTCATAATTATAAATATACATGGGATTGACCCATAGAATTGTTGCTACCACCTTGTTGTATAATGCAACCTTATGACTACTATTTGCTTCTTAGTGCTCATAATTGCATGGCTATGACGGTAAAGTTAGGCCCAAGAATTCCAACCTGCTTAGGGATTCTGGATACCTGTAACCTAAGACAGCCTACAATCAGAGTACTAATCATATATTTGTTGAGCCCATAACAATGCTTAATCAAAACCACTATTCCTTCCCAAGACCACTGAGATAGATACATTAGATTATCTCCCCATGCACTGTGCAACAGATACAATGGAAGCCATAGAAAGACCTGCAACTATATAGTAGTATGATACACCTAGGATTGCTACTATCAACAAATGAATATTGAACAGGCTCATCAATGCTAATCCATATATAACCTGCGAGGCTATGTACAATCTGCTCACATTGATACCTACACTTATTTCATGGAACTATGCTTGCAAAATCAATAGGATAAGCCTGATGGATTTTGTAGATGAACCCATAGGTCTGTCCCATTCATAAAACCTTTCTTACCACAGGTTTGAGCGAGTCTCAAGAGGGGTGACATCATGATTGAGGCCCAAGAGATTGGGTAATATAAAGGGAATTCCATACGCCCCAAATAATATATTACCTGAGAATGAAGTTTCCTATCTTGCACCATACCTTCTAGCAATTTGTAAGACCAAAACTCGCCCTCTCGTTTGATAGCTTGCCACCTTCTGGAATGGATGATGACAAGCTTGACGAGCTTTGTGTCACCCCCCCCAGATGGGGTGACAAATGGGGAATGTATAATTATGGTACAGCCAGAGACCCCCCCACTGGAATGGTGGCGGGCCCAGTCATAGAGCTCAGGCCATTACAGACCTTGGCTGAGTCAGAAATCTGATGGCTGACATAACTTGGAGCTTACTGGAAAAGTATGGCCTAGTTGTTAGCACAGATAGAGGCCTGATGGTAAAGCCAAGTGTAGTTGTCAGGCTTAGGAAAAGGCCTGAATGACTTAAATTGGAAAGTTAGGTCAAGGAAAAAAAATGAAACAAAATGGAAGATTAGAGAATTAAAATGGAAACTATCAGTTACAAAGTGGACTTTTCTCTAATCTAAATTAGAAAAACAAGTTGAGAAATAAATGTGTCATACCAAGTGCAAGGAAATGATTAAGAAAAAGGGGTGTCAACTTTGCAATTGAGCAAGATTGTGGTCAGCTAGCTTGGGATAAACAACTTAACATGGTAGCTTATGGGCCCCCATTACTTAGAATGGAGATATGAGAATATATAAGGTGGGTAGATTTTGGGCATGCCAGAAGACCTTCTGACTTGCTACACGAAGTGCTGTCCGGCCGTCCACCTATCTGCTTGTATTCCTGATCCTACTGTGTTATTGTGGTAAGATATAATAAAGGTAATTACCCTTGCTACCTGTCTTCTCTCCTTCTTAACTAATGACTAGCAGGATGCTTAACCTCCTGAGCCTAAATTAGTTATGGGTAGGACCCTTACTCATCTACTGATATTCACGGATATCAGGAGTCAGATGAAAGAGGTCATGTTAGAGGAATATATTTTAAGCCTTCTGGGAGACTCCCCTCGTCCATTTGGACACATGTCCATTGTGGGAGAGGGGCAATTCTTCCCGGGATAGAAAGGAAGAATAAAAACACATTTCTAAAGCGCTACTAGGGGTACGCAGCGCTGTACAGAGCAACAAAGAAGGACAATCCCTGCTGCCCTTTCTTAATAGTGCCCTGGTAGTCTACTGACCACTTCCATCTTTGCGCCAGGAAAGAGCCCACTGCTTCCTGGTCCAAAGGCGGAAAAGGTCACAAGACCAACGGGCCACTTGTAGGTAAATGTGTGGTGAGGGAAAGCTGGTAATCTACACATTTGTCCTGAATTCAGGACAAACATGCAGATTGACCAAGGCGGACGGTTGCATGGAGATGCCCTCAGAAAGAGGACATGCCAGGTTTAATATAGACATTTCGTTCCCCTTACTATTATGTGCTGACAGTAATGTATTGTTGTGTTCCTGCAGGGAATGCTGGATATGGATCAAAAATATGGCTACTGACCCCGCTTGCAATGCCCCGGTCTGATGCTGAGAAGCGTTACAATGAGGCACACATCGCAACAAGATGTACAATAGAGCGCACGTTTGGGGTACTGAAGCGCAGGTTTCGCTGCTTGCACATTTCTGGTGGCTCCCTGCAATACTCCCCAGAAAAGGTCGCTGATATAGTGCTTGTATGCTGCATGCTTCATAACATCGCACTGAACAATCACCTTGACATCGACATTGTAGTTCCTCCAGAAGTGGACATAACCCCCTCGGACAGAGGATCGGATGTAAGCAAGGGAAATGCTGTGCGCTGGAAGGTCATCCATGAATTCTTTTCTGAGCCCCGCCCTCCTTTGTAGCCATGTACCACTTGTATGAGCTGTCAGGTTACCGGGTCAAGGAGGGAGATAGGATAGCAACCAAGCAATGATTTCAAGGGATACAATCATTGGACAACAAGTCCCACATAGCCTGTGTCTGTAAGTTAAGAACAGACAGACAAAAATCCTCCCTCCCTGGAATGGGGAACATGTCAGCGCTGAACATGCATATGTACGATGTGTCATTTCCAGATGTCTAAACACAATGTTGTGGGTAACATTGCAGCGATATTTGGATTTACAAATCACTATTTTGCAACGTGAGCTTTTTATTATGACTTCCCTTTCTTGCTTTCACCCTGTCCCTCCGTTCTCAAATGCAAGTTATTACCTACGGCATATCGTTATTTCTTTCCCATGATACTTTATTGAAAGTAATAAAACCAAAACATAAGTGTTCAGAACAAATAACTTTATTATTAAAACATGATAAAAAAAACTTGAAATAATTGTTCGTTTGATATATGTAATAACTTCTTTCTGCATGCAATATTTAACAGTAGCTAGACGAAATGCATTGATAAGCAGGCAAAGAGTGCATTCCAAGATGTGTTACTAGCTCCGTCGCACTGGATTCTGCTGTTCCACTGCACCTTTGAAACAGGAAAAAAAAATTGGAATGAGCATGTAACTGTTGTTGGGGGGGGGGGGGGGGGGGGGAAGCAACACAAATAGAACTTATTCTACATTTTACATATACTTGTTTACAAAGATCAGAAATAACCCTTTCAAATGGAGACAACAAAACAGTGCACAAATATAAAAAAACAAATCAATGCATTCCTCCACATTTAACATGTTATGTAAGCACTAGTGGAAAAAGCATGTTTCTGGCTGAAATTAAACGGGCGCTAGGAATTACCCCCCCCCCCCCCCCCCCAGTTTCACTCTGTGAGTGTGAGTGAGCGAGTGACGCTGACAGCCTAGCCCACCAACAGTACAGGGCTTCAGTGTTTCCCCGCCAACACGGTGAGCTTCACAACGTTGCAGGTGAGAATTATTTATACAGATATCTGTCAATGAAACTTACTATCCAATGACAGGCTGCTACACAGCCGGGGTACAGGAGGGTATTCTGTTGTTCTGGCATCCTGCCCGTGTTCTGGTGTTCTGTTGCTGCAAGGAAACAACAGAAATAAAACTTTATATGTTGCAAACTTTGTACCAAATTTACAAAGGTGAGAGCCAACCATTAAAATCAGCGATTGTAATGGGTGAATAAATGTAAAAAACCAAAACATGCATTCCAATAATTATTTGTTAGTATGTCTCGCACCGAAACTTACTATTGAGACACAGGCTGCCACACGGGGGGAGGGGGGGGGGGAGAGGGGGGGGGGCAAGGGAGGGTGTTATGTTGTTCTGTAGTCCCAGTGGTTTCCAGTGGTCCTGCCTGCAATTTGAAGAAAAAGGAAACAGTGAAATTTACATAAGTCTGCATAGAGGAAAATAAAGTAGAGAGACAGGTCCACGGGGCACTCAATCACGCGAGATACTTACTCAGAACAGGAGGCCCTTGCGAGCATGGTTCGGCCGGCGGAGCCTGCAAAAAAAAAAAATCACAACAGCGGGGGTAACAGAATGCACAGTGTGCCAATGACTAGATAAAATCAGGAATTAACAGAGGGAAATAAAATCCTGGTTTTAAAAGAAGAGGCCCCAGAGATTACAACGTACCTAGAGGAGGATGAGTAAATGAATTAACACCATGGGTGATGGGAGAAAATGAAGGGAGCGTGGGAGGTACACCTGTCTCGAAGTCTGCAAGGAGAAAAAAAACACAGTAGGCTATAGTACATACATCTGGAGGATTTAACAAAGAAGTCAGGACACAACTAGCACCTGGAATACTATACTTACTTGCAACTGCATCGTTGTTTGTCCGGGGCTGGCATGGCGTCCAGGCTGTAGTAATGTTTAGAAAAATAACATACACATTAGACGAACACTTGATGACAGAGGGGATATAGAATATGTGGCTGTGGAAAACATATAGGGATGGAATACATGATGAAAATATACCATTTGCAGTGTGGGAACTGCAAGCGGAGTCATCCCGCAGTAGAACACGCTGCATCCCCCTGCTCTCCTGTCTGAGATCCAGAAACATCTGCTGTTGCTGCTGGGAAGACGCTCTGGTCAGATTGCACAGTTCGCTCAAAAGTGCGTTGTTCTGCTCCAATAAGGCGTTTGTTTTATCGGATTGGGCCTTGGTGTTCTCCACCACATTCTGCGTCTGTGCACATATGGCAGTTGTGGAATGCCGGACACGTTCTGCCACTTTTTCAAGCAGTGTGTTTATACCCTCATTCCACTTGCCCTGCCTGTCCCACAATTTGCATATCTGTCCTTGGACCCCTTCTCTTCTCAATCTACACCTCTTCCCTGGGCTCCCTGATCTCATCTCAAAGTTTCCAGTATCATCTTTATGCTGATGACACCCAGCTGTATCTCTCCACACCAGACATCATCGCGGAGACCCAGGCAAAGGTATCGGCCTGCTTATCCGACATTGCTGCCTGGATGTCCAACCGCCACCTGAAACTGAACATGTCCAAGACTGAGCTCATCATTCCACCAAAACCCACTTCTCCTCTTCCTCCACTTTCTATCTCAGTTGTGTATAAAAATGCTACAGCTATGAGCCTCGGTCCCCTGCCTAGACTTTGGTTCAGGCCCTGAAATGAGGGAAAAACTTACAAGCCTGGGTGACTCTTGCTTGAACTCCCAGTGTTGGAGAACAACAGGAAACACAAGGGTGGGGGTCCAAAGGACAGAGTGACATTGTGGTCAGCAATGTTGTGAGAAAGGAAAGGTATAGCTAGATGTAGGGTCTTGCTTAAGATTTGTGGTCAAGCGAGCTAAAGACGAAAACATGTTTACAAGATAAAAGCTACTCATTAGCATGAGCCAATCAGTGGTAACCATGACATTAGCATGGATCCAATCAGGTATATCTACTGTCATATTACCCATATCCTAAGTGCACCTATAAAAAGCAGTGTATTTCCTGGTTTAAGCTAGAGAGAAGGGTTGCCACTCTCTCTCTCCAAGGGAAACCAATGTGACCAGCAGAATTGACAAATTACCTAATTGCTTTCCCTTGTAGAACCTTTAATTGGTAAAAGAAATTATAAAAGATTAGGAACTAGCTAACACCTGTTTGCAGCTGGATTATTATATTCCTATAACTAATTGATTGTACATGCCTGTTGTTAATCACCGTTTTGGCTTGTATCTTGACAAATAAACTCCTCATCCCAAATGATGTTCTATGGGCTTCACTTAATGATCAAAGGCTGTAAGTATAGATGCTTCTGCTCTATCAGGCTCTCTTTCGCTGCATTGTATAACCTGTAGCCTAAATCCAGTTTGTCATAAGGCTGGTATCTTTACCTTGCCAATACTGAGAGGCGGACTAACGTCTCTCTCAGTGGCAATTCCTTTTAGAACTTCACAACTTCTTGATTACCCCAGTACTAGTGCTATTTAGAGATGGAGTCAGATTTGAGGTCACTCCAGCCTTCTTGGGGGGTTCTCTCTGCCACTGGACAGCTGAGCTCCAGTACCAGACAGAACCTAGGGGTCTCTGAACCCCAAAACAAAACAGTTGAAAACACCCTCATCCTCCCCGTCTCATCTGCCCGCAACCTCGGAGTCATCTTCGACTCCTCCCTCTCCTTCTCTGCGCATATCCAGCAGATAGCCAAGACCTGTCGCTTCTTCCTCTTTAACATCAGCAAAATTCACCCTTTCCTCTCTGAGCACACCACCCGAACTCTCATCCACGCTCTCATTACCTCTCGCCTTGACTACTGCAACTTACTCCTCACCGGCCTCCCACTTAGCCATCTATCCCCCCTTCAATCCGTTCAGAACTCTGCTGCATGTCTTATATTCCGCCAGAACCGATATACTCATATCACCTCTCTCTTCAGGTCACTTCACTGGCTTCCGATCAGATACCGCATTCAGTTCAAGCTTCTCCTTCTTACCTACAAATGCACTCAGTCTGCTGCCCCTCACTACCTCTCTACCCTCATCTCCCCTTACGTTCCCGCCTGAAACCTTCGTTCACAGGACAAATCCCTCCTCTCAGTACCCTTCTCCACCACCGCCAACTCCAGGCTCCGCTCATTCTGCCTCGCTTCACCCTATGCTTGGAATAAACTTCCTGAGCCCTTACGCCAAGACCCCTCCCTACCCATCTTCAAGTCTTTGCTTAAAGCCCACCTCTTCAATGCTGCTTTCGGCACCTAACTCTTACCTTTCAGGAAATCTAGACTGCCCCAATTTGACTGCCCCTATCGGACTGACTGTTCACTTGTCCTTTAGATTGTAAGCTCTTTGAGCAGGGACTGTCCTTCTATGTTAAATTGTACAGCGCTGCGTAACCCTAGTAGTGCTTTACAAATGTTAAGCAGTAGTAGTAGTAGGAAGACGCTCTGGTCAGATTGCACAGTTCACTCAAAAGTGCGTTGTTCTGCTCCAAGTTTGTTTTATCGGATTGGGCCTTGGTGTTCTCCGCCACATTCTGCGTCTGTGCACATATGGCAGTTGTGGAATGCCGGACACGTTCTGCCACTTTTTCAAGCAGTGTGTTTATACCCTCATTCCACAACTTGCGACGGTCCTGCCATTCCTCCGCCGGGGTCCTACGAGGAGGGTCCATGGGCAAATGAATAGAAGAAGATAGGGGGGTGGAGACATAGTCATCGGGGGTGGTTGAGACACCAACGAGGTCGAGTGTCACAGTTTCATCGTCCTCCCCATCCTCTTCTCCCAGTGTAGGGGTCATCAACAGTACACCTAACAAATAGAAAGTCGAGAACTGTAACACGGAAAATGTAAGATACACTAACAACGTAGATTTCAAATCGTTCTGCAACACACGATAACATGCCTGTACTCACGTGCTTCCTCTCCCTCATGTTGTGTCGCACATGGGGTTGCAGGCCCTGCTGACCATGTAGAACAGCGTGGAACTGGAGGTTGTGTGGCACATGGTGTTGCTGAGAGGTGATATGATAGAGGTATGTAAATAATGCTGGAGGTGACCGTGTAGATTATAAGCGTCTGTTGAAGCTTTAAAAAGAAACCATGCGAACAACGGTCCAACAAAAGCTAGGACACAATAGAACCTGAGATACAATACTTACGTGGAACAGCATCACTGCTACACCAGGAAGGGGAAGAGGTGGGCTGGCTTGTACTTTGCAGAGCATCGCTGGTAGTACAGGAAGGGGCAGAGGGGGGCTGGTTTCTCATCCAGGCTGTAATACATGGCAAAGAACACTCGCATGGAAATGTGGATGCTGTGCTCGAAGGTCTTCCACATTATGACAATAGTCATGTACTTATGTCCCTTACAGCACCCCACAGCAAATCACAGTACTCACCACCTTCTGTGTCCTCAAATAATCTTGAATCTTCCAGATGTTCACCTATGAAACAATGTAGATTCAAAACCGTCATCACCGCGAGTTCATACCCACATATACCCCAACATCTGCGCAACGCTAAAAAACTCACCTTCCATACCATCAAAGGCATTCTCCGACGTGTCATCCCCAGTAGATAGTCCGACCACCTGCTCACGACCAAGGGTGGCCACCACTGCCTCCTCCAGGGGAGTCAGCTGCACGGCACATGGAGGGCCACCCTCTGTACCCTTTCCATGTTTCCACTTGTTCCGCACCTTGGCTTTCACCATACCCCTGAAGTCCTGCCAACGGTGCTTACACTGCTCTACAGTGCGCTTGTGCACACCAAGAGCATTCACCTTGTCCACAATCCTCCTCCATATCCTGCTCTTCTGTCCAACCGTCAACCTGGACTTTTTAAAAAGTTGTCCAAATTCGTCACATACACCCCGAATCAACACTTCTAGCTCTTCCTCTGCAAATTTCGGAGCACGCTTATGCTTGCCATTGACATGAGGGCCCTCAACTCTCTCCTCATCCTCCGCACGCCACGACACATTATCCTGCATTGCTTCCTGAGAAAAACAAAGTGAAGGAGATGTTAACACCTTAGAAAATAAAATGTAGACATGAACTGGGAAATGCCAGCAAACTCACATTCTACCCCATTCATAAGCTCATTGGAACGTCCTACCTACCTATGGGCACTCTCTATGAGAACGAAGAAATGTTGGAACAATGCACAACACACCTTGAAAAGAATAAAATATAGACGTTAACAAACAAACAAATGGCAGCAAATCACAATTTAGCCCATTCATAAGCTCATGGGAGGCTTTTACCTATAAACGATTTTTATGAAAATAAAAAGGATGAAACCATGTGGCACACACCACATACCTTAAAAAAGGAAAAAAGAAGTTATTAACGGGAAATGCAGCGAAATCACGATTTACAACTTCGCTCATGGCAACGTCTTACTCACCTGTGACCACCTTGTTTAAAAAAAGCAACGTGACACACAGGAAGGAAAATAGCGAGAAGAAAAACGAAGCAATACTCGCCAGTAGCCCTGTGATCGCAAAAACAAACTGCAGCGACGCGATTCTTACAAGCTGTGGACGCACGTCTATGACGTCAGGGATGCACATCAGCTACGTTGGTACCGTGTGCTTTCTGAATTTGCATCTGCGCATGCGTTTTCTGCTCCGCTACAAGACTTTCATGCATCCGACTTTTGAATACCGAAATGGACTTTTCTGATGGAGTTTCTTGGTGCATTCTTCGTTTTTTTACAAATCGGTAAGTCCTTTAACGTTTTTCATTCCTTTACGTTTGGTTGATGCATCTGCCTCTGAGTATAATTGAATTTCATCCAGCTTGCTGGATGAGCAAAATGAAAGTCCTTTGGAAAGGGTCCAACAAAGCACAGAGGCAGACGGTCTGCGATCTCCAAGATGGAAAATAAACAGAGCAGATCATAGGCAAACAAAACAAGATTTATTAATATAACCCAATTACAGTATATGTATACACGCACAAGAACAGCCCGACACAGGCCGTGTTTCGCCCAACAGGGCTGCTTCAGGGGCTACACAGTAATCCTTTACTGTCAAGTATAATAGATATGTGCTCAATATACTGTAATGAATATAAAGAAGATCATCTTGATTCAAAAAACAGCTGGATCAGAGATGCCACAAAGCAGAATGCTGACTTAGAGTCAATCCGACAGTCACATATCTCTGAGAATGCTGACTGTCGGATTGACTCTAAGTTTGTTTGCCTACGATCTGCTCCGTTTGCAGTCCTTTGGAAAGTACAGAGACTTCATGCTGTGATAATTGATAGTTTGAGAGGTTTACTATCCTCATTTGATCTGTATTTCCAAGAGTGTGATCAGTAGTTTGTCTGTAGGGCCTCTGCAGACTTCCCTGATCTCTTGGTTTGTTTGGGCTCCGATTTTCACATACCTCAGATGGATTGGAAAGTGTATCCAAGTTGTCTGGGAATGTTAGTTCTGCAGTGCTGTTTCTGCTCTGAGATAAGATATTTTTCTCTCTCTGTGATTCTGCAGGAGAGAACACAGCTTTATTTCTTTTTTGCAGATAGCAATGTATTGTTTTTCTCCTTGGATGCTCTGCAGGTCCTCCTTAAGTTGGCTCATACGGTGTGGATGGAGTTCCTCCATGTTTCTTATGATTTCATCCCTTTGGGTTTTTATCATTTTCTTCTACTTGTAGAGTTGATGTATAAGTTCACTTTTTAGTTGCTGAATAGTGCATTTGCAGAGTTTCTCTGCATAGTCAGAATTGTAAGTAGTAGCCAAAGGATTTTTGATTCTCAGTCCTTTAGGAATGATGTCATTCTTCTTGCAGATTGCCAGAAAGTAAAGATGACTGTTCACTTTTCTTTCTTTTTCCATAAGTTTGCTCATTTGCTTTTTTATGCGGCTGTATGTGGTATCTTCCATCTTGAGTAAAAAAAAAATTTATCTTACTGCTGTGTTCTGTATCAGCTGCAATTTTTTAAGATTTTTGGAAAGTAAACCAAAAAAAGGACTTTACAGTACTCCAAATGAGGCAGTATAAGCATTTGGACTAGCAAGGCATAAGCATGCTGGTCAAAGAAAGACCTGACTAAACGTAACTGCCACAGTTTAAAAACTATTGTTTGCCAGAGTTGATTAATATGTGGTCCATAGATTAAAGAGGAATTAAGAAAACGCCCCAATACTCTTGATTCTGTTTCCACCTTCAGAACGTTATCAATAGACAAAATCAAAGAGGTAGAATTTCAATACCCTGAGTTGTAAACCACAGTACCTCAGTTTTTTGAGGTTCATCTTCAATTTATTACCTATCTTGTATTGCATTAATCCCAATCGTGACAGAGTTACCAAATCATGATGTAAGTCTGGGGACTTGCAAGAACAACATAATATTGTCAACATAGGATAGCAGTAATTCCCCTAAACCCAACTATCCTGCTGAGAGATGAAATAAAAAAGTTAAAAAAAACCTGGGACAATGGGGATCATGAGGGAAGGTTCCCAGATTCAAAAAGCAACAGCAAAAAGACTTGCTCCTCAGTGCTCCTTTGGAGAGTAGCTTGAATACTGGAGTCTTTTGCGAGAACGTTTTTCCAGAATTCTATGCTCATGTCCTACATAGCCTCCTACCAGTTCCTTATGGAACTGTACGTGTGTGACATATGCAGAATAGCAGAATTTGCCAACATTCTCCCCAGGGAGAAGGCTGAGCTACTTGGGCTAGTAGACAAAGGGAAGGAATACGGAAAATATATTCTCCATGAGACCTGTGAAATTTTAGATATGGCATTGAGAACTTCTGCAGTGGATACTTGTGCGCACAGACTTGCCTGATTGAGTACCTCAGATTTAAGATGCAGTGGAGAGAAGCCCTTCAGAGATAAGGTGCAAGAGGCAGCAGCTCTCATCTACATGAGTAATAGAGACCCTCTCCAAACCCACTTCCAACCCAGTCTCCTCTTCCAGGAGGTATCACATCAGTGGGCAAGTGAGATCTTACTACTCTCAAAGGTATAGATATCCTTCATTCTCCTGCTTGTTGCAAACTAGACAAGGATCTTGCACTCATACTATAGGGCCCAGAAACCTGAAGGGGCTCCACAGCCAAAACCAGAGACAGGGTTTTAATTGCCTCCAAGAAAACATTGCCTCAGTTATTGCATCTATTCTGGTTAACTTGCTGATAGGAGTGAAGGTAAAGTTTTTTTGCACATCAATGGCCCCTTGTAACCTCAGACTAGTGGGTTCTAAGTATAGTCCAAATGGAATACCGTGACTTCCAATATGGCACTCAGGGGAAGGAACTCCAAAGCTGTAGCTACCCCTGCAGTGGTATAAATTTATTTCTCGCAGTTTGAATTCCATAATTGAGAGTGTAGTAGAGGGAAGGATGGAGCAAACATGTGATGCAGCCATGCCGAAGCAATTGAAAGCTAAACCAATTGAATTCCAACCTGACAGCCACCATAAAAGAGCTCTATGGAACCAAGGATTCTTGATCCACACTGGAAGGCATAAGGCCTGGTGCGATGGACTCTTTGCATACTTGCTTAGAACCCAGCTGAAAGAGAATTACCAAAGGATGGGAACAGGTATTTATGCACTCTTCAGGAGGTTCTAAGTGAGGTGTTGCAATTTCAATTTGTGCCAATATTCCTTTTGCATACAGCGGCCATTAACGAGCAGATATACTCTCATTAAGGGCACTGCAGCCTGCTGCTGCTTTATGCATAGGCCCCTAAGTTACCTAAAGATACAGCATAGCTGCTAACGTTTTCTATTTCTAGAGCAATAAAGTTAATTGTGGATCACTGAAAAGCTAACACTAACCTGAGTGTTCATGTGTGATAGAATTCTCTCTGCTTAACTTGCAGCAGTGAGTTAGTGGTAAATAAAAGCAATGCTTTTATGAGTTAATCTCAAAAATGAGCCCCTTTAGAGAAATATCTAAATATGTAAGCAGTATTGCCATTGTCTCTTACCTGCTTTAGCATTCATACTCTCCAAAATACAAACAAAAAACCGGAGTATCAAGACAGATAACTATGGAAGAACCTGTGCTATCAAATCTTTCTGAGTGATTTTCATGGAAGATAGCACATTCCTATAAACTATCACTTGTACCAATATTTTAAGCTGAAATTTTTTTTTATTACCTTTCTGTATGTGAAAGAGGAATTCTCAGATGTTTTACTCACCCATGCAGAGATATCCACTACAATAGTGGACTACCACCCTAGAGAGTGGACAAGCTTCACAATCATTGAATATCCTCACAGAATTTTTTAAGCACATCCTGTGACTCCATATATCTATATACTTATCCTTACATAAATGCAGCAAAACAAGACAATTACTGATTGTTATAACCTAAAAGTTATATATGTGTGCAGTATTATATGGGGAATATGTGATTGTAAAGTTACTTTAAAAGAAGTGTTCTTTTAAAGTAACTTTACAATCACATATTCCCCATATAATACTGCACACACATTCTTCTAATCCAGTTATTCTTGACAGTATAATGTTACTTCTCAAAATATTGTATCTGTGCTCAAAATATACCAACAGAAATATAAAGGCACAACACTTATCTCATAGCTGCTGAGTGGGCAAAGATCCCACACAGCAGCCACTACACCATGACTCCTCTTCTATACTCTGAACTCCTAATGGTCCAATTACTCTGTCTGGCAGGATCCCTACTCATTTCCACTCAAAAAAAAACCCATTTCTACGGGATCTCAATCCTCTTAAAACTGTAGATTATAATGCTACTTGGTCCACTTGTTCTGTCCTCTAACAGCCTCACGTGACACTAAAATGTGTTTAATGCCTTTACTGTTATTCTCACTTCTAAGGATTTTGACTGCTGCAGTCCTCACTGCAAAGTTGTGTGAGTAATGCATTGTGTGTATTGTAGTTTCACAGGTAATGCAGCCGCACCTGCCTGTCTGTATAAGGACTGTTGCTATTGCTACAAAGACCTCTCCTCTTTCTCAGCCAAGTTTGGCACCTTTTTCTATCTGCTATCATTTCCTGGTCATTCTTACTATCTGTGTCCTGAGAGGTCAGCCAGGTATAACCTTTCCCTCCAACCAGTGGCGTACCAAGGGGGGGGGGGCGGTGGGGGCGGTCCGCCCCGGGTGTCGGCAGGTGGGGGGGGTGCTCCGTCGTCTGCTGTCACCACCCTGCGTTTTTTTTAAATCCATGCAGCGACGCAGGTATCTGCTCTGCTGTGAAAAAAGAAAATCGCTTCTCGTTGGCGTCGGCCCTTCCTTCGCTATGTCCCGCCCTCGAGGAAATAGGAAGTTACCTCAAAAGAGGGCGGGACATAGCGAAGGAAGGGCCGACGCCAGCGAACGAAGCGATTTTCTTTTTTTCACAGCAGAGCAGATACCTGCGTCGCTGCATGGATTAAAAAAAAAAAAGGTGGTGGCAGGAGAAGAGGGCTCTGTCGCTCTCCACGGGGGGGGGGGGGGGGCTCAGATGGGAGAAGGGAATGGGGGAGGGGTGGGGGAGCTCAGAGGGGTTCTAAGAGGGGAGAAGGGAATTGGGGTGGGGGGAGCTCAGAGGGGTTCTAAGAGGGGAGAAGGGAATTGGGGAGGGGTGGGGGAGCTCAGAGGGGTGCTCACAGGGGAGAAGGGAATTGGGGAGAGGTGGGGGGAACTCAGAGGGGTTCTAAGAGGGGAGAAGGGAATTGGGGAGGGGTGGGGGGAGCTCAGAGGGGTTCTAAGAGGGGAGAAGGGAATTGGGGAGGGGTGGGGGGTGCTCACAGGGGAGAAGGGAATTGGGGAGGGGTGGGGGAGCTGAGAGGGGTGTTCACAGGGGAGAAGGGGATTGGGTGGGGGTGCTCAGAGGGGAGAAGGGGTCAAGCTGGAACTGGGGTCTGACAAGGGGGCAGGTGGGAGAATGGGTCTGGGGCTGAAAAGGGGGGATGCAAAGCATGTGGTGGATGAAGGGGGCTGAAAAGGAGGGTATTTGGGATAAGGGGGCTAGAGCTGGAACTGTGGGCTGAAACGGGGCAGGGGCTGAAACTGGAGGCTTTAAAGGGGACAGGGAGAACTGGCTGGGGCTGAGCTCAAGACTGGTGAGAGAAAAGGGCTGGGAGATGTGGGCTGGGGCTGAAACTAGGGGCAGGTGAAACTGGGGGCTGAAAAGAGGGGGCAGAGAGAGAGGGGACAGACCCTGGATGGATGGGAGGGCAGACGGATTGAAGGGGCAGAGAGAAAGGGCAGATGGTGGGTGGAAAGGGGAGAGAGAAAGAGTGCAGACTGGGGCAAATGGTGGATGGAAGGGAGAGAGAGGGCAGACAGTGGATGGAAGGGACATTAGAGAGGGCAGACACTGGATGGCAGAGAGAGAGCAAAGACAGATCCTGGATGAAAGGAAGACAGTGAAAAGAAGATGAGGAAAGCAGAAACCAGAGAAAACAAACTGTAAATATATATTTTTATTATTTTGCTTTATGATATAGTATTGTAGCTGTGTTGTTTATAAATAGAACATGTAAATAAGGTAATCTTTTTATTGGACTAATTTTAATACATTTTGACTTAACTTTCAGAGAACAAACCCCCCTTCCTCAGGTCAGGATAGGATACTGTAACAGCACTATACTGTACTGACCTGAGGAAGGAGATTTTGGCCTCTGGAAGCCAAATGTATTAGTCCAATAAAATGGTATTATTTTATTTTCTGTATTTGTTTTATTTCTATTTGTTAATTTGTAAAGTGGTGATTGGTATTTGTTAGTTTTTTCAAATTTACATCTGCTGTCTTTATATTTTGCACAGTACTAGGGGACATTTTCTGTTTCTGTGGTGTTGCATTGTATGCAGAGTCTGGCATCGGGGGTTCAGTTTAATTTTAGTCTAAATAGAAAGTTTATGATTACTTATTCTATAGTGGATTAGGGTGTATCTGTGTTTGTGAAAAAGACATGGCTTTCGGTTGGCATTGACTGTGCAGGATCGATGATCTGTACTAATCTGTCTGTTTTCGTTTTACAATAGGTGAATTGATGTTCTAGTGCTCACTGTAGTGTTTAAGATGCTTTCCTTTTCCTTGTGTGACTGGTAGAAATTACTGCTTATGATATGCTAGAATTGCTCTATAGGTCCTGAGTGTTTTGTATTCTCGGTATGCCTAGTACTGGATTTGGGGGGGGGGGGGTGTTAAAAAATGACCGGCCCCGGGTGTCAACTACCCTAGGTACGCCACTGCCTCCAACTGAGGGCTGTCCTTTAGGACCACCCTTGCTACCTGATGGCAGACTCTGTCCCCATTGGTCTTTTTACCCCCTCCTCCCTGGGCCTGTGTAAGCCCTTCTTGGCCTCTCTCTCCCTCTCTTCATGAGGCATTCTCCATCTTGTTTCAGACAGCACTTGTCCTGCTAAACTCCTTGGAACGAACCTGGTTTTTTACCTTGAATACATCTTCCTGATAAGATATTGCACTTTCTAGTCACCCAGCTCTGAACTACTTCTACCTGTTCAATTATTTTCCCACCTCTGCAACAAAGCTGCCTTTCTTCAGATTTCTACTTCCAACCACTGACACAGCTGTCAGAATTATGGGGTCTCTGTGCCCTGGAGCAATACTTCTGAACATCTGAGTGTGAGTAATTAACTATATATATTTAATAAAGGAAACTTCAGAAAATAAAGAGACTTCAGGTGTGTACTGGTGTGCCAAGGTTATACTTCAAGATATTGAGACTTTACAGTTAACAAGTCTTAAGAGGCTTCACACCACTTACAATGTAAAAATGCAAAAGAGGAGGAAAAGACCTCAAAACACCCAGGTGCTCAAGCGAACATTGCAACTTCTGTCTTCACAGCACTCACCGGGTCAGTACATCATCATCAGCCAAAAACCTCCTCATATATATTTTTTAATATTTTTCTTCTTATGTTAGTGTTCAAAAAACACCTGCTCACCACAATCCGTGAACAGCCAACAGTGCAGACAAAACTTATAATAAGCTACTTATCTATTACTTGATCCCGCTGCATAGCTCCTGGAAACACAACTCCCAACAGGGACCTGTTTCGCCCTCCGGTTTTGTCAAGGGAGAATTCAGAAGCGTTCTAAGAATACACATATTACAGCACATCCACAAGCAATCCAAAAAATGACAGTCAAGCAATATCCAGTCTATTGTAACTTACTTGTCTTCTTCTTCAGCACATATTTGCAGCACACTGTTTAAAAGATGGCGCCTCCAAATTAATAAGATGCCCAGAAAGGATGCACCAATCAGCTGTACTCAGCAGATAGTATGGAAAGCACGGCCAATGAAAATACTCCTACAAAAAAGACGCCCATTCAACTGTTGAATTTAAACCCCATGGTTCAAGGGACTGCAGCCGATGAATTCACTGTTGCTCACACTAACAGGCAATCATGGTCTGATTTGAACCTGACCAAATCTGATTGCTCTTTACTATCAAGAGGATTGTCTTTTATTCCAGTTTATGGATTTGATCATTTCTAATTTCACACTGATTTGGAGCATTTTGTGCATAAGCTCCAATTGAAAATTTATTTTGACAAAAAACCTGTGGAGTTTGATCGTTCTAGAGTGTCTCCAAAATCTACTTGGATGTCTCCTATTCCTCTGGATCCTGTAGTGCGGATCTTTAAGGAAGTGGTTTTGCGGGACGTGAGAGCAGCATGTTCTGCTAAACATTTTGGTGATAATTTGACTAAAGATGAAAGGAAATCGCTGAAATTTCTACAGTAGAATGATTGTGTTGTCATCAAACGGACAGACATAGTAACATAGTAACATAGTAGATGACGGCAGAAAAAGACCTGCACGGTCCATCCAGTCTGCCCAACAAGATAACTCATATTTGCTGCTTTTTGTGTATACCCTACTTTGATTTGTACCTGTGCTCTTCAGGGCACAGACCGTATAAGTCGGCCCAGCACTATCCCCGCCTCCCAACCACCAGCCCCGCCTCTCAACCACCGGCTCTGGCACAGACCGTATAAGTCTGCCCAGCACTATCCTCACCTCCCAACCACCAGCCCTGCCTCCCAACCACCGGCTCTGGCACTGACCGTACAAGTCTGTCCAGTACTATCCCCGCCTCCCAACCACCAGGCCCGCTTCCCACCACCGGCTCTGGCACAGACCGTATAAGTCTACCCAGCACTATCCCCGCCTCTCAACCACCAGCCCCGCCTCCCGATCTTGACTAAGCTCCTGAGGATCCATTCCTTCGGCACAGGATTCCTTTATGCTTATCCCACGCATGTTTGAATTCCGTTACCGTTTTCATTTCCACCACCTCCCGCGGGAGGGCATTCCAAGCATCCACTACTCTCTCCGTGAAAAAATACTTCCTGACATTTTTCTTGAGTCTGCCCCCCTTCAATCTCATTTCATGTCCTCTCGTTCTACCATCTTCCCATCTCCGGAAAAGGTTCGTTTGTGGATTAATACCTTTCAAATATTTGAACCTCTGTATCATATCACCCCTGTTTCTCCTTTCCTCCAGAGTACACATGTTTAGTTCAGCAAGTCGCTCCTCATACGTCTTGTAAAGCAAATCCCATACAAAGGCAGGGCAGTGGTTGTGCAGAACTGGAAAGATTATGTATCTGAAATTTTGTCTCAATTAGCAGACACCTCAGACTACAAGCCCCTGATTGAAGATCCCACACCGCGTTTGCAAGATACAATTAAGGAAGTGACTATGAGAGGGGGTGGAGGCTGGTTTTTTAACCTCCAGGGAATTTAAGTTCCTCAGTGTGAAACATTCTGTTGTACCGGTTTTATACACATTACACAAGCACCTAGAGAGTCCACCCGGATGCCCGATCTGGTCTTCATGAGGTTCAATTTTGGAGCCATTATGTATTCTTGTGGATTACATTTTGAAACCTCAGGTTCCCCTCACCTGGTCATATTTATGTGACCCTAGACATTTTTTGAATATGCTAGCAAATGTTATTCTTCCAGATGATGTACATGTTCAGTTAGTCACCATAGATATAAAATCGTTGTATACCTCAATCCCACAGGATCAAGCTTTAGAGGTACTACAAGATGCACTGGAAATGAGACCTAAACTGGTAGAAGTTCCAACTGATTATCTGGTAGAACTTACAAAAATAGCAATGCATGAAAATGTTTTTCAATTCCAGGGTGATTATTTTTTGCAGCTAAATGGTGTAGAATGGGCACTTCGTTTGCGCCCACTATTGCGAATTTATATCTGGCTCTTTTCAAGGAGAAATGGTTGAGGAAGTCCCCTTTTTGAAGTGGATTTTATTTTGGAAGAGGTTCATTGACAATGTTTTTATGTTATGGACCGGCTCCAATGAATCCTTAATAGAGTTTGTGCGATGGTTAAATCGATGTAATGGAGCCATTCAGTTCACTTCAGAATATTCCTCTGTTAGAATACATTTTCTTGTTGTGGATGTATCTCTTCAAGATAGGAGATTTTGCACAACTGTATATAAGAAAATTACAGCTCAGAACACCATCCTTCAAAAACCTCCTCATGTTTTTGGCCGATGATGATGTACTGACCCGGTGAGTGCTGTGAAGACAGAAGTTGCAATGTTTGCTTGAGCACCTGGGTGTTTTGAGGTCTTTTCCTCCTCTTTTGCATTTTTACATTGTAAATGGACCCAGTAGCATTATATTCTACAGCTTTTGTTTAAAGAGGATCCCTACTCATGCCCGACACCATGGAGTTTCAATTCGCTGTGCTTCAGGGACTGGATTCAATCTGCCACAATCTGTGGAGAAAATTGAAAGAGTGCGCCCGCCAATATCTAGCATCTTCTGGCACTAGCTCTGGTCATAACAAAGTCATGCTAGAGCCAGTGTCCACAAGCCCAGCCACCTGGGTCTGGGTTCACAGTTACTGGAGAGCTGTAGCATTGTGAAAATCCATCTGCTTCCTTATTTGATAAATGGGCAGTAACTTTTTATGCTGTGGCAACTATATGGGTCTCCTTTGTGGGACTGGAGTTACCCATGAAAGCTGCCAGCATAGGTGCAGGAACTGGAATGCTCTTTAGTGCAGGTTTGGGATTATCTGGGCAATCCGCTTTGACATGTCCTGTACGCCCACATTGATAGCAAGAACGTTCATGCCTAAAGTTTTTAGGTTTTTGGGGAACACTGGAGGGTTTGCTGACAGTCTCTGAGGTTGCAGGGATATTTGGCTTAGGGCCCTGGCTGCCCTTAGATCTGGCTACTGTGAATAAGGATGGCTTCTATTTGACAACCAGGGATGGTTAGCCATAAAGATGTCAGCCAACTTAGCCGCTTTCTCTGGAGAATGGGGCTGGCGATCTTGAACATGTTCCCTCACCTGTGGATAACAACGCTGCAGAAACTACTCCAGGACCATCAGGCTTTGGCAGTCCTCCAAGATTTTAACCTCAGCTCCACTGAGCCAACGCTGATGCTGGTATCTTAGCTGAATCACAAACTCGCTGTGAGGAGTATCATTCACCCCCTTTTGCAAAGTCCGGAACTCTAGTCTATAGGTCTCAGGGGTAATGGCATAACAGTTCAATGAAGCTTTGACACCTCCTCAAACTGGGAGCACGTCTCCATGGACAATCCTTGGAATGCCTCAAGTGCTCTACCAGTGAGATTTCCTTCCAGATATTGTACCCAGTATGTCTGAGGAATCTCATTGAGACAGCAAATTTTTTGAAAGGCAGTTAGATATACATCTAAGCCACCACAGGGTATCATCAAACTGTGAAAACAAGTTGGGCCAAATCCGGGCTGCAGATCCTGCCTCAGGCCTTGGCGCAGGAGTTGGGCTGGAGCTTTGGATGCAAGCCATTTCCATCTCCATCTTTAATTTTTGCAGCTGGAACTCCTGCTACTCATGCTGCTGTTCCTGCACCTTTTGCCGCTGCTCCTTTCGCTGCTGCTGCTATTCCTTTTGCAGCTGGGTTCCTGGTCCTGTTCCTCTCACCGCAGCTGGTCTAGCCGCTGTCACTTTAACATGTAGATCTGTCGGATCTCAGCTGGTGAGGCATCTGGTCCTGTCAACACGGGAATCTGCCCATAAGGGGTCTGCTCTCACCCCAGCACAGCTCTGCACAGGCCAGTCCTGCAGCTCCTCCTTGTTGAGGCCATCTAGTTGCTCTTGTGTTAGGACAAGCATCTGCAGGGTCTGCTGGCAGCTGACAGTCGCCATCAGCACACTGCTAATCTCCTAACACTACCAAAAAAAAAAAACTGAATAGGAAAGGGATCCTATTACTTCTGGGCAAAGGTCTGTGAAGAAACGCCTAGCCACATGACTGGGGTTATCCTGTGGCCACCTAGAGGGTCTATCCCCAGCACAGCTCATGTCCGTCTGCACCTGGCACTTGTGCTCTACACTAGCACCCTGCTCCTAACTGGGTCACAACCGTCTCTGGGCGAGTCTCCCGCTCTCAAATTATCCCCAGTGATTTCTAGGTTACTAGAGGCCACACTCCCAGTGGTCCCTCAGTTCCCAGAAAGCAATCAAAGGCAAACAGGGCAAACAATTATGTTTATTCTCTTAAAAATATTGAACAGTGGAACAAAAATGTGCAAATAACAAAAGTAACAAGTAACTGAAAAATGGATCAATTAGAAAACTAACTAAACATTTAACTGTCTAAACAATACCTGGGAAGGTCAGGACATATAATTCACTGAGCTTCAGCAAAGAGATCCATATTTCTTTCCTCCAAGGCTAAGACTGAAGTGACAACCAGCAACAACTGCTGGGTAATTTCAAACTCCAGGCCAATCAGAGCCCTGTCAACAGGATTTGAAATATATACTGCTTCTTGCTTCCTGGGAGTGGCATCTCAGCCCTGCCTCAGGCGGCATCTTGCCTTGGGCCGCCCCTGGGGTACAGTGTAAACCAAAAGGAAACTTTTTTTGCTGCACAAACAAAATAGCAATCAGTTTTTGTCAAAGACTTAAAACTTAACATAGTAATAGTCACATTAACAATGGTTTCTCCTCTCTTTGGAAAGGTGCAAGTCACATATTCATAAGTCCAGACTTGGCTCTAGTTACGAAACTCAGGTCTGAGTTTTCACAGACAAAAAAATGCACCCTACCTATGCAATCTTCTAGTCATTCTTTTGTAACCCCTGGGTGGTTTGTACAAGTTTTTGGAGGAAAAGTCTGTTATTGAGATGGACATGGGGACAGGGCCGGTCTTAGCAAGTGCGGGGCCCTATGCAGACCAATTTGGTGGGGCCCCATCCTAGCTCCGCCCCACTGTAGTCTCGCCCCCACCGTAGCCCTGCCCCTACCCTAGCTCCACCCCATTGATAAGATTATTCCATTTTTAGAACATTTTTTATTTATGAAATTTCAAATAAAGACAAATGAAGCTAAACTTGTACAAAAAAACCTGATTGAAATAATAAGCACAATGCTATCATTAAACCTCCCCTCCCCAGAAATTATTCAGTTCAAGTCCACTACAATTAGTAGTTCCAATTCTCATAACAAAGAAGAATAAAGGAAAAATATTAAGAAAAGGTTCAGTACTTTCAAATTCCCCTATTACTCTGTAACCCATATATGCAATAAAATAAAAATGAAATGAAAAGATATACAATAAAATAAAGTGATGTGTAAAATATAATGTACAATATAAAAACATATAGACCACCAAGGTATTAAAATTGTTTTAAAATATATACCACAGCTCTCTGACTCAAGAAGACTCCAACTCTGTCTGTCATCCATAACTGTCTGACAACACACAGAAAAAAAATAAGTAAAAACAAATTGTCACAATTAATACCTTATACACCAATATACCAGCCATACGGAAAATGCAGACCGTCAACAATATGAAGCTAGCAAGGGATCATAATACCACAATTCTCATGCAGAGCCACAAAACACCCTTTTAGAGGTAGTGTGTCATGATTTAGGCTCTACACCCTTTCTGATGTTTGGTGCCACCTTAGTAAGGCCAACACACAATCTCTCCACTGCAAAACACTATACACAAACTTGTGCAAAAACACACTCATAACCTTAACAAACTATAAACAGTACTAATTCCAAGGACAGAACGAGCTATAACCTTATGCGTGGCGTGGAAAGGCAACTGTAATTACACCTGGCTCTAAAACACCAGTGCACAACCTAGTGAAAAAAAACAAACAAAAAGGGATTCAAACTATACGCTAGCAGAATACTGCACCTTCCTTGATCACACCTGAAAAATACATGAAGGCAAAATACTGAAATGGAAAGTTACCTCAAGAAGTCAGACTCAGCATGCAGCAATACTACAAAAATTGAAACGTACATGAAAAATATCACAGATGCACATTTCCAAAAACTGACATATTCCAATTAATAAATCCTGAATAAAATAGTTTTTTCTACCTTTGTTGTCTGGTGACTTTGTTTTTCTGATCATGCTGGCTCAGTATCCGATAGTGCTTGCTATCTGTTCTCTTAACTCCGTTTCCAGGGCTTCTTTTCCATTTATTTCTTTACTTTCCGCCTTTCTTCTTCATTTCTTGCCCTACATCCGTAAGTAAAAGCTGGGTCCTCCACAGACTTGACTGTCCAGTGGATCCAGCTTCTGCCTATTTTCTATATCCATGTGCACTTTTTCTCCTCTCTTCCTTTTCCCTCACCTCATCTCCTTCCTCACTCTTCCCTCGCCTCCATCCATGTCCAGCATTTCTTCTCTCTCCTCCATCCACCCATGTCCAGTGACCCTCCTGTCCCCCCTGCCATCCATCTATGTCCAGCAACCCCCCTGTCCCCTCTGCCCTCCCCTGCCATCCACCCATGTCCAGAAACCCCCCTCCCATGCCATCCACCCATGTCCAGTGACCCTCCTGTGCCCCCTGCTTTCCACCTATGTCCAGAAACCCCCTCCCCTGCTATCCCCCCATGTCCAGCGACCCTCCTGTGCCCCCTGCCCTCCACCTATGTCCAGAAGCCCCCCTCCCCTGCCATCCACCCATGTCCAACGACCCTCCTGTGCCCCTGCCCTCAACCTATGTCCAGAAACCCCCTCCCTTGCCATCTACCCATGTCCAGTGACCTTCCTGTGCCCCCTGCCCTCCCCTGCCATCCACCTATGTCCAGAAGCCCCCCTCCCCTGCCATCCACCCATGTCCAGCGACCCTCCTGTGCCCCTGCCCTCAACCTATGTACAGAAACCCCCTCCCCTGCCATCTACCCATGTCCAGTGACCCTCCTGTGCCCCCTGCCCTCCCCTTCCATCCACCTATGTCCAGAAGCCCCCCTTCCCTGCCATCCACCCATGTCCAGTGACCCTCCTGTGCCCCCTGCCATCCACCTATGTCCAGAAGTCCCCCTCCCCTGCCATCCACCCATGTCCAGCGACCCTCCTGTGCCCCTGCCCTCAACCTATGTCCAGAAACCCCCTCCCCTGCCATCCACCCATGTCCAGCGACCCTCCTGTGC
The DNA here is from genome assembly GCF_901765095.1 of Microcaecilia unicolor. Lineage (NCBI taxonomy): Eukaryota > Metazoa > Chordata > Amphibia > Gymnophiona > Siphonopidae > Microcaecilia > Microcaecilia unicolor. Next base: position 406,891,093 of record NC_044033.1, read on the forward strand.
CCCCTGCCCTCAACCTATGTCCAGAAACCCCCTCCCCTGCCATCCACCCATGTCCAGTGACCCTCCTGTGCCCTGTGCCCTCCCCTGCCATCCACCTATGTCCAGAAGCCCCCCTCCCCTGCCATCCACCCATGTCCAGCGACCCTCCTGTGCCCCTGCCCTCCCCTGCCATCCACCCATGTCCAGCGACCCTCCTGTGCCCCTGCCCTCAACCTATGTACAGAAACCCCCTCCCCTGCTATCCCCCCATGTCCAGCGACCCTCCTGTGCCCCCTGCCCTCCACCCATGTCCAGCAACGCGACTCTCCTCGTTCCCCTGCTCCCCCTCCCTCCAGCCACCTGAGCCCCCCTCCCCGACCCACCAAACGACCCTCGTCTACCACCCGACCCACCCGCACCTCACCTGACCCAGCATTTTAAAAAAAGCTACAAGCGGCAGTGCCTCCTCACGTCCGTGAAAGAAGAAAAGTCGCTTCGTCCATTGGCCGGCCTTCCCTCATGTCCCGCCCTCTGATGTAACTTCCGCAAGGGCGGGACATGAGGGAAGGCCGGCCAATGGACGAAGCGACTTTTCTTCTTTCACAGATGCGAGGAGGCACTGCCGCTTGTAGCTTTTTAAAAAATGCTGGGTCAGGTCAGGTGCCGGCGGGTCGGGTGGTAGACGAGGGTCGTTTGGCGGGTCGGGCAAGGGGGGCTCAGACGGGGGAGGGGCTCAGATGGCTGGAGGGAGGTGGAGCAGGGGAACGAGGACTGGAGAGTCGCGTCGCTGGACATGGAGGGCAGGCGAGCAGTGGCGGTGGTAGGAAAGGCGAGGCAGACTTGAGGCGGGCCGCGCGGGGCCCCCTTAGGCGCGGGGCCCTATGCGGCCGCCTCGGTCGCCTCTGCCTAAGACCGGCCCTGCATGGGGAGCCACTGTTTGCCCTAGGATTGGTCGCATGGAATGTTGCTACTATTTGGGTTTCTGCCAGGTACTTGTGACCTGGCTTGGCCATTGTTGGAAACAGCATTCTGGGCTAGATGGACCACTGGTCTGACCCAGTATGGCTATTCTTTGTTCTTTTGAGAGTAGATCAATTCCTTGTTTTTTACTCTCAGGAGAAAGAAGTGGCTTTGCCCTATTCACCTGGCTAAAAATGATTTATGCACGTATCCTATTGTGGATTGCTAGAACTCCATTTTAATCATTGTAGAAACCAAAAGATATTTTATATGTTCAACTGCTTTTAAAGGTATGGAGCAATCTCATCTGCATCTTTCTGGTGCAAAAGGTTTCTCCCCAGATATATATTATAGCTTTTCTTCTAGTATTATATGTCTTCTCACTATATGCTAATTACTTATATAAATAAAAATAACTTGATACTGAAGATTAATCAGTTATTTATACTTTTCAACATGACTTTGTCACAGTTGTGGCCGTGCTCTTATGTTCAGACTTACTGTTTCTCTGTATCTAGCTCTGTGACCTCTCCAGTCTGCCTTTTTTCCTGTTGTTGTTCTTCCTGTTAGCCAAGCCTTGCTTTGGTCTCCCTGCTTTTGCTTCATTTCCTACTTGTGACATCATCAGCCTACTCCTTTATAAGGACCCAGGGAGCTTTCCTACGTTGCCTTTGCAACAGGTCTATTTTCTTTTTCTTGTTGTACTGTTGTTTGACTCTGAGGGAACTGGTCTTCTTGTTATGCTGTGCCTTTGGGCACAGCCCTGAGCTCTGTGTGAGTGGTTTTGGTTTCAATCTGTGTGTATTACTTCCCTGTTAGGTTTGCTGTCAAGCAAAGCCCTCTTTGTTTCTCTCTGTATGTTGTTCTGCTTTAAACCTGTATGGTGTAACCAGGGGCCTCTAGGTGCAGCGAAGGATAGAACAATCTCCTCCAGCCACAGGCTCCCAGTACAGTCAAGAAATAAATGTCCACCACCAACTTCAATCTTTAGGACTTTATTCCATGCAGGTTTCTAGTAGACCTGATACACAGTTCCAACAGCAGCATTCACCTTCAATCTTAAGCACATGTAAGCCACCTGAAAGTGTGTGGTAAATAGCCCCCTTTAAGCAGTAGGCTATCAGCACCTACCAGGATTTAATACAGGCTCACAGTCAGCTCCAGTCTGGGCTCTTTATCCAGTGCACAGTAAACAGTAGTTCAATTCCAAATAGGCAGTTCATTCAGTTCATCATCACAGTTAAACCACAAAGCAGAAGTTTCTACCTCCTACTCTCTTTACCTTCATGATGGGTTCAATACTTTAGGGACTTCTCATACCCAAGAGTTTTCAGCCTGCAAATACTTTTGGGACTTTCTCCTCCAAGGGATTCCACCCTGCATCTGCTTCCCTCTACCCCCCTTCTCTCCTCCTCCTGGGACTCCTTCCCACCTGCCTAATCAATCCCTGGCTTCTGCTACCACAACCAATCATTCTCTTTCCATTAGCTTCCCCCACACCCATACCAGCTGAGTTGAGCATTAGACTAATGATGAGCTCCTGCACACAGGGTTTCCTATCTCTCTTTCCCCCTAGTGGCAGCCAATCTACACGTCCTGCCAGTTTACACCCATGTCTTCCCCTATTGCAGCTAGGAGTCTAGTCCGGGTTCTTCATCTCACCCCCTGGCTCCTTGCCTGCAATGCCTTCTGGGACTTGTATTTCAGACTGAAACTGCCTTAACCCAACTATTCTGGATGTGACTCTATCACAATGGATTACTAGCCTGTTAACTTTGCTTCCAAGCAAAGCCCTGTTCTGTTTTTCTGTGTGTGGTTCTGATTTGAACCTGAATAGATTCCTTTCTTGTTATCTAGGCTCTCCAGCTTAAGCGTGTTCTGTTTCCTTGTGTGGTTTCCCTTGTTACCTTTCACTGTGAGAGCCAGTTGCTGCCAGCCCAGCTGCTTTTCTTGATTACTTTGCTTCCACAGCTTAGCTGCTTCTCTGATTACTTTGCTCCCATGCAGCTGGGTGTACTCTGTCTCTGCCTGCTTTTCCCTTCCTTTCCTGGCTGAGTTCTGGTAAGAACATTGTTTTTCCCTTTGTTTGCTTTAAAATTTTGACTGCAGTGTAAGCCCTGTTTCTTTCTGATGTGTTTTAGAAGCAGCCTTCCCTTTAGCATGCTTTAACTCTTTGTCTGTTGTGTCTGTCTCCTGATTCTTGTGAGCATGTCTCCTTATCTGATTTGTGTATGTAAAGGCAGCTTTCCCTGTTTGCTAGCTTTTCCCTTTGTCTCTAGTGTCTGTTATTTGACTCTGTGGCACAGCCTTGTGTATTCTTATGAGTGGCTTCCCTTTACCTTTGAGTCCTGTATGCCTAGCCTTGTGTATTCTTGTGAGTGGATTCCCTTGACCCTTGAGTGCTGAGTGGCACAGCCTTGTGTATTTTTATGAGTGGCTTCCCTTTCCCCTAAGTTCTGTATGGTACAGCCTAGAGTGTATTCCTATAGTTGGCTTCCCTTTTCTTTTGAGTGCTGTGTGGCACAGCCTAGTGTATTCCTATGAGTGGCTTCCCTTTTTCATAAGTGCTGTATGGTACAGCCTAGAGTTTATTCCTATAGTTGGCTCCCGTTTTCTCTTTAGTGCTGTGTGGCACAGCCTAGTGTATTCCTATGAGTGGTTTCCCTTTTTCCTTGAGTGCCTATTGGCACACCCTTGAGTATTCCTTTGAGTGGCTTCCCTTTTCCCCTGAGTGCTGTATGGTACAGCTTAGAGTGTTCCCTCATGAGTGGCTTCCCTTATCCTTGAATTCTGTATGGCATAGCCAAGTTCTGTTCCTGTTGTGTGTTTGAGCCAGGTTCTGCCCCTGCTCTGTATTTGAGCTAGTTCTGTCCTTTTCCCTGTCAAGCCAAGTCCCTCTCAGAATCCTGTTCCAGCCAAGCCAAGCCTGTTCCAGAATCCTGATCCAGCCAAGCTAAGCCAAGTCTGTTCCAGAATCCTGTTCCAGCCAAGCCAAGCCTGTTCCAGAATCCTGTTCCAGCCAAGCCAAGCTCGTTCCAGAATTCTGAATCCTGTTTGAGAATCTTGTTTGAGAATCCTGAATCCTGTTCCTGCCTTTTGTATTGTCTTGCTTGTTGTATGTCTTCAGTGTGCTCCGTCTATTTGACATGTCTGGTATCCTGTTTGTATTCAGTGCCTGGTTCACCTCTGCTCTGCGCCTCCCCAGAGGACTTGTCTGCTGCAGCCCAAGGGCTCACTATCCCGGGTTCCTTGACAAACTTATCATGGCAAAAAAGTGTTCTGTTTATATCTATTTACCAATTTCTCCACTGCATTAATTCTGTCAGAGTTTAATTGCCATTTTTCATTAGCATCTTTACCTAATGGTGTAGAGACCTCTAGTGGCTCTACCAAGTAAATCTGTTGATATTGTTTTAAAACCAAAGAACTTTCCAGGGTTCACTGCTAGTAAGGTAAGAGTAGGAAGACTCAACACCAAATGGAAGTAAGCATTAATCCATAAATATTACAGATGAAGGATGATTTCTGTCTTTGGATGAACAAAGCCATTGCACTTCTGCACTTGATTTACCAAGCCGTTGGACAACCAATGTCTGAGTAAGAGGCTAAAGGGAGCCTGAAGACGAAAAACAAGAGAAGGGATTTTCTGATCCTTAAAGAGAAGTATAAAAAATCAGGACAAAACTTCCAGAAGTGAAGTCCATGGATGGTAAGGGTTCCAAAGGACCTGTTCTTGATTCTCAGACCAGTTTCCCACAGTTAAAAGGTATTGGACTGGCAACCAGAGATGCCAAGGATGAAAGAGTGAGATTTACCATACCAAGGAGTGAGACTGAAGGCCAAAGAGTGAGATTTTTCAGACAGTGCATCCAAGATATAAATCTGCAATGATTTGCATGTAATACTGCTTTGCAAATGAATCAAGTCAGCATTAAGTGAAATTGTTTTTTCTTTGGAGCCTCTGAAAGAAAACAAAGTAGGGAACAATTTGGGTAAATGTTTTGAGCTGAAAATTGTTTTCCACCCAGTAGTTGGAAGTATGTACATCAGTTTCAGAGTACATGTACTCACAGTAAATGGAAAGGGCGGGGGAAGCAGTTGGCAGGAAGGTGTGCTCAGATTTCTTCCGACTGGTTAGACCAGTTGGTTCACTTCTCAAAGGCTTCACTTTCATGAAAGCAGTAATCAAGATCAGTGCACTGGTACTGAAGCTCTGATGAGTGAGATGTAGGGCTCAAAGAGCATGAGAGTGAGAGAGAGAGCTTTCAAATGACACACTTCTAATGAGCGAGATTTGCATCTCTGGGTAACTGAGTAGAAAACAGAGATTTCCTTCTTAGAAGTCTCAGGAGCTAGCCCTAGTGTTTGGAGTTGCAGGGTCTAGGAAGTGGTGTTTCTCTTCCTAGGGGTGGAGGCTATGAAGAGTTAAATTATGATTTCTAATACTTTATGCTCTGCAATTTCTTATTAATTTTACCTGTCTAGATAGTTAAAGACTTTGAATATACTTTTAATGGTTCACAATACATGTTTGGACTGGACTGTTAGGAGTAGAGAGTGAGAGGAATATGTGAACCCTGGAGCCAACAGCCTCCCACCTCTAGCTGATCCCATATCTTTGGAGCTGTTACTCTAGAGAAGGGAAGCTACTTCCCCTGGAGTATGTACCCCATGATGTCCTCAAAGAGTGAGTTACCCATTGAAGAGTGACAGCTGGGGGAGGGGGTATGCATTTGGAAGTCCAATCATTACCTAGTCAAGAAGTCTGTAACAATTTGGTTAATAACCTCTATAGAGATGTCTCCACCAGGACAATGATTAGGTATTAGAATATGGCCAATGAAAGATGTCAATTAAGCTCCAGCATAGTTAGTCATGTGGACAAATTGCTAAACAGATGATAACTGATCATTCTTTGCTATCATAACCTGCATTGAAAAGAAGAAATATGATAAGGAGCTTACATTCAAAGCATATGGACATCTCAAAATGCCCCAAATGGACATCCATATGCTTGAAATTCCAAATCCCAATTTTGCAAAGGCAGAAAAGGGACATCCAAAACTGCAATATGCCCAAACAGCAAGGGACATGTTTTGGGTGGGACTAGGGACAGCCCAAAATGAGTACGCTCAACAGCATTTACCAAAAGAGAAGAAACTTACTAAAGCCTAAAAAGAAGGACACCCTAAGTTAGACCTGTTTCAGTCACACCCAAGGTACAAAAGGTTGCTCTGATTGAGCAGCTGACCACTGGAGGAATTAAGGTACAACACCTTCTTAATCCCACAGTGGTTGTTGTCCCCTTTCCACTCCCCTGAAAGTGAAACTGAAAGAGGATACCAGGCTCTATGACAGCTTCAGGTATTATGGGCATTCTTAGCAAAACGAAAAAGCAAGTCTGAGGAGTATCCTAATGGTTAGTGCAGTGGATGTTAACCCAAGGGGTCCAAGTTTAAATCCTACTTTAACTTTTTTTTTTTTAAATATTGTGAGCCCTCCAGAAACAGAAAATACCTACTTTACCTAAATATATAAGCCACTTGCAAGCCTGAAGGTTATTGGAGTGGTGTACATTTAGGTACAGTAGGTATTTTCTGTTCCTGGAGGGATCACAATAATAATAATAATAATAAGGGATCATAATAATAATAATAATGTAATCTACTTGGATTTCAGCAAAGCCTTTGATACGGTCCCCCACAGAAGACTCGTGAATAAGCTGAAAGGGCTGAACTTAGGACCGAAAGTGGTGAACTGGATAAAAAAACTGGTTAACCGACAGGTGGCAGAGGGTGGTGGTAAATGGAATCTGTTCGGAGGAAAGGAAGGTGAGCAGTAGAGTTCCTCAGGGGTCGGTGCTGGGGCCTATTCTGTTTAATATATTTGTGAGAGATATTGCTGAAGGGTTGGAAGGAAAGGTTTGCCTTTTTGTGGGTGACACGAAGATTTCTCTGGATGCTTCCTAAAAAGAAAAGTAGAGAGGAAAAAAGAGAAGAAACAAAGAGTAGGGAAAATAAAATAAAAAGATAAAATAAAAAGGATAGACAGGAGCAAAGGAAGATAAGAGGAGGGAGGAAAGGAGGCAAGAGAAGCCAAAGGGTAACATGGTGGGAGAGATAAGAATGCAAGTAAAATGTGTTTTGCAGAGTGAGGATGGAAGACAAGGTTGCCTCTCTTCTCATCAAAGAAAGAACAAAGAAGAAATGGGAGCAACTATAGCAGTTTACAAAGACTTCAGTGACATTATCCCCCAAATTCTATAATGCCAAATTTGCAATTTAATTACAAAATGAGCCAATTATTGCTAATAATTGGCTTTGTAACAAGTAATTATTGGTAGTGATTAGATTTAGTCCCCCTTTTACAAAACTACAGTAGTGGCTGCTGCTTGGCAATGTTGACAGTCCATCTAGACTGTGATATTATATTCTTGATCATGGTCTTTCTTTGATGTTTCTGGGGCAGACCATAGAAGTCCACCAGACTCTGTCCTTATGTTCCAACTATCTGAATCCATCTCATCATTTGCGAAACACAGACTGTAAAAGTCTGCCCAGCAGTGTCCTCACATTCCAAATTGCTGGAGTTTCTGTCAAAGCCCTCTCCAGGCCATCCTAAACCAGACTGCCATATGCGGAACCCAGACCATACAAGTCTGCCCAGCACCGGCCTTAATTTTTACAGCCAGAGTCACCATCTAAGCACCACTTGACATGCAAAAACACATTTGGGATCCTGTGTGTTCATTCCATGCCTTTTTGAATTCCATCACCATTTTTCTCCATCACATCCTAAGGGGAGGGGGGCATTCCAGGCATCAACTACCCCCTCCGTGAAAAAGAATTTCCTGACATTACTCCTATGTAATCAAAACAACATATCTACACATCTTCCCAAGGATGCTTAATTCATAGTGCACTACATGTCAGAATCTCCCTCTTAAGCTGATCGCACATTTCTCCATTAAGTTGATCTTAGGCACGTATTTTGCGCATGCCTAGTGTTGCACTTTTTGGTGCGAGTTTGATCTATTTAAATAACGGGCTGTACATTCCATATCCCTCTTTGAAACGTTTGCCTAACTGCTGTTTGCAGACTTTGGAGTATCATTTTATATTGTTTGGTAAGCAAGAATCTTTTCTTTAAAACCTAGTGCGGTTCTCTTGTTTATTAGTATACTCAGCCGTATAATAATTTTTTCCTTGAAGCTATCTATATTTGTCTTCCCGATGGCATGTACTGTCAGCTCTGCACAAACAGTATCAGAAAAAACTAAAAAAACTACTACAATATGGATTACAATTGTTTACTGAGTCTCTTAGATGTTTGACTGCAACGTTTTGTACTTCTATACATTTGAATTTTTTAAGTCTTAGATGTGAGCTTTTCAATGACATGCTACAAAGTTTTACAATAGAGACAATTGATCGTATATAGCACTTGTACCAGTTTAGGTTTTATGTACGCAATGCATAGCTTCCTTTTTCACATAACTCGCATTGGGTCACTGTTAGTTTTTATAATTATAATCATATCCAAAGAGCTTCCTCACAAAAAGGAGTGGTTGGCTTGGTTATGGCAGCCTTGTGTTTAGAAAAATTATTTTGATTGCTTCCTTTTTAGCCCAGATATGCCATCTTTTTGATATGTTATTGCTAGTAGGATTGTTTTGCTCAGTTTGGTCTAATTTTGTATGCGTTTTCACATTTTCTCTCCCTAAATATTAGTTTGTTCTTCTTTTCTATCTTTTTATGGGTATGTCTAAAAGGAAATTTTGGTGATTGCTTTTGTATTTTTTCATAGGTGACTTCAGTTCCACTCATTTGGGTTTTGAGCTTTCCAGTTGCTGACAATAAGATGAGTCGCTAACACTATCATAATATTAAAAAGCTTGGAGCAAGAGTTGGGTATCATAATGTCGAGATTTGAAAATCTTAAAATAACTTTTGTATGAAATACAGATATCGTTAGGTAAATTGAGAATTAGTATGATTTTATTCCAAATAATTTCCCAGTGAGCACAAACAGATTTGTAATAAAAATAATACATGCAAAAGGGTATCTTGTTCATTGGAGCACAACCAGCAGGTTGAGGTTGGTGTTTCTTTTAATTATTTTTTTTAAATTAATTTTAACAAAAACAAAACAGCAAATAACAATAGCAAACATTATAAATCACAGAAGTATCTGCTACGATTCATACCAAATAATTAAGGGCCTCTTCCATCAAGCCACACTAGTGGCTCCCAGTGCGGCAATGCTGACGAGGCCCACCCACTTTGAATGGGTTCTGCCAGCACTGCGCTTTCCTCATGAGTCCATCCTTCACTGAGCTCATTAGCAAACCCCTTCCAAATCAAACAATTTTTGAGCATGAAATTCCCCCACCAAAAATTGATTATCTAACAAAACATAAAATATGACCACTTACAGTTCTCTCACATTAGCATAAAGCAAAATTAACATTAAGATAGCCAACCTTCAGTAAATTACCATGAGGAATGATACATAGAAATATTTGTTGTCTTTTTTTCAATGAAGTACATTCATTGCTGAAGAATGTGCTTTCATCCTCTGTTTATACTGAATTCTGCATGGTCCACTAGGCTTCAGGGCACCCGCTAAATGGAGATTACTCTGAGAGAGAATAAAAGAGAAACAACAGTAACCATCTATACACATTTTTTCATTAACTTATACACATTATTGTAAGAAATGCTGCAGGAAGGATATACATACAATTATTTAGCTTTCATATAGGCATGAAGAATAAGCTCAGGAAGTCATTATCTGCTGAATAGAAAATCTAAAAAATAATAAAAAGTTTACTGCCATCTATGAACCCTATCCTTTAACAAAGAAAACAAGCAGTACTGTCCTGCCAGAAAACTGTCTATACTTAAGCAGATGAAGGATGTGATGAGGATAAGTTTCAAAACATTTGATCTGGGTAAAATCATCAGCTAAAAATTGTCCTCCCCTTCTGCAATGCTCTTTCACCCATGACTTAAATAGTCATCTGCAGCCACAGAGCCAGCTGACAATATGCAGGGATTTTACCAGTATTCTGAAATCGTTGCACATGCCTTATAGTGCCAGGTTTGTACCTACTGCAGAGAAGAAACATGGGATAAGCATGGGAAGAAGAGATAGTAGATGGTAGCAGTGGGCAGACTAGATAGGCCATATGGTCTTTAGCTGCCATTATTTTCTGGTTTTCTATGTAATTTTACAAATGCAGAAGAACCTGCTGCTCTGACCATCCACTCTTCAACTCCGCAACCCCCGCTTCAACTGGGACCAGGTCCAGGGGGAACTCTCGGCCTGGAGTACAACCTGCTTCTATTTGAAACTAGATCTATTTTATTCGTAGCCATTAATAAGAACGACTTGGGAAAATCCACTGCTTATTTTTAAGGGTTATGCTCGACGACAAATTAAGAAGATCATGTGAGCAAAATTATCAGGGATGTGTACTTTAAATTAAGGTTAGTAAGGAGACGTGGAGGGGCATAATCAAACGGTGCTGGCGATCTATTTTGGCGGCGACGCAACAGCTGGCCGTAACCGTATTATCGAAAAAGATGGCTGGCCATCTTTTCTTTCAATAATATGGTTTGGCCCAGCCAAATGACAGAGTTCGCCGGTTTTGTTTTTCAGCGATAATGGGAAAAAAATGCCGGCCATCTCAAACCCGGCGAAATCCAAGGCATTTGGTCATGGGAGGAGCCAGCATTTGTAGTGCACTGGTCCCCCTGACATGCCAGGACACCAACCGGGCACCCTAGGGGGCACTTGTAAAAATGTAAAACAAATATACAAATACCTCCCAGGTGCATAGCTCCCTTACCTTGGGTGCTGAGCCTCCCAAAACCTACTCCCCACAACTCTACACCACTACCATAGTCCTTATGGGTGAAGGGGGGCAGTTGGAGGGCTTAACATTTACCACCACAAGTGTAACAGGTAGGGGGGGGGATGGGCTTGGGCCCGCCTGCCTGAAGTCCACTGCAACCAACAAAAACTGTTTCAGGGACTTGCATACTGCTGTCAGGGAGCTGGGTATCACCAATTGTGAGCATCACCAATTGTGAGACAAAAAATATAATTTATTGTATAAAGTGTCCATGTGATTTAATTTATATAGGTAGGAGTAGCCGGTCGATTCGGGTACGCTTGACTGAACATAAATCGCGGATTGTTACAAGGAATCTCCAGGCCCCCCTAGTCGAGCATTGGGGGGAAAAATCATAAGGTAGAGGATATTCGCTGGAGGGTTTTAGAGCAGATAGATCAAGGTAGTGAGGGGGGATCAGTCAAGAGAATACTAAATTATCGGGAGCAGTGGTATATTTACTATTTGAACACAGTGAGTCCGTTTGGATTGAATGCTGAATAGGAGTGGGGTTCTTTAATTTGAATGTTTCCTATTCTGTCCAATAGGAGCCGGGGGTTCTGGATACATCAGCATTTAGTTTAGACGCCATCGCCATCTTGACAGGAATAGTTCCTTTGATAAATTTGTCAAGCTGGCGCTAGAACGGCATAAGGGTAATTATAAGATTGTGGTTATTACCTAAATGTATTATTGTTTGTGGGTAGTAAAAGTATAACTCATGCATATTATTATTAAGACGGAGTTTGTAAAATGTGTTTTAGGGGAGGTCCTTGATACAGCCGGGAGGCGAAACATGCATGTGGGACAGTTTTGAGCCCCCAGTCTGAACATACTTAAGATAAGTGCTTTAAAGATGTTTATACAATGAATTGAAGCCAATGAAGAACTTAGTGAGTGCTGTTTGAATTGCCATAAAGCATTGTTGAACAATTAAGCACTACTGAGGCAAGAGTTAAACTGCTTGAATCGCTTGTGAAAACAGTGATGTGTGAAGATGGTGTGGTGAGAGAATAAGATCTGGGACTGATGAAGTTGATAGTGGAGGAGTGGCCTAGTGGTTGGTCCTGAGGAACTGAGTTCAATTCCCACTTCAGGCACAGGCAGCTCCTTGTGACTCTGGGCAAGTCACTTAACCCTCCATTGCCACATTGAGCCTGCCATGAGTGGGAAAGTGCGGGGTACAAATGTAAAAAAAAAATAATATCAGTTTAAATGTAAAGTTCCCAGTAAGAGACCTATATTTAACACTGCCTGCATTTTAGTAGGCAGCTGGGTATGACATTTGAGGCTGGCAAACAGGCTGGCAAAAAAGGTTTTTATTTTTATTTTTTTAGTGTGGGAGGGGGTTGGTGACCACTGGTCATCTGGTGAGTTGGGGCACCTTTTTGAGGCTTGGTCGTGAAAATAAAAGGACCAAGTAAACCCGACAAAATACTGATTAACTCTGCTTTTTTTCGCATTATCCACGAAAGCCGGCCATCTGGTAGCCACGCCCATGCCCGCCTTTGCTACGCCGCCGTCATGCCCCCTTGAACTTTCGCCGGCTCAGCAACGGGAAAGCGGCGATGGTGTCAAAAAAGCAGCTTTCGATTATACCGATTTCGCCGCTTTTGAGAGATCTCTGGCCATCTCCCGATTTATGTCGGAAGATGCCCGGCGATCACTTTCGAAAATAAGCCTGATAAGACATCTATTAAAGCCCAATAACTTTAGGACTGTTGTACAAGGTCTGATAACACCATGTGTCGATTATGCAAATGCACTACTGTTAGGACTTCAGAATACACAGATAAAAGCACTGCGGATAGTGCAGAATTCGGTAACCAGAGTCAGGGCCGTGCCAATGCGGTAAGCGAGGTAAGTGTGGCAGGGGAGCGCCGTCCTCTGGGGGCGCGCCCCGCTGCATCATGCTTGCCTCGCCCTCCCGCTCCCATGTCCCAACTGCCTGCCCTCTTCTCCCCCCAACAAAATCTCTTTTAAATTTACCTCCGTCCGGCTGGCAGGGCAGCGAACGGCGCAGCGTCAGTGAAGGAGGTGGCGCTCCCGTCTCTACTAGTCAATGAGCGAAGGAAGACTAGTAGAGACGTCGGGAAGCGCCGCCTCCTTCACTGACGCTGCGCCGTTCGCTGCCCTGCCAGCCGGAGGGAGGCAAATTTAATAGAGATTTTGTTGGGGGGAGAAGAGGGCGGGCAGTTGGGACATGGAAGCGGGAGGGCAGGGGAGAGAGGACAGCGATCATCTTCACGGGGGGGGGGGGCGCGCGCGTGCTCCAACCGCTTGTCTGCGGGGGGGGGGGGGGGCGGCACCCGATCCCTTGCAGGGGGCGCCACAGACCCTTGGCACGGCCCTGACCAGAGTATTAACTGGGACTAGTCGTTCTGAACATATCACTTTTGTGCTGAAAAATCTACACTGGCTAGCTATAGAACAAAGGATACATTTTAAAATCCTCTGTCTGGTTTTCAAAACTTTACATCATCAAGCTTCAGAAATCCTGAAGACTAAACTGCAGATCTGCCAACCGAAAAGATCATTAAGATTAGAATCCAATAATCTGTTGGTTATTCCATTGTATCATCTTGTCCGTTTAGAGGAATTTAGACATAGGACTTTTTATATAGCTGGACCTACCACCATAGGCGCCCCGTATAAGAAGCTTGGGGAGGCTTGCCCAACTGTGACCTGCCTCCGCTGCATTCTCCTCGAATTCAGCAGGGCAGGAACAAAATTGTACTTTCCTATGCCTGTTGGCGCCTGCTCCCCCCCCCCCCCCCCCCATTCATTTCTTTCCTTACCGGCTGCAGCTGCCTGCCTGACTCGATATATATCCCTAAGGCTCCTTCCCCAGCGGTTCCGGCTCTGCCGGAATGGAACCTCCCACCTGTAACACATTTCCTGCCTGCTGCCTTTTCCGCGTCAGAGCCTGGCTGTGACTGTGAGCCTGAGCGTTGCAGCATGTTGTGGCTCTTTTCAATCAGTGACCGACACTGACCGAGCCACAGAGGGAGTCAGCAGATCACGCAAGCAAGCAGTAAGGAGTATTTGGGTCTCTTATTGCTTTGTTGAACAAGAGACTGGTGAGGAGACGGGGTGATGATGCTGAATGTTGAAGGGAGGAGAGAGAGAGATGGGTAGGCATAGGGGCAATGTTGGATGGTGGTGAGGGGCAAGGCAGTGGGGCAATACTGGATTGGGGCAGAGAAAGAGAGAGAGAGGTTTTATAAGTTAAAATAAAAGTAAATATTTTGTTTCATGCAGATCTCTTTTGTTTAAACATAACTAAATGGGCTATAAGCCCCTAATGCAGTCCATTGGTTTTCTTATATTTTGTTCTTGTGATGACTTATACTGTACCAAAATTGAAAACTCGTATCTCTATCTAGTCGTTAATAGAAGGAGTTCATTGTGAATACTATCCACTCTAACAGGTTGTTTTGTACATGAGGAATTGTGATATTATGAGCCCTTGTTTCATATTGTTGATGGTCTGTGTTTTCCGTATGGGTGGTATATTGGTGTATTAGGGTCTGCCCAGTGTAATATTTACAGTGCTGCCTTTTCATGCATAATGTTACTTCACTAATGTGACCATTTCATTTTGGGATTTTCAACGGATGGAAATAGCAGTGTTTAATAATTGATAACATTTTTGAATAGTATACATTGGTTAATATGTGCTTTGAACAACCACTTTATTCTTTGACATATGATACATATCTAATATCTAAATTTAATAAAAGGTATTAATTGTGACTATTTTACTTTTACTTATTTTTTTTCTGTGTGTTGTCAGACAATTACGGATATAAGCCCCACCCCTGGCACCACCCCTAACTCCGCCTACTTTAGCCTCCCCAAACAGTTGGGCCACAGACCGCTTATGACTACCATCCCAATTCTTCACGATCATGAGCCACAAAAGCGCTTCTTTGTGGAAGTAGATGCATCCTTCATCAGGGCTGGGGCTATTCTGTCCCAGTCAGATGCTAAAGCAAGCTGCTGCCCTGTGCCTTTTTCTCTTGAAAACGTTTATCAGCCAAGATGAACTATACTATTGGGGACTGAGAGTTGCTGACCATTAGGCTGGCTATAGACGAGTGATGTCACCTCCTCGAGGGCGCCAAGCATCTGATTACAGTAATCACAGATCATAAGAACCTGCTGTAACTTCAAGAAGCTTGAAGACTTAACCTGCATCAAACCTGCTGGTCACTGTTTTTTTGCCAGGTTCAACTTTCAAGTAGTTTTTCAGCCCTCCGAGAAGAATGTCTGAGCTCATGCTTTCCCCAATCTTGGGAGACTACTGAAGAGACTTTGGATTTCCAGCCCATCCTGGACCCTGCCAAGATTCTAACAGCAGTCACCGTGCCAGTTCCCCCTGGCAAGACTATTATGCCCAAAAGACTTTGGAATTTGGTGCTGAAGTGGGAGCATGAATCCAAGTTATCCAGGGATTTGAGGAATGCTGGAACTGATCTCAGTGAACTACTGGTGGCCTAGCCTTAGGAGAGACATGAGGGATTTCATTACCTTATACTCCCATTTGCTTCCATCACAAGCCATATCACACTAGTCCATGGGGGCTCCTCCAGCTACTGCCAATACCCAACAGACCCTAGTTCCACATTGCCATGGATTTTATCACTGATCTGCCAACATTGGATGGTTTCGCCACCATATGGGTTGTGGTGGATTGGTTTTCCAAAATGGCCCATTTTGTGCCCCCGTCCAGACTGCCGGCAGCTCCTACTTTGGCCTGGGTCATCTTTAAAGACGTATTCCATCTCCACGGTCTACCAGAATCCATCTCAGATCGCGGGGTCCAATTTACCTCCAGATTTTGGTGAAGTCTCTGTGAATAACTACAAGTCAGTTGGATTTCTCCTTGGGATGTCACCCACAGACCAACAGAGAGGGTTAACCAAATCCTGAAATCCTTCCTGCACACCTATGTCTCAGCTCAACACAATGACTGGGCTCAGCTACTGCCCTGGACAGAATTCTGCTACAATAATCATGTAAATGAGTCTGCAGGATCTTCTCCATTCTGGATACTCTTTGGGCAGCATCCGTGATGTCCTCTGCCCGTACCCTAGTCTCCAGTGGCCAAAGCCACCATTGAATCCCTCTCTCACATTTCGAAAACAACTTGCGGACTCCTGGTCCGGGCTGCCAGGAGATATAAACTACAGGTCAACAAGAAAAGATGCCAGGCACCCTGCTTCCAGACAGGAGATTTGGTGTGGTGTTCATGTCAAACCTATGCCTTAAGACACCCTCAGTCAAGTTTGCACCCCATTTCATCAGACCCTGTCTGATAATCTGACAGGTGGGTCCAGTAACATTTCAGCTGAAGCTACCTCCCAATTTACAAGTCCACGACACATTTCATGTGTCCCTACTGAAGCAACTGGTCTTGCAGAAACTCCTGAATACCCCCAATACTCATTCCTGTGGATGGTGACGCCAACATGGAATTCGAAGTCCAGAACATCCTAGACTCTTGGAGAGTACAGTGGAGCCTGCAATACCTCATCACCTGGAAGGGGTATAGTCCAGGAGAAAATTCTTGGGAACCAGCAGATCATGTCCATACTCCAGCTCTTCTCCGCTGATTCCACTGGTGCTTTCCTCAGAAACCTGGACCCAGGGCAGCACTGGGGGAAGGGGGGGGGGGCTAAGGGGAGGGGAGGTACTGTCACAGCCCCTGCCTTGTTCAGACCCGACTCACCCGCAGGCTTCCTGGGCATATTTGGGGGAGCCTGGACTCTCTTGCCAGAATGGACTGCAGGTGGGTCCTTCCCAGCAGTTCCCATGCACACTGTCTCTGCAGCTAGCCCTCCTTGCATCCCAACTTTGACCTGCACCTAAGCAGTTCCTTCTTACATCACCTGTGCTGGCTATTTAAGGCATTCTGAGGCCAGTCCCCTTGCTTCTGCAATGAGTTGCGTTGTCCGGGAGTCCTGCCTCAGCATTCTAGCCCTAGTCCCGCCTTTGTGGCCCTGCTTCAGCCCTACCTTCGTATTGTTCATCCCAGGTCCTGGTCCACAATGCCTGCCCCAAGGGCTCTTTTCAGACCCATCTGAAAACCTGATCTGCCAGGTCTGCCCACAAAGGCTTTTTTCAGAGCCATCCCAGGTCCTGCTGGGCCTGCCTCCAAGGGTTCTTTTCAAAGTCAGCTTCTAGCTCACCTAATCCGGCAATGACTCCTCAGCTACCCACGAGCAACCTCCTGGCCTCTGTCTAGAACCCCACCACAGTCCTAGTGCTCATTTTCCTGAACTTGACATTTGCTTTTCAAACATTTGCTTGCAGGTCATACACCATTTTTCAAAACCTGGCCCCTAAGGAGAGTAATTTTATAATAGATTGCTTAGGTTGAGAGGGCGTGAAGAGGTGCCTATTTGTCTTTATAAAATGCCCAAAGTAAACTGGCAGAAATCGCAACTAGACTGAAGTCATAGACATTTATACCTGCTTGTGAGGAGGTACAAATCTTAACGTGTGTAAAGAACAAATATATTTTATGACAGAGGTTCTCAACCCAGTCCTCAGGATACACCTAGCCAGTCAGGTTTTCAGCATATCCACAATGAATATGCATTAGATAAATTTGCATGCACCACCTCCATTGTACGCAAATCTGTTGTATGCATTTTATTTATTTATTTATTAAATTTCAATTTTACAAGTATACAAACTTGTGCAGCAAAATTGGAAATATTGAGGTTACAAAAATAAAAGGAAATATAACATTTTTAAACCTTTCCTCAAACCAGTACAAGTCCACAAACGGGATTTCAAAATAGTAAGAAACGTTGAAGATAATTACTAGGAAATAATGTTGTATGCATTTTAATTGTGGGTATTATCATGCTCCCTCATCTGTTCTCCATGGTCTTCAGCAGCATTCTGTGCCAAAGGAGTCTGATTTACTTTCTGGAAACTCTGCACTTCCTTTAGAGCCCTGAAAGAGGGTGCTGACTGATGCTATCACGTTTTGTCTAGAGGTATATAAGGAAATTCCTGACTTTCAACCAGTGCCTTTGCAAGTGGTAGCCTAGCCTATTCTAGAGTGAGTTGCAGCCTTGTTCCAGTCCTGTTCCTGTTGCAGTCTTCAGCCCTTTTCCAGCCTTGTTCCAGCCTGTGTCATCAGCTTTGTCCCAGCCTTGTTCGAGTTTGCATCTTCCATCCTGTTTCAGCTCTGTTCTAGTTTGTGGCTTTAACCTGGTTCCAGCTACTCCCTGGCCTTGACCATCATGCTAGCCCCATTCTCCACCCTGACTTCTCATGGCGCCCCCTAGAGCTCTTTAAAAAAAATTATTTATCAAATTTTCAATTTACATACCACAGTAAAACAACACTGTAATAGCACAGTACAGAAAATCCAACCAGGTAATAATTGTTATCAAGTAAAAAAAAAAAAAACCATTATTGCCCATAATAAAGGAAAAAAGGGGACCAAGAAATAAAATAGAATTAGGGTCTGACCAAGTTTCTGTTATAAAAGTCAAACCCGCTTGTGTATCATTAATCAGGTCATGAATTAAAATTGTCTTAATACAGACTGAGCATGCATTTAAATACAAGCAGTCAATTGACCCATAATCCTCTTCAGTAGGAACCCTGGAAATAATGGGAGAGACCTACCCTTGTCTCTCAAACTTTTCTTCCTAACATGATCATAAATAGGTCTAACACCCCATAACACTTTAGAAGCTCATTGAGTCTTAGATATATTGAACCAAGGGGTGACATAAAGAAGTTAAACAGGATGGGAGAGAGTGGGCAATCCTGAAGGACCCCACATTTACGTGACCAGTAGTCGGAAAGTTGGTTATTTTTCTAATACGTTTATTCAGATTAACAAGGAAATTACGAATTTTAGAATTTTTTTCTAATACGAATACATCAGTAAAAGATGATTCAGTAATAAAGAAAAAAAGTGTATGGGTACCACCTACCCAAATGAATCCAATGATTCAAGCATTTGAGAGAATGATTATGAAAGATGTAGGTGCTTTAGAGAAAATTGAAAAAAAATCCATTTTATAAATAACTTCAGAAGAGAAAAAAAGCAATAAATTAATTGAGAAATGATACGAGCATTGTAATAAAACAGGCAGATAAGGGAGGAGCGGTGGTAGTGATGGACAAAGAATTATATATCAAAGAAATAAAAAGACAGTTAAGTGATACTACTTTTTATTTACAATTACCGAAAGATCCGACCAATGCTTTGAAGTCTAAGATAGATTCCCTTATTGATTTAGGTTTACAAGCAGGATTTTTGACAGTTAAAGAAAGTGATTTCCTAAGAACAGAACATCCACGGACGCCAGTAATCTATATCTTACCTAAGGTACATAAATCTCTAGAAAATCCGCCTGGAAGACCGATTGTGTCTGGGATAGGATCTGTGTTGGAGCCTTTATCAAAATTTACAGATATGTTTCTTCGATCTCTAATTCCCCTCATCGCGTCCTATGTGAGAGGGGTGGGTTTGGGAGGAAACCTTGCTAGCGCCTGTTTCATTTGCTCCAGAAACGGGCATGTTTTACTAGTTATTAATATACTAGATGAGTTAGAAATCACTGATGATGATATTTTACTAGTAACTTTTGACGTTCAGTCATTGTATACTAACATTCCATAGGATGAGGCTTTATCAGTAATAAAACAATCACTTGCTCATAGGACAACATTCAAAAGAGTACCTACAGAATTCATTATGCACTTAATTACATTAGCTCTTAAAGAGAATTTTTTTTATCTTTGAAGGGAAATATTACAAACAGGTGAAAGGGACAGCAATGGGGGCAATGGTAGCCCCCTCTTTAGCCAATCTTTACATGGCATATTTTGAGAAGAAATATTTACAAAGTAATCCATATAAGGGACATATTATGTTGTGGAGGAGATTTATCGATGATATCCTAATGGTATGGAAAGGTAGTAAGGCATTATTTAAAAAATGTTTGACTGGTTAAATACAGTAGACAAGAATTTAAAATTTCAGATGAATTTTAGTAAGGAGGAGATTCCCTTTTTGGACATTAGGATTCTATTTAATCAGGGTAAATTTATGACCACATTGTACAGAAAACCGACAGATAGGAATAAGTTGTTAAAATATGAGAGCTGTCATAGTCAGCCACTGAAACGAAATCTTCCATTTAGTCAATTCTTGAGGGTAAAGAAACTATGTTCAGAAGAAAATGAATGCAAAAAAATATGACGATGATGACAAATAGATTTATTCAAAGAGGATATCCAAATAAATACATCAAGGAAGGATTAATTAGAACATCATAATACGACAGACATGAACTTCTCCATTCAAGGACTGACGCTAAGAGTAAAAATGAGAACAGGATTATATGTTCTTTATATTTTGACCATATGTCATCAGATTTGATTAAGATTTTTAGAAAGTATTGGCCTTTAATACAGAATATACCATGTTTTGCTGATAAAGAGTTACTTATAGCTTTTAAAAGAAATAAGAATTTGAGAGATTATTTATCGCCATCAGCATTACCAACACCTTTTAGAAATGACCCAGTGTGGGGACATTACCCATGCTTGAAATGCACTTTTTGAAATGTGAATTTAAAAACAAAATATTTTATCCACCCATTAACGGGAGATAGATTTGAGTGAAAACATTATTCAAATTGCAAAACATCACAGGTGGTTTATGCAGTAATTTGCCCATGTGGACTGGTGTACATTGGAAAGACCATTAGGGCGTTTAATACACGCATTGCTGAACATAAGAGTGCAATAAAGAGGAAGGCATTAGAAAAGCCGTTGGTAGAACATATGTACGGTCTGAAACATTCATTTGAGGAACTAAAGTTTTTGGTTTTATGAAAGATCAAAAAATATTGGAGAGGAGGTGATTTTAATAAACAGTTGCTACAAGCTGAACAAATAATGATTTTTAAATTTAACACTGTGAGTCCTTTTGGACTGAATCAAGAAAATGATTATACTGTTTTTTTATAAATCATTTTAAAATAAAGCAAACTTTTTATTCATGGATTAGGAAATAAAATAATATAGTGCCCCCCTTTTCTTTTCTTAATATTTGGTAATTAGATATATTTTGATATTGAGTAGAGAAATGCTTTTAAACAATGGTTGTTTACATTTGTATGTCGAACGTGATGACATCATGGTGCTAGCACTCAGGTTGAACTAGCAGTAAAGGTAACACTTTGTTTTAAATTCAGCTTTTTTGTTTTTTTTAATTAGTCCTTTAGGTTCGAGATATTGTGAAGAATAAAGGGCTGTCCTATCCTGGGTAGGCCACTAGGTGGTGCTGTGCCCATAGAAATGGGGAGAAATGCTTATGCTTAGGATGAGTCACTAGAGGGAGCCAGTAGGGGAAGGTCCACATGGAAGTCGCTAGGACCTGGGAGAGTCCTGGGCTGGAAACAGGTGAAGGTTGTTATGGGCTGGGTCCTGCCTGGAATTAGGGGGAAGAGCCTAAAGGGGTGTAGAAGCTAGTCACCCATTTTATACCTGCCTGAGTTTGGAAAGGAGAAGAGAAAGGAACTGGAGAGCTGGCAGCTGAGGAAAGAGGATTCCCTGAAGGTACTGGCTGGGCTCTAGAGAGACTGTTGTGCTAATCTGTTGTATATAGAACTGTGTAAGAAGACCAAGGAACTAGCAGCCAGGGACTGGAGGACAGAAGGCTGTTAGCACTGAGCCCAGGTGTCTATGGGTGTGAAGCTCAGTGGGAAGATCTGTGAAAGAGTTTTAAGCTTGGGATAATGTTTTAAGCTGGAAGAAGGAAAGTATTTTAAGCTGGAAGAAGTGTGCCCCAGGGGGCTGGAATAAAGAGCTGATTGATGAATATGCTGTATTGGACTTGAGTAATTTGCATCTAATCTGCATGTTCCCGGGAGCTCACCCTGAGTGACAAAGGGGCCCAGGATCTTGAGGTTGGAGTGTTCAGGATACTGGGAAGAGACCAGCTGGAGAGCCAGAGGCTAGTGAGGCCTGCTGGAGAGCAGGCGGAGAAGCCTCATTTTCACAATATTCATATAAAGGTTTATCCATATGGTTAAGGATTGTTGAAAAATTAGAAGTAAACAATATCCATATCACCTCTGACCCATAATGAGAGTTTAAATACAGTATAGGCTTCACTTACAGCAATGCTGTTTGCAGCAACACAATCTTTGAAATGCAGAACAAAGAGCCAAGCACTGTAGGTTTTTGTGTCCTTGTGTTTGAACATCCTTTTAAGATTGGAGGCTATACCAAAGTTTAAACCGCACTCGTTTAGCAACTAGGAACAAAGAGATAAGCACTGTAAATATTTAGGAATGTTAAGGGATCAAACATATTGTGCTTTTGAATAAATGGCTGTGGATGGCAGCCACACCTACGATGTTTAGAGAAAAGAATGCTGGAACTTGCTTTAAGAGGAAGTTAGAAGTAGTTGTCCTGGCTTTAAATGAGCAGTTGTAGTTTATGACACAGGGTTAGAAGGATTTAGTCTTCCATTTCTGGATCAGTTATATGTATGTATAAAGAGTCATTGAGAATAAGGGATAACTGTGTGTTCTGAAAATCGTTGTAGATATCATATTGGATAATAATGGATAGTAGAAGGATAGTGGATAGTTTTGTGTTTTGGATGAATTATATATGTGGAATGAGCTCTAAGGAAATTGTTTTGTTATTTTCAATTATAGGTTTTTATATTAAAGCATTTAAGAAGGGGAAATCCATCACCCCTTGTTTTTTTAGGTATGTACATATATTATAATCATTCACCTCCTCTCTTTATATATTTTTATTATATATATGTATATAACTTTTTGATATTCATGTTTTACTTATGTATGTTATGATATGATGATTTACATATTTTGATATCAATCTGGCTCCAGGAGTTGAATAGTCATCTGCATGGACTGTAGAGCTCCTATCTGCGAGGTGTTCTTCACCAGCCAATCGTCGAGATAAGGGAACACATGCACTCCCAATCTGCGCAGCAACGCCGCTACAACTGCCAGGCATTTTGTAAATACTCTTGGCGCAGAGGCGAGACCAAAGGGCAGTACACAATACTGAAAATGCCGTGTCCCCAGACGGAATCGAAGATACTGCCTGTGAGCTGGTAGTATCGGGATGTGAATATAAGCATCCTTTAAGTCCAGAGAGCATAGCCAATCATTTTCCTGAATCATGGGAAGAAGGGTGCCCAGGGAAAGCATCCTGAACTTTTCTCGGACCAGATATTTGTTTAGGGCCCTTAGATCTAGGATGGGAAGCATCCCCCCTGTTTTCTTTTGCACAAGAAAGTACCTGGAATAGAATCCCAGCCCTTCCTGCCCCGGTGGCACGGGCTCGACCGCATTGGCGCTGAGAAGGGCAGAGAGTTCCTCTGCAAGTACCAGCTTGTGCTGGAAGCTGAATGACTGAGCTCCCGGTGGGCAATTTGGAGGTGTGGATATCAAATTGAGGGAGTATCCTAGCCGGACTATTTGAAGAACCCACCGATCGGAGGTTACAAGAGGCCACCTTTGGTGAAAAAATTTTAACCTCCCCCGACCGGTAGATCATCCAGCATGGACACTTTTATTGCGGCTATTCTCGCCTGGAGCAAGTCAAAAGCCCATCCCTTGCTTTTGCTGGGGAGCTGCAGGGGCCTGTTGAGGCGCACACTGTTGACATGAATGAGCGCGCTGGGGCTTAGCCTGAGCAGGATGGCGAGAAGGTGGATTGTACCTACGCCTATTAGAAGCATAGGGAGCATTCCTTTTTCCCCAATAAAAACGTCTACCTGATGAGGTAGATGCTGAAGGCGTCTGGTGGGAGAGTTTGTTGAAGGCGGTGTCCCGCTGGTGGAGCTGTTCGACCACTTCGACCTTCTCACCGAAAATGTTATGCCCCCCGGCAAGGAGCATCCGCAATTCGCTGCTGGACTCGATTCTCTAGGTCAGAGGCACGCAGCCATGAGAGTCTGCGCATCACTATCCCTTGAGCAGCGGGCCTGGATGGAACATCAAAAGTGTCGTAGGCACCCCTGGACAGGAATTTCCTACACGCCTTCAGCTACCTGACCACCTCTTGAAAAGCCTTGGCCTGCTCCGACGGGAGCTTATCAACCAAGTCCGCCAGCTGCCGCACATTTTTCCGCAAGTAGATGCTCGTGTAGAGCTGGTACGACTGAATCTTGGACACGAGCATAGCAGAATCATAGGCCTTCCTCCCAAAAGAATCCAGAGTTCTCGACTCCCGCCCTTGGGGCGCCGAGGCGTAATCCCGAGAACTCCTGGCTCTCTTGAGAGGAGAATCCACAACGCCAGAGTCATGAGGCAACTGGGTCTTCATCAACTCCGGGTCCCCGTGAATCCTATACTGGGACTCAATCTTTTTGGGAATGGAGGGATTAGATAATGGTTTCACCCAGTTCGTCAGCAATGTCTGTTTCAGGACATTATGCAGAGGAACAGTGGACGATTCCTTAGGTGGTGAAGGATAGTCCAGAACCTCGAACATCTCAGCCCTGGGCTCATCCTCAGTAACCACCGGGAAGGGAATGGCCATAGACATTTCCCAGACAAAAGTTCAGAAGGTCAAGCTCTCAGGAGGAGAAAGCTTCCTCTCTGGTGAAGGAGTGGGATCAGAGGGAAGACCACAAGACTCCTCGTCAGAGAAATATCTGGGGTCCTCCTCTGCTTCCCACGAGTCCTCCCCCTTGGTATCGTACACCAGCTCCCTGACTGCAGTCCAAATCTGAGCCCGTCTCGACGCCGAGGCACTACGTCCTCGATGGCGGGGTCGAGTAGAAGACTCCCGCACCGGCGGTGATGAAGCTCCCTCCATCGATGACGCCGGGGAGTCAACTCAGATGGTCGCCGAAGCAGACGCGGCACCGCCACCGAAACAGTCGAACCTGATACCGCAAGCGGCACCGGCATCGGAGACCTCACCACGGGTGGAGAGCCAGCCGCCGCATCCACCATCGGTACCAGCGGCGCAAGCACCCCCAGTATCGAAGCTGACGATCGCAGCAGCCCTTCCATAATCCCAGGAAGGATGGCTCGGAGGTGCTCGTCAAGAGCATCTGTCGAGAGAAGGTAAGGGGCCGGTGCAGGAGACGATGTCAGAATCTGCCTGGGGGGGGGGGGGGGGGGGAGGCGGTACCGGGCTGTCCGAAGAGAAGCGCTTCGACACCTCCTGGATGGAGGGGGAGCGGTCCTCCCAGCATCAACGCTTAGCGGGTGCCGAATCTTTCGGCGCCCCGGAGCTCTCGGTACCGTGGCGGGAAGGCAACCGATGGCGGTGATTTTTTGCTTTCACTCGAAGCACGGCACCGGAAGCCCCCGGTACCAACGAGAAGGACGTAGAATCAATACGGCTCCTCGGGGTCGGGTCCAAAAGAGAATGGTCCCGATGGCTCTGAATTGCAGGAACCCTCAAGGCGGGTGGAGACCCACTCGATGGCTCACTGCTACCAGCATGGGGGGCCCTATGGACAGCCACCACCTGCGCTCACGACGTCGATGCAATCTCCGATGCCGACATCGACACCGCTGTCGATGACCTCAGTACCGATGCTGACGTTGACCTCGAAGAACTGACGGGGCTCCGAACAGCAGGTTCCACTGAGCCAATTTCGACGCCTGGGTCCTCTTCTTGAGGTGAAGACACAAAGTACAGGCGTTGGGGCGATGACCATCCCCAAGACACTGAAGACATGAAACGTGCGGATCAGTGAGTGAGATCATCCGGTTGCACTGCGTGCACTTCTTGAAGCCGCTGGCAGGCTTCGATGACGTGAGCAGAAAAATCGTTGCGGCGAAATCAAAACTCGCAATGATGCCGAAAAACAAGGCACCAAAACAAGGGAAAAACCCGTATGGGCGGCCAAAAAAGCCGCGCACGAAAGCAAAAGTAAACTTAAGAGGCAGAACACTAAGAAATAAAGGTAAACTATAAAAGTCTTTTTTTTTTTTTTTTTGGAAAACAAGAAAGAGAGAGAGAAACTTGACGAGGGAAAACCCCGAAGAGCAAACAAAGCTGTGTGGGCTTTTTCTTGGGCGCAGAGAAGTGAAAAAACAGCAACCCTGACCGCGGGAAAAAAAGAGACTGAGGCATGTTTGCGTTGCGGGCGGGAAGACAGTCGCGCAAGCGCGGGGTGCACGAGAGGGCTCTGCAAACTTTGTTGCTAGGAAGATTCTATTCCTGGGGCTGCCGTCGGACGTCACCCATATGTGAGAACAAGTAGCCTGCTTGTCCTCGGAGAAAAAACAGTACACAACCAAAACCCCTGGAAGTAGAGCCCCCCCCCCCCCCCCCTCAAAATCTGAACAATACCAAATTTCTGGAAGATACACTTGAGAAAGCAGATCCGTCATTAGGGGCCTTGGGTATAAGAACCCCAAACTACCTCTAAGCAAGACTAGCATTCCCCACCCAACAGAACCCCTGCAAATGCATTAACTTACATAGCACGTATTGGTAAGGGGAGCACACACAGGATCAGAGGATGGGCAAGACCCCAGTTTACACACATGGCATAGAATACTGTAAGTTATGTGCATCCCTGAGGCACTTAGACAATAACACTTACACCACATCTGTATGTTAGGCGTGTTAATACCTGGTTACGCTAGTATTCTGTAAAGCAGGGGTAGGCAATTCCAGGCCAGGTTTTCAGGATATTCACAATGAATATGCAGGAAATAGATTTGCAAGCACTGCCTCCTTGGTATGCAAATCTATCTCTTGCATATTCATTGTGGATACCCTGAAAGGTTAATCTGCCCGGGGCTTTCAGGACCAGAATTGTCTACCCCTGCTACAGAGGAAAGTAGACTCCTACATTTCTTTCATAGAATAGACTCCTGTTACAGAATTGCTTTTGCAAGTCACCTCCCTCAGTCCCACCCGGATCTCCTGCTGAGCAGCCTCCCTTTCCAGAGACAGCACAAAAGATCTTCATAAAACATCATCTCCTGCTACTGCTGGTCTTGCAGCAGTAGGAGATGACATTTTATAAAGGTGTTTCCTGCTGCCACTGGAAGGGGAGGCTACTTCTGGTGCCCCTGGCCACGAATGGTCCTGCACAAACGGCAGAGCTATAGGTGGACTGGGTGGGGTTATGGGCAGAGTAGGGCAGAGCTATGGGCAGCACCTAAATCTCCTACTCAGAAGGTCGGCTCCCTTGGCAGCTCTACAGTAGTGTGCGGAAGAAAATACACATACCCTTACTTTCCTCATTTAGATACAGATACACCCTAATTCAAACTATATGCCTGCTAACAATTTTTGGACAGTTTAGCACACAAAAGTCAGGGCCTTCGCTTACAGCATGTGATTTGTTTTTCTACATACTCAACTGCTTCAGTGTGCAAGCTAACCTTTCAAACACAGACTCCTAAACAAATATTTTATAACAACTACTCATTTATTTTACCTGATCTGGTACTGGATCCAAAGGGGTAAGTTCAAATTCATAAAGAATTAATGCAACCAACATATGAATTTCCATTAGCACAAGCCACCTGTAGGGAAGAGACACAGCTGTAACTCAGCAAAAACACAACACATACTAGAATTACACTTCATTGCCTTGCAGTTTCTTTTCCATCACGTATACCTTTTTTTTTTTTTTAATTATTTATTCATTATTTCAAATTCTCTGAGGACAAGCAGGCTGCTTGTTCTCACTGATGGGTGACGTCCACGGCACCCCCTCCAATCGGAATCTTCACTAGCAAAGACATGCGCGACCGTCTTCCCGCCCGAACCGGCTCGTGTTCGTCAGTCTTCTTTTGTCTGCGCTCGGCACGGTCGTGTTTTGCCGCCATTTTGTGCCCCTCAGAAGACCTCGCACGTCTTTCGTGTTTCTACTTTTCTGTGTTTGTTTAAAAAAAAAAAAAGGGAGAGTAGGTTCCCTTTTTTCCCGTATTTCTAGCTTTTCCCAGCGTAAGTATCATTTCGCTTTCGGGAGCGACCTTGTTGGCCGCCCGTACGGGTTTTTCTCCCTTTTTTTCTCGGTGCCTATTGCCATCATCGCAAATTTTGATTTCGCCGGAGTGATTTTTCCGCCCATGTCATCAAAGCCTTCCAGCGGCTTCAAGAAGTGCACCCAGTGCGCCCGGATAATCTCGCTCACTGATAGGCATGCTTCTTGTCTTCAGTGTCTAGGGGCTGGGCCTGTAGTCTTTGTGCTCTTTTGAAAAAGAGGACTCGGGTAGCGAGATTAGCCCAGTGGAACGTTCTGTTCTCCGGCGCTTCGACGGCAACAGCATCTCGAGATTCGTCGGGTGCGTCGGCAGCACCGAAGTCTTTGGAGATCGCATTGGCGTCGACGGCATCGAGGCGTCTTCCTCCTGCGTCGTCGGTACCGAGACTTCGAAAGAGTGCGTCGGCGTCGGTGGTACCAGGACCCCCGCTGGTGCTGATGTCGTCGGACGGTGGTGCTTCGTCTGGAATGCAGGTGAGGGCTGTCCATTCCCCTGCTGGTGGCGGTGAGCCTTCGGGTAGGTCTCCTCCTACCCTGAGGGCTCCTGCGGTACAGTCCCCCTGGGATCGACCATCTTCGGCCCCAGCCCCGAGGAAATGACGTCTGGATTCAACGTCCTCCTCATCGGTACTGGGGAGCTCCGGTGACATGCTTCGCTCGAAGAAGTCGAAGAAGCATCGTCACCGGTCACCTTCCCGACTTGGTACCGGGAGCTCTGGGTCGCCGAGGGAGTCGGCACCCAGCAGGCATCAGCACCGGGAGGACCGCTCACCCTCCATCCAGGAGGTGTCAGTGCGCTCTACCCCGGACAGCCCGGTACCGCCTCCGCGCCTGGAACAGATTCTGACCTCGACGCCTGCACCGGCTTCTCAGTCTTTCTCCACAGCCGCTCTGCACGAGAGTCTCCGGGCCGTTCTTCCAGGCATCCTGGAAGAGCTGTTACGCCCTTCTTCTCCGGTACCGGGGGTGCTTGCGCCACCGGTGCCTTTGAGTGAGGCGACAGCTGGCTCTTTGCCCGGGGTGACGTCGGCTTCGGCTGCCTCCCAGGTGGACTCCCCGAAGACGTCGGGGGAGGGAGCTTCGCCGCTGCCGGCCAGGGAGTCCACCTCTCGACGCTCCCACCGTGGCCGTGTTTCCACGGAGTCGGGACGACTTCAGACACAGGTCTGTGAACTTGTGTCTGATACTGATGATGAGGCCTCGTGGGAGGTAGAGGAGGACATCAGATATTTCTCTGACAAGGAGTCTGATAGCCTTCCTTCTGACCCCACTCCCTCCCCTGAAAGGCAGCTTTCTCCTTCCGAGAGTCTGTCTTTCTCGACCTTTGTCCGGGAGATGTCTACAGCCATCCCCTTCCCGGTGGTTGTGGAGGATGAGCCAAGGGCTGAGATGTTTGAGCTCTTGGACTATCCTTCTCCACCTAAGGATGCGTCAACAGTACCCATGCATCATGTCCTGAAAAAGACATTGCTGGCGAACTGGACCAAGCCTCTAACTAATCCCCACATTCCCAAAAAGATAGAATCCCAGTATCGGATCCATGGGGACCCAGAGCTGATGCGCACTCAGTTGCCTCACGACTCTGGTGTGGTGGATCTGGCCCTGAAGAAGGCTAAGAGTTCTAGGGAGCATGCTTCGGTGCCCCCGGGCAAAGACCCCAGAACTTTAGACTCCTTTGGGAGGAAGGCCTATCATTCTTCCATGCTCGTGGCCAAGATTCAATCTTACCAGCTCTACACGAGCATCCATATGCGGAACAATGTGCGGAAGCTGGCGGACTTGGTGGACCAGCTCCCTTCTGAACAAGCCAAGCCGTTTCAGGAGGTGGTCAGGCAGCTGAAGGCATGTAGGAAATTCCTGGCCAGAGGGGTATTTGATACCTTTGATGTTGCATCCAGGGCCGCTGCTCAAGGTGTGGTGATGCACAGACTCTCATGGCTGCGTGCCTCCGACCTGGAGAATAGGATCCAGCAGCGGATTGTGGACTCCCCTTGCCGAGCGGATAACATTTTTGGGGAAAAAGTCGAACAGGTGGTAGAACAGCTCCACCAGCGGGATAACGCTTTCGACAAATTCTCCCGCCGGCACCTTCAGCATCTACCTCATCAGGTAGACGTTTTTATGGGGGAAGGAGGGCTGTTCCCTACTCTGGTAAGCGTAGATACAATCCTCCCTCTCGACAGCCTGCGGCCCAGGCTAAGCCCCAGTGAGCTCGCTCTCGTCAGCAGCGTGCGCTTCAGCAAGGCCCCACAGCTCCCCAGCAAAAGCAGGGGGCGAGCTTTTGACTGGCTCCAGCAGAGCATAGCCGATATCAAAGTGTCCATGCCGGACGATCTGCCAGGTCAGGGGGGAGGTTGAAAGTTTTTCACCAAAGGTGGCCTCTTATAACCTCCGACAGTTGGGTTCTTCAAATAGTCCGGCAAGGATACACCCTCAATTTGGCCTCCATGCCTCCAAATTGCCCACCGGGAGCTCAGTCTTTCAGCTTCCCGCACAAGCAGGTACTTGCAGAGGAACTCTCCGCCCTTCTCAGCGCCAATGCGGTCGAGCCCGTGCCACCTGGGCAAGAAGGGTTGGGATTCTATTCCAGGTACTTCCTTGTGGAAAAGAAAACAGGGGGATTGCGTCCCATCCTAGACCTAAGGGCTCTGAACAAATATCTGGTCAAGGAAAAGTTCAGGATGCTTTCCCTGGGCACCCTTCTTCCCATGATTCAGGAAAAAGATTGGCTATGCTCTCTGGACTTAAAGGATGCTTACATGCATATTCCGATACTGCCAGCTCACAGACAGTATCTCCGATTCCGTCTGGGAACACGTCACTTCCAGTACTGTGTGCTACCCTTAGGATCGCCTCTGCGCCCAGGGTGTTCACGAAGTGCCTGGCTGTGGTAGCAGCAGCGCTCCGCAGACTTGGAGTGCACGTGTTCCCTTATCTCGATGATTGGCTGGTGAAGAACACATCCGAGGCAGGAGCTCTACAGTCCATGCAGATGACTATTCGACTCCTGGAGCTACTGGGGTTTGTGATAAATTATCCAAAGTCCCACCTTCTCCCAGTACAGAGACTCGAATTCATAGGAGCTCTGCTGGATTCTCGGACGGCTCGTGCCTATCTTCCGGAAACAACAGCCAATAATCTGTTGTCCCTCGTCTCCTGGGTGCGAGCGTCCCAGCAGATCACAGCTCGGCAGATGTTGAGATTGCTCGGCCACATGGCCTCCACAGTTCATGTGACTCCCATGGCTCATCTTCGCATGCGATCTGCTCAATGGACCCTAGCTTCCCAGTGGTTTCAGGCTGCTGGGGATCTAGAGGACGTAATCCACCTGTCCACGAGTTTTCTCGAATCCCTGCACTGGTGGACGATTTGGGCCAATTTGACTCTGGGACGCCCTTTCCAAATTCCTCAGCCGCAAAAAGTGCTGACTACGGATGCGTGTCTCCTGGGGTGGGGAGCTCATATCGATGGGCTTCACACCCAGGGAAGCTGGTCCCTCCAGGAACAAGGACTACAGATCAATCTCCTGGAGTTACGAGCAGTCTGGAACGCTCTGAAGGCTTTCAGAGATCGGCTGTCCCACCAAATTATCCAAATTCAGACAGACAACCAGGTTGCCATGTATTACATCAACAAGCAGGGGGGCACCAGATCTCGCCCCCTGTGTCAGGAAGCCGTCAGCATGTGGCTGTGGGCTCGCCATTACGGCATGTTTCTCCAAGCCACATATCTGGCAGGCGTAAACAACAGTCTGGCCGACAGGTTGAGCAGGATTATGCAACCTCACGAGTGGTCGCTCAACTCCAGAGTAGTGCGCCGGATCTTCCAAGAGTGGGGCACCCCCTTGGTAGATCTCTTCGCATCTCGAGCCAACCACAAGGTCCCTCAGTTCTGTTCCAGACTTCAGGCCCACGGCCGACTGGCATCGGATGCCTTCCTCCTGGATTGGGGGGAAGGCCTGCTGTATGCTTATCCTCCCATACCTCTGGTGGGGAAGACTTTGTTGAAACTCAAGCAAGACCGAGGCACCATGATTCTGATTGCTCCTTTTTGGCCACATCAGATCTGGTTCCCTCTTCTTCTGGAGTTGTCCTCTGAAGAACCGTGGAGATTGGAGTGTTTTCCGACCCTCATCACCCAGAACGAAGGGGCGCTTCTGCATCCCAACCTCCAGTCTCTGGCTCTCACGGCCTGGATGTTGAGAGCGTAGACTTTGCCTCTTTGGGTCTGTCGGAGGGTGTCTCCCATGTCTTGCTTGCTTCCAGGAAAGATTCCACTAAGAGGAGTTACTCTTTTTATGGAGGAGGTTTGCCGTCTGGTGTGACAGCAAGGCCTCAGATCCTCGCTCCTGTCCTACACAGACCCTGCTTGACTATCTTCTACACTTGTCTGAGTCTGGTCTCAAGACCAACTCTGTAAGGGTTCACCTTAGCGCAATCAGTGCATACCATTACCGTGTGGAAGGTAAGCCGATCTCGGGACAGCCTTTAGTTGTTCGCTTTATGAGAGGTTTGCTTTTGTCAAAGCCCCCCATCAAACCTCCTACAGTGTCATGGGATCTCAATGTCGTTCTCACCCAGCTGATGAAACCTCCTTTTGAGCCACTGAATTCAAGGCCTTTGCTAGTGAAGTTTCCGATTGGAGGGGCTGCCGTGGACGTCACCCATCAGTGAGAACAATCAGCCTGCTGTCCTCGGAGAATACCTTCTACAGGTATGTAGCATTCGCTTTAAGTGAATAAGGGCTTTTTTAGCTACACACAAGCCAGTCTTCCAACACAAAGAACCCTGTTTTAGAAAAGACATGAAGGAAATTGAGACATCAAGGTCAGAATGTGCACAATTCCTCCTGTATTTTATAAAGGTTCTGCCAAATGCAGTGCCTCTTGTAAAATACAAGTAAGGACGTGCAGGCCTCCATGTCTGTGTAGCCCCATACAAGAAGGGAGCAGTTATTTTAGAAAGCTGCATATTGTAGAAAATACTTCAGTACACTACATGTGCATCAGAGCAGCTGTCTAAAATCCCTGATCACCATAGATTCCCAAATCACTCCCCCGGCATTGACACCCCCCTCTCTGGCCACAATCAGTCTTCTAGTATCTGATCCCATCTGATCCCAACTAATCCTTTATCCCTGCATAAAGACCCACACCGCTGCAAAAAGCATCTCCCTGATGGCTCCCAGGCAGACCCCACCCTGACTTCTCTACCCCAGCTATTACCAGGGTCCTAATAGTCCCTGGTGTCTAGTAGGAGCAGAAGCAATGTCTAATCATGCCTTCTTCTCCGTGTCCTGGGTTCAAAGTGGTACCTATGACCTCTAGCGGTAATCTCACAGTACTACCACTAGGGGTCAGGCCTTTATTTGGTGGCTGAACCCCTAGCAGTAGTACTGCAGAATTACTGCTGGAAGGCACGGATGCTATTTTGAGCCTGAGATATGTAGGAGCAGGAGTGATTGGGCATTGCTCTGTTCCATTATACACAAGAGACCATCAAGATCCTGGTAAGAGCCAGGGTAGGGTGAATCAGGAACTGGAGGGAGGTGTCTTCCAAGGTGGCCATCTTATGCCCAGGGGTGGGGAACTGGATGACAAGTAGGCTTGTTGTGGCTGGGGGGGAGGGGTGGAATTGGGTGGCGGAGCTATCTTAGGCTTTTACACTTGCCCTTCCAGCAGGTACTTACGCATGCCTCAGGGCAGGTATAAATGCCAATGTCTATATTTTATGACAGTGATGTATATTCCCCTTGTGAAATACAGTGATGTTGGCTCGCTCTCATCTCACCCTCTTCACACCCTCACCATGCCCCCTTACCATTCAGATCCCCACATGTAAATTGCAGCTTATAGGTGCCTGACCATCTGCATATGTAAAGGTGCTCCTTACTTATGGGGATCCTTCTAAAATAAGAGCTGAAGGGCTGATGTATGCAGATACCTATGTTTGAAAATCAGCTGGGTGGTTGCAGGCTGAGAAGCACATGTGTACATAACTAGTTAGGTGCCCATTTAAACAAATGGACTCACACAATATCTGTTTGTATGTTATTAGATTTATATAATTACAGGTGTTGGTGTATGTCTCTATCATATATTGCTTGTTGACAAGATAACACTTAAAAGGTACATGTGGACTGAAAAGGAATGTTCTGTTACCTTGTAATATTTTTTTCTCCTCTTGTTACCTTCCTTTTTTCTTACACAAGTGTTTAAACTTGTTTGTTAAAGCGAATGCTACATACCTGTAGAAGGTATTCTCCGAGGACAGCAGGCTGATTGTTCTCACTGATGGGTGACGTCCACGGCACCCCCTCCAATCGGAATCTTCACTAGTAAAGACGTTTGCTAGCCCATGCGCGACCGTCTTCCCGCCCGAACCGGCTCGTGTTCGTCAGTCCCGTATGTAGCAAGACAAAGACAAGGGAAGACACAACTCCAAAGGGGAGGCGGGCGGGTTTGTGAGAACAATCAGCCTGCTGTCCTCGGAGAATACCTTCTACAGGTATTTAGCATTCGCTTTCTCCGAGGACAAGCAGGCTGCTTGTTCTCACTGATGGGGTATCCCTAGCCCCCAGGCTCACTCAAAACAACAAACATGGTCAATTGGGCCTCGCAACGGCGAGGACATAACTGAGATTGACCTAACAACTTATCCAACTAACTGAGAGTGTAGCCTGGAACAGAATAAAAAATGGGCCATGGCTCTAACATTATGAGCCGTGACATGACCCTCAAGAGCCAGCCCAGCCTGGGCGTAAGTGAAGGAAATGCAGTCTGCTAGCCAATTTGATAAGGTGCGTTTCCCCACAGCCACTCCCCTCCTGTTCTGATCAAAAGAAACAAACATTTGGGCGGACTGTCTGTTAGGCTGTGTCCGCTCCAGATAGAAGGCCAATGCTCTTTTGCAGTCCAATGTGTGCAGCTGACGTTCAGCAGGGCAGGAATGCGGACGGGGAAAGAATGTTGGCAAGACAATTGACTGGTTCAGATGGAACTCCGACACCACCTTCGGCAAGAACTTAGGGTGAGTGCGGAGGACTACTCTATTATTATGAAATTTGGTGTAAGGAGCATGGGCTACCAGGGCCTGAAGCTCACTGACTCTACGAGCTGAAGTTACTGCCACCAAGAAAATGACCTTCCAGGTCAAGTACTTCAGATGGCATGAATTCAGTGGCTCAAAAGGAGGTTTTATCAGCTGGGTGAGAATGACATTGAGATCCCATGACACTGTAGGAGGTTTGATGGGGGGCTTTGACAAAAGCAAACCTCTCATAAAGCGAACAACTAAAGGCTGTCCCGAGATCGGCTTACCTTCCACACGGTAATGGTATGCACTGATTGCGCTAAGGTGAACCCTTACAGAGTTGGTCTTGAGACCAGACTCAACAAGTGCAGAAGGTATTCAAGCAGGGTCTGTGTAGGACAAGAGCGAGGATCTAGGGCCTTGCTGTCACACCAGACGGCAAACCTCCTCCAATGGAAGAAGTAACTTCTCTTAGTGGAATCTTTCCTGGAAGCAAGCAAGACATGGGAGACACCCTCCGACAGACCCAAAGAGGCAAAGTCTACGCTCTCAACATCCAGGCCGTGAGAGCCAGAGACTGGAGGTTGGGATGCAGAAGCGCCCCTTCGTTCTGGGTGAGGAGGGTCGGAAAA
This sequence comes from Microcaecilia unicolor, assembly GCF_901765095.1. Classification (NCBI taxonomy): domain Eukaryota; kingdom Metazoa; phylum Chordata; class Amphibia; order Gymnophiona; family Siphonopidae; genus Microcaecilia; species Microcaecilia unicolor. The sequence continues at coordinate 406,926,595 of NC_044033.1, forward strand.
CACTCCAACCTCCACGGTTCTTCGGAGGACAATTCCAGAAGAAGAGGGAACCAGATCTGACGCGGCCAAAACGGAACAATCAGAATCATGGTGCCTCGGTCTTGCTTGAGTTTCAACAAAGTCTTCCCCACCAGAGGTATGGGAGGATAAGCATACAGCAGACCTCCCCCCCTGTCCAGGAGGAAGGCATCCGATGCCAGTCTGCCGGGGGCCTGAAGTCTGGAACAGAACTGAGGGACCTTGTGGTTGGCTCGAGATGCGAAGAGATCTACCAAGGGGGTGCCCCACACTTGGAAGATCTGGCGCACCACTCTGGAGTTGAGCAACCACTCATGAGGTTGCATAATCCTGCTCAACCTGTCGGCCAGACTGTTGTTTACGCCTGCCAGATATGTGGCTTGTAGCAACATGCCGTGACGGCGAGCCCACAGCCACATGCTGACGGCTTCCTGACACAGGGGGCGAGATCCGGTGCCCCCCGCTTGTTGATGTAATACATGGCAACCTGGTTGTCTGTCTGAATTTGGATAATTTGGTGGGACAGCCGACCTCTGAAAGCCTTCAGAGCGTTCCAGACCACTCGTAAATCTAGGAGATTGATCTGCAGATCGCGTTCCTGGAAGCCTTCAGAGCGTTCCAGACCACTCGTAAATCTAGGAGATTGATCTGCAGATCGCGTTCCTGGAGGGACCAGCTTCCCTGGGTGTGAAGCCCATCGACATGAGCTCCCCACCCCAGGAGAGATGCATCCGTAGTCAGCACTTTTTGCGACTGAGGAATTTGGAAGGGGCGTCCCAGAGTCAAATTGGACCAAATCGTCCACCAATACAGGGATTTGAGAAAACTCGTGGACAGGTGGATCACGTCTTCTAGATCCCCAGCAGCCTGAAACCACTGGGAAGCTAGGGTCCATTGAGCAGATCGCATTTGAAGGCGGGCCATGGGAGTCACATGAACTGTGGAGGCCATGTGGCCCAACAATCTCAACATCTGCCGAGCTGTGATCTGCTGGAACGCTCGCACCCGAGAGACGAGGGACAACAAGTTGTTGGTTCTCGTCTCTGGGAGATAGCCACGAGCCGTCCGAGAATCCAGCAGAGCTCCTATGAATTTGAGTCTCTGTACTGGGAGAAGATGGGACTTTGGATAATTTATCACAAACCCCAGTAGCTCCAGGAGGCGAATAGTCCTCTGCATGGACTGTAGAGCTCCTGCCTCGGATGTGTTCTTCACCAGCCAATCGTCGAGATAGGGGAACACGTGCACTCCCAGCCTGCGAAGCGCCGCTGCTACTACAGCCAGGCACTTGGTGAATACTCTGGGCGCAGAGGCGAGCCCAAAGGGTAGCACACAGTACTGGAAGTGACGTGTGCCCAGCTGAAATCGCAGATACTGCCTGTGAGCTGGCAGTATCGGAATATGCGTGTAAGCATCCTTTAAGTCCAGAGAGCATAGCCAATCTTTTTCCTGAATCATGGGAAGAAGGGTGCCCAGGGAAAGCATCCTGAACTTTTCCTTGACCAGATATTTGTTCAGGGCCCTTAGGTCTAGGATGGGACGCATCCCCCCTGTTTTCTTTTCCACAAGGAAGTACCTGGAATAGAATCCCAGCCCTTCTTGCCCGGATGGTACGGGCTCGACCGCATTGGCGCTGAGAAGGGCGGAGAGTTCCTCTGCAAGTACCTGCTTGTGCGGGAAGCTGTAGGATTGAGCTCCCGGTGGGCAATTTGGAGGTTTGGAGGCCAAATTGAGGGTGTATCCTTGCCGGACTATTTGAAGAACCCAACAGTCGGAGGTTATAAGAGGCCACCTTTGGTGAAAAGCTTTCAACCTCCCCCCGACCGGCAGATCGCCCGGCACTGACACGTTGATGTCGGCTATGCTCTACTGGAGCCAGTCAAAAGCTCGCCCCCTGCTTTTGCTGGGGAGCCGTGGGGCCTTAGAAGAGTAGGGAACAGTCTTCCTTCCCCCATAAAAACGTCTACCTGATGAGGTAGATGCTGAAGGCTGCCGGCGGGAGAACTTGTCGAAAGCGTTATCCCGCTGGTGGAGCTGTTCTACCACCTGTTCGACTTTCTGTCCAAAAATATTGTCCGCTCGGCAAGGGGAATCCGCAATCCGCTGCTGGATCCTATTTTCCAGGTCGGAGGCACGCAGCCATGAGAGTCTGCACATCACCACACCTTGAGCAGCGGCCCTGGACGCAACATCAAAGGTATCGTATACCCCTCTGGCCAGGAATTTTCTGCACGCCTTCAGCTGCCTGACCACCTCCTGAAATGGCTTGGCTTGCTCAGGAGGGAGCTTGTCCACCAAGCCCGCCAACTGCCGCACATTGTTCCACATATTTATGCTCGTGTAGAGCTGGTAAAACTGGATTTTGGCCACGAGCATAGAAGAATGGTAGGCCTTCCTCCCAAAGGAGTCTAAGGTTCTAGAGTCCTTGTCCGGGGGCGCCGAAGCATGCTCCCTAGAACTCTTAGCCTTCTTTAGGGCCAGATCCACCACACCAGAGTCGTGAGGCAACTAAGTGTGCATCAGCTCTGGGTCCCATGGATCCGGTACTGGGACTCGATCTTCTTGGGAATGTGGGGATTACTTAGAGGCTTGGTCCAGTTCGCCAGCAATGTCTTTTTTAGGACATGATGCATGGGTACTGTGGACGCTTTCTTAGGTGGAGAAGGATAGTCCAAGAGCTCAATCATTTCAGCCCTGGGCTCATCCTCCACAACCACCGGGAAGGGGATGGCCGTAGACATCTCCCGGACAAAGGCCGCAAAAGACAGACTCTCGGGAGGAGAAAGCTGCCTTTCAGGGTAGGGAGTGGGATCAGAAGGAAGGCCATCAGACTCCTCGTCAGAGAAATATCTGATGTCCTCCTCCTCCTCCCATGAGGCCTCACCATCGGTATCAGACACAAGTTCATGAACCTGTGTCTGAAGCCGTGCCCGGCTCGACTCCGTGGAAACGGCCACGGCGGGAGCGTCGAGAGGTAGACTCCCTCGCCAGCACCGGTGAAGCTCCCTCCGCCGACGTCGTCGGGGAGCCTTCCTGGGAGGCGGTCGCAGTCGGTACCGCAAGCGGCACCAACGTCGGAGACCTCACCCCGGGCAAGGGGCCAGCCGGCGCCTCACTCGACGGTACCGGTGGCGCAAGCACCCCCGGTACCGGAAGGGAAGGGCGCAACAGCTCTCCCAGGATCTCTGGGAGAACGGCCCGGAGGCTCTCATACAGAGCGGCTGTGGAGAAAGACATGGAAGCCGATGCAGGCGTCGAGGTCAGAGTCTGTTCCGGGCGTGGAGGCTGTTCTGGGCTGTCCAAGGTGGAGCGCATCGCCACCTCCTGAACAGAGGGTGAGCGGTCCTACCGGTGTCGATGCCTACTGGGTGCCGACTCCCTCGGCGACCCAGAGCTCTCGGTACCGATGCGGGAAGGAGACCGGTGTCGATGCTTCTTTGATTTTTTCAAACGAAGCATGTCACCGGAGCTTCCCGGTACCGACGAGGAGGACGTAGAATCCAGCCGTCTCTTCCTCGGGGCCGAGGCCGAAGAAGGTCGGTCTCGGGGGGGGCTGTACCGCAGGAGCCCTCAGGGTAGGGGGAGACCCACCTGAAGGCTCACCGCCACCAGCAGGGGAATGGACAGCCCTCACCTGCACTCCAGTCGAAGCACCACCGTCCGACGACATCAGCAATAGTGGAGGTCCCGGTACCACCGACGCCAACGCAGCCTTTTGATGTCTCAGTACCGACGATGCAGAGGGTCGATACCTCGATGCAGTCGATGCCGAGGTCGAAGGTCTTGAAGCTGCCGACGTCGATGCACTCGATGACTCCGGTGCTGTTGTCGACGAAGAGCCCGAGAACAGGACGTTCCACTGGGCCAATCTCGCTACCTGAGTCCTCTTCTGTAAAAGGGCGCAAAGACTACAGGCCTGCGGGCGGTGCCCAGCCCCCAGACACTGAAGACACGACACGTGCCTATCAGTGAGCGAGATTACCCGGGCGCACTGGGTGCACTTCTTGAAGCCGCTGGGAGACTTCGATGACATGAGCGGAAAAATCACGCCGGCGAAATCAAAATTCGTAATGGCGACTAAGGGCACCAAAAATAGGCAGAGAAAAAACCCGTACCGAGGCCTCAAAAAAGGCCTACCCCGAAAGCGAAAGGAAACTTACATCGGGGAAAACAAACTGGACACACGGGAAGGGACAAGACCGAAAGGTCTCTCTTTTTTTTTTTTTTTAACAAAATCGCAAAGACGCACGAGGGTCAACTTTGAGGGGCGCGAAACGGCGCAAAACACGACCATCCCGAGCGCGGACAAAAGAAGACTGACGAACACGAGCAGGTTCGGGCGGGAAGACGGCCGCGCATGCGCTGTGCGCATGGGCGCGCGAGGACTAGCAAAGGCCTTTGCTAGTGAAGTTTTCGATTGGAGGGGCTGCCGTGGACGTCACCCATCAGTGAGAACAAGCAGCCTGCTTGTCCTCTGAGAATATTGTGTTAAATCATGGTGTAAAGTGCATGCTTTAGAGCAGGGGTTCTCAACCTAGTCCTCAGGACACACCTAGCCAGTCAGGTTTTCAGGATACCCACAATGAATATGCATGAGAGATTTGCATGTGCTATCTCCATTGTATGCAAATCTTTCTCATGTATATTCAAAACTTGACTGGCATAGTGTGTCCTGAGGACTGAGTTAAGAACCCCTTCTTTAGAGGTATGTTTACTACACATGTACATTTTTTAAATTAGAAGCGTATGCACATAATTTCCAACCATACTTAATGGCACATTCTCTGCAGTGTCTCTTGCCTACAAGGCCAGAAATATGCACATTGTGAAAGAACATGCATACGTTTGCTATCTCTGAGAAAAGGTGACTAAAGTCTACAGCAACAAAAAATGAGTTTTTAATTAATTCTGTTAGAGCAAACAATTTGTAATACAACAGTCCAAACCTCATCCTATTAAGTGATAAGATTTTAAAAAAAGTTACAAAAGTTCAAACATGTAACTTTTGCAGACTGCTTATGGATCCGTAATTTGAAAAACAAAATCGACCATTCTCAACATTTTGGATCTGCTACTTTAGTCCCCTTTTCTCAGAGACAGTCACAAATATCCATTTAGCCAGGTATTGCTAACTTTGGAAACTTACTTTTTCTACTTCTGTAAAAGACACCAAAGCCTTTAAAAACGTACCCCATAAATGTTTACCTGTAGTTACACCTATTTACAATTTCTGATATTTACTGGTATGGAGGCTTGTAATGAAGACACTTGAACCTCCAAATTCTTTTATTGCATACCACGGCTTCAAATTTACTGTCTATCTCACCCAGCTTATCAAAATTTCTTTAGAGAATTGACATATTTGAGTTAATGAGGACTTTCTCCAAATTTTCTAGTCACCACTTCCCAAATATCTCATAGCAAAATGTCTTCAGTCCCATCAAAAACAGGCAAGATATATAAATCACAGGCAAAGTCACACGTTTAGGAATTGGTAAAGATCCAGAGAAAAAATGCTCAGGATTAACATTAACAACCTTGCCTATCTCAATAACCTCTTGTGGAGTTGGAAAAGGAAATCTCCTTCACCTGAGGAGGAAGACAAATGAACTTTGTGGGGGGGGGGGGGGGGGGGGGGGGGGGGGGGGGGGGATGATATGGACATAGGTGCCCCGTATAAGAGGCTTGGGGAGGCTAAGCCTCCCCAGCCCAATCGTGGACTTCCTTTGGCTGCTGCCCTCAGAAACGCAGCGCTTTTGTCAGATAGCTCTGTCTCCTTCCTTCCCACTCTCGCCGCCTCGCTGGCTTCCCGATCGGCAGCCTTCCTCCTCCTCCTCCCTCCCCCCCGCGCGCGCGTACCTTTTACTTTCCGTGGCAGCGATGTCAATCAAGATAAAGGCACTACAGGCTCGCCTCCGCCTCCAGCTTCTCCCTTCACACAGTGTCCCGCCTTCTGCGATGATGCATTTCCTGTTTCCACGAAGGCGGGACACTGTGTGAAGGGAGAAGCTGGAGGCGAGCCTGTAATGCCTTTTTCATGATTGACGTCGCTGCCATGGTCACTTTTTGGTTTGTGGCCACTTTTTGGTTTGTGGCTGTTGCCTTCACTACCTTCTCTTCGTGCTGACAGTCTTCTGCTGGCTTCCACCTCAACCACACAGCTACAGAGCAACCCCCAAAGCCAGTTGTGCTCCCAGGGTTCTCTCTCTTGCTAGCCATCCTTCAAAAAAAATTGCAGCCATCAGAAGGACAGTAACTTTTTTTCCTTCTTTTTTTTTTTAAACCTCTGATTACACAGGGATGAAAAGAAGGAGGCAGAGGGCTATTAAGAGGGTAAGAGACAAACAAAAGTGAGAAGCCATTGATGGAGGTGTGAGAGGTTAGAAATCGGGAAGTAAAAGTAGGGTAGGAGTGTAGATAAGGGGTGTGAAGGGATGAGAGGCAGATGAATGTAGATGAGTCTAGGAAGGGGATGAGCACAAAGAGTGGAAATGGGGAACTAAAAAGTAGCTGAAAGACAAGGGAATAGGAGGCTGACAAAGAATGAGAGACATGAAAATGGGAGGACTAGAGAGGTAAGTGGAGGGAGACTGAGGACTGGAGGAGGGATAAAAACATAGATGAGAAACAAAGATCAGTGTCAGAGACAGATATAGGAGAGGAGAGAAAGGAAAAGAAAGGAGTTGGGCGTCATGAAGAAACAAAATGGAAATAAGATCTTGAAAAAGGACATGGTGAGAGAAAAAATATCAAATGGAAAGAAGACACTGCATAAAACAGAAGACACTAATAGAAAAACTAAATGCTCAGACAGCAAAGGTAGAAAACATTTTGTATTCAGAATTTATTAATTGGAATATGTCAGCTTTTGGAAATGTGCATCTGTGATATTTTGCATGTAAGTTTCAATTTTTCTAGTATTGCCGCATGCTGAGTCCGACTTCTTGAGGTAACTTTCCAGTTCAGTATTTTAAGGGTCCCAAAAAACAACAAGGCAAGCGATCTGCAAAATCCAATATGGAAAAAGAAGCCAGCAGATCAATATAACATCAGAAAGATTTTATTGAAGATACCACATGTAAACAAATTGCCCGACACAGGCCGTGTTTCGCCCACCAAGGGCTGCGTCAGGGGCAAATTTGAAACCTTCTGAAAGGAGCAACTCTAAAAACGGAAAACTTGTGGTGTATAATAGATTGGAAAAAACCAGCGCATACAGCAGATGCCTAAAATGATGTGACTCTTAACACAATGCAAGCAGATACACTGCTGTCAAACCTGGAAAAAAAATACCTTTGTGTCATCAGCAAATTTAATTACCTCGCTAGTTACTCCCATCTCTAAATCATTTATAAATATGTTAAAAAGCAGAGGTCCTAGCACAGACCCCTGAGGAACCCCACTAACTACCCTTCTCCATTGTGAATACTGACCATTTAACCCCACTCTCTGTTTCCTATCCTTCAACCAGTTTTTAATCCACAATAGGACATTTCCTCCTATCCCATGACCCTCCAATTTCCTCTGTAGCCTTTCATGAGGTACCTTGTCAAATGCCTTTTGAAAATCCAGATACACAATATCAACTGGCTCCCCTTTGTCCACATGCTTGTTTATTGGTTAGGCAAGATTTCCCCATACAAAAGCCGTGCTGACTTGGTCTCAGTAATCCATGTCCTTGGATGTGCTCTGTAATTTTATTTTTGATAATAGTCTCTACCATTTTCCCCGGCACCGACGTCAGACTCACCGGTCTATAATTTCCCAGATCTCCCCTGGAACCTTTTTTAAAAACCGGCGTTACATTTGCCACCCTCCAATCTTCCGGTACCATGCTCGATTTTAAGGATAAATTACATATCACTAACAGTAGCTCCGCAAGCTCATTTTTCAGTTCTCTCAGTACTCTAGGATGAATACTATCCGGTCCAGGAGATTTGCTACTCTTCAGTTTGCTGAACTGCCCCATTACGTCCTCCAGGTTTACCGTGAAGTCAGTAAGTTTCTCCGACTCGTCCACTTGAAATACCATTTCCGACACCGGTATCCCACCTAAATCTTCCTCGGTGAAGACCGAAGCAAAGAATTCATTCAATCTCTCCGCTACGTCTTTATCTTCCTTGATCGCCCCTTTTACCCCTCGGTCATCCAGCGGCCCAACCGATTCTTTTGCCGGCTTCCTGCTTTTAATATACCGAAAAAAAATTTTGCTATGTTTTTTTGCCTCTATTGCTATCTTTTTTTTTTGTAATCCCTCTTGGCCTTCTTTATCTGCACCTTGCATTTGCTTTGACACTCCTTATGCTGCTTCTCGTTATTTTCAGACGGTTTCTTCTTCCATTTTCTGAAGGCGTTTCTTTTAGCCCTAATAGCTTCCTTCCCTCACTTTTCAACCACGCCGGCTGTCTTTTGGACTTCCGTCTTTCTTTTCTAATTCGAGGAATATGTTTAGCCTGGGCCTCCAGGATGGTATTTTTGAACAGCGTCCATGCCTGTTGTACAGTTTTTACTCTCTCAGTTGCCCCCCCTAAGTTTTTTTTAACCGTTCTTCTCATTTTATCATAGTCTCCTTTTTTAAAGTTAAACACTAACATATTTGACTTCCTGTGTATAGATACTTTAAGGTTGATATCAAAACTGATCATATTATGATCTCTGTTATCAAGCAGCTGCAGTACCATAACGTCCCTCACCAGTTCATGCGCTCCACTAAGGATCAAGTCTAGAATTTTTCCTTCTCTTGTCGGCTCCTGCACCAGTTGCTCCATAAAGCTGTCCTTGATTTCATCAAGGAATTGTACCTCTCTAGCGTGTCCCGATGTTACATTTACCCAGTCTATATTTGGATAATTGAAGTCACCCATTATTATCACATTGCCCATTTTGTTTGCGTCTCTGATTTCTTTTATCATTTCTGCATCTACCTGCTCATCCTGGCAAGGCGGACGGTAGTATACTCCTATCACCGTCCTTTTCCCTTTTATACATGGAATTTCAACCCACAATGATTCAAAGGTGTGATTTGTGTCCTGCTGCATTTGTAATCTATCTGAGTCAAGGCTCTCGTTAATATACAATGCTACCCCTCCACCAGTCCAGTCCACCCTATCACTACGATATACTTTGTACCCCGGTATGACAGTGTCCCACTGGATATCCTCCTTCCACCAGGTCTCAGTAATGCCTATTATATCCAATTTTTCATTTAATGCAATATATTCCAACTCTCCCATCTTATTTCTTAGACTCCTAGCATATGCATATAGACATTTCAGAGTATGTTTGTTGTTCCTATTTGCATGATGCTTAGTACCTGACACTATTGATTTGCCATCTTTTGTCTGATCTTTAGTTGTATTTAAGGGCACCTGGTCTACCACGGTCTGTTGTGCAACCTCATTATCCAGAAACCCTATCTTCCCTGTTTGTGAGGTATCCTTGCAAGATACCTTATCCCGAACCATGCGCTTTTGAGCGACTGTCGGCCTTCCCCCCATTTCTAGTTTAAAAGCTGCGCTATCTCCTTTTTAAATGCCGATGCCAGCAGCCTGTTCCCACCCTGGTTAAGGTGGAGCCCATCCCTTCGGAAAAGGCTCCCCCATCCCCAGAATGTTGCCCAGCTCCTAACAAATCTAAAACCCTCCTCCCTGCACCATCGTCTTATCCACACATTGAGACTCCGTAGCTCTGCCTGTCTCTTTGGCCCTGTGCGTGGAACAGTTAGCATTTCAGAAAATGCTAGCCTAGAGGATCTGGATTTGAGCTTTCTACCAAGAGCCTAAATTTGGCTTCCAGAACCTCTCTCCCACATTTTCCTATGTCATTGGTACCCACATGTACCAAGACAGCCGACTCCTCCCCAGCACTAATTAAAATCCTATCTAGGTGACGCGTGAGGTCCGCCACCTTCGCACCAGGCAAGCAAGTCACCAGGCAATCCTCATGTCCACCAGTCACCCAGCTATCTATATGCCTAATGATCGAATCACCAACTACAACAGCTGTCCTAACTTTTCCCTCCCGGGCAGGACTTGGAGACATATCCTCGGTGCGAGAGGATAGTACATCCCCTGGTGGGCAGGTCCTGGCTACAGGAGTACTTGTGCCACCATGCCACCATGTGAGCTAAGGCTTCACATGGTGGCATAATAGTACCGCTAGCTTACAAGGAACACACAACAGACCTTCACACAACAGACGTTCCACCACCTGTGTGGGTGATTTATAGGGTGCTCATTTTCAAAGCACACAGACTTATAAATATAGGGCCTCTTTTACTAAACTGCGCTAGCGATTCCCCAGCAAATGAGACAAAGCCCATTTGATTCCTATGGGCTTCCTCTCATTTGTCACACTAGGAATCGCTAGAGCGGTTTAGTAAAAGAGGTCCTTACCCAGTAACATATGCAACTTTGTAAGTCTATGTGCTTTGAAGATGAGCTTCTTTTGGGCTCATTTTCAAAAGAGAAGGACGTCCATCTTTCAACATAAATCGGAAGATGGACATCCTTCACCCAGGGATGTCCAAATCGGTATAATCGAAGCTTGATTTAGGACGTCGCGAACTGCACTCCGTTGCAAGGCCAGCCAAAGTTCAAGGGGTGCATTGCAGACATAGTGAAGGCGGGACTTGGGTGTGCCAAACACTTGGACATTCTTGACCCATAATCGAAAAAGCAAGGATGTCCCTGACAAGCACTTGGACGTTTTCACCCGATCGTGTTTTTCTTACGACTAAGGCACAAAAAGGTGCCTGAAATGGCCAGATAACCACCGGAGGGAATCGGGGATGACCTCCCCTTACTCCCCCAGTGGTCCCACCCTCAAAAAACATCTTTCAAAATATTACGTGCCAGCCTCAGATGTCATACTCAGGTCCATGACAACAGTATGCAGGTCCCTGGAGAAGTTTTAGTGGGTGCAGTGCACTTCAGACAGGCGGACCCAGCCCCATCCCCTCCTACCTGTTACGTTTATTAAGGAAATAGCAAGCCCTCCAAAACCCACCAGAAACCCACTGTGCCCACATCTAGGTGCCCCCTTCACCTGTAAGGTCTATGGTAGTGGTGTACAGTTGGGGGTAGTAGGTTTTGTAGGTTTTGGGGGGCTCAGGACACAAGGTAAGGGAGCTATGTTCCTGGGAGCAATTTATGAAGTGCCTGGTTGGTGTCCTGGCATGTCAAGGGGACCGGTGCACTACAAATGCTGTCTCTTCCCACGACCAAATAGCTTGCATTTGGTCATTTCAAACATGGATGTCTTTGGTTTCAAAAATCACCGAAAATCAGAAATCTAGGGACAGCGAAATTTAAGGATTTGGACGTCCCTGGCGGTATTTTCAAAACGAAAGATGGACGTCCATCTTGTTTTGAAAATACGGGTTTCCCCTCCCCTAGATTTTGCCATTTTGCAAGGACATCCAAATCGAAACTTGGACATCACTTTTGAAAATGCTCCTCCACATGACCTAGGAAATTATTATTATTATTATTTTGCAATTAGACCTTTTTTGCTTTTCCAAAGTGCTATAACTAGCTAAGTCTGCATTATAAGCTTCTTTTTTGGTTAAGGACATGGTCTTTTTCCATCTTTGCTCAACCATGCAAAAGAGTTGCTTATTATGTGAAGAACCACCATGCCATGTGGCCTTTTTCTTCACTGTTATTTGCATTGGGGCTACTGCTTTAATGGTATGGACTGCTATCTCTCACCTATTATCTCTGTGCAGCAGAGTTTCAAGTCAAACAGTCTGAAATGTTTCTTGGTCAATATCTTGTTGTATTGTGTAGCTTGCCCAGCACATAGAAGATTCAACCCTAACAATCAGCAAACAATTGAAAGCACTATAAGGCCATGCTTAGACCAAGGTACAGATACAAATGTGAACTGAAGAGCACTGCTTAAAGTAATTCTTCATGAATAGAAGGTCAAATCTATGAATGTAATCATTTGTTGAAGAATAATTGTCTTTATCATTAATACTCACTCTACACTGGCTGCAAAGAGCAAATACTCAAAAAAACTCCAAACAGCCCAGAACATGGCAGCCAGACTCATATTCGGAAAATCAAAATACAAAAGTGCAAGACCCCTACGAGAGAAGCTACACTGGCTCCCACTCAAAGAATGCATCACGTTCAAAGTATGTACCCTAGTACATAAAATCATCCATGGCAATGCCCCAGTCTACATGTCAGACCTGATAGATCTGCCATTCAGGAATGCTAAAAAATCATCTCGCACATTCCTTAATCTTCATTTCCCTAACTGTAAAGGTCTGAAATAGAAACTAATGCACGCATCAACCTTTTCCTATATGAGCATGCAATTCTGGAACACATTGCCACGTAACCTAAAAACGACCTATGAACTGACCAACTTCCGTAAACTACTAAAGACCCATCTCTTCGACAAGATATACCACAAAGACCAAAACATGTGAAAATCCCATTTACATCCAGAAATGTTTAATAATGCCTTCTGTTATATTACTATTGTTACGTCCCTCACCTGTTCGACGCTCCTCCCGGCTAAGTCATTCCTCAGCTTCGTTCAAGAGGAACAAGGTTCAGTCTTAGGAGGGTCTGTTTCAGTTTCCTAAGTCTGGCAGCCGTCATCCGGGTTAGATCAAGGACAGCAGCCATCTTGGCTAGCTCAGGAGGGGGCAGCCATCTTGGAGTAATGAGGTCAGGAAGGAAGCCCATATTTGGACGAAGGCACCTCTGCTGATGGGGGCAGCCATCTTGAATTAGCTGCACATACTTGAGCCTAATTCCTCCACTACTTTAAGCCCTGCCTTCAGTCCTTCGTTGCTTCGGCCTCATTTGTTCTGAGGAGTTGCTGTCGGAGTGCTGTTCACCGACTTTCTTCTATTCCTGTTTTCCCGTGTACCGGACCTTGGCTAGTCTTCTCAGATTACGCTTGTTTGCTGCCTGCCTTGACCCTGGACTGTATTGACTATTCTTTGCCTGTTGGAGTTCTGGTTCTGGACTGTGTCTGTTTCCTGCTATCCTGGTCAGTGGCTGTGCAACCCCGCCGGTTCCAGAAGTCCTGGTGGCTACCTGCAGCTGGGAGCTTAACTCCCGGTGAACAGTGGTCGCTTCCCAGGTGAAGCTAGGGGTTGTCTGGCTGCCTGACCGAGTGCGGTGTCACTCCATCTCTGCCGTGCTCAGTCGGGGCACAGGGGCTCACTACTACCGGGTCATAACAACTATCATGTATTCCATTACCATGCATTCCAAAATCCTTCTGTAACACCAAAAGTCTACTCCCTTCTCATTTCCACTATCCATGATATAGTGTAAGCCACATTGAGCCTGCAAAGAGGTGGGAAAATGTGGGATACAAATGCAATAAATAAATGAGACATCATCAACCTTTGGTAACAGAAGGGATTAAGTCAACCTGCAAATTATGGTTTATTTGATTTAATGTACTGCCTTTCCTGACAGGTGAATTAAAGAAATTAAAATTCAGAAAAAAGGAAATAACTCCATTTAGTGATAAGATAAAGAAATAAGAAGCAAGAGAGGAATAACAAATGAGGAGGTATAAGTCACAGTGGATACAGAGATGCAAGTGTGGCCACAACTCTCAGGCAGCCCACAATGTTCACTGTCTGGTTGTCAAAGGCAGTTATAAATAGGATTAGATATTTAGAAATATCAATATACAAGAAACAAAATGCCACCCCTACATCACAAGGATTAGTCCTTTTTGCACCTCGGGGAGGAGATTAGCTGCTAAATCAGATATGACCCCTAGGTTTTAAATGAGTATTAAAACTTCAGAACCCTCACCTCACAGTTCTTGCATAAATCCAGCTCTTTTTGATAATGACTAGCACACCACTACCTGGACCCTCATTTCTTCATAGGTTTTCATAAACCTAATCCGGACTTTATTCTTTATTTAACAATATATTATCAGTCATCGATAACCATGTCTCAGTTACACAGAAGAGATCAGGTCTTAGCTCTGAAATAAAGCTGAATAATATCTTCACTTTAAATAAGTGGAAAACAACCTGGTAGACAGAACAAGGCCTTCCCCTTTACAAATAGGTCTGCCCTGAAATAGGCACAAGTCAAGTCAACATTCTTGCACCTGTAGGGCAGTCTCTTAGTTGGTAGAGCAGTCCCACAGGTGATGTAGCAGCCATGGCAGTCAGTCCAGAGCAACTGTAGTAAAGTCATCCAAGCAGAGGAGGCAATGTTTTAACTTCTTCCTCGATTTGCTTGTACCAGATCTTTCTTAGAGCTCTTCTTCCACCCTTCCTGCCAGGTGGTTGACATCCTTTCCATAGTTGGCTCATAGTGCCAGCCAGATGAAAATACATGATTGGGCACAGGGGTGTGCTGGTAAATTGTTAACAGGGGGCTCCCTCTTGCCAGCAAAGTAAAAGAGAATTCAGGAGGGGCCCAAGCCCACATTTTGGGATCCATTTGTTAAAGTAGCCATGGAGAACCGGCTCCCAAAATTCTTAAAAACTTAACAAACGGCTCTCGAGAGCCTGTGAGAGCCTGCTCCAGCACACCACTGATTGGGCATCTAAATCACCTAGAGTAGCAGCTTCTGGAGAGGTAGCATCACTGGTTAGCATATGGCTAAGAAACTATCAGGCTCATTTTCAAAAGAGATAGACGTCCAAAAAGTGATATGTCAGCATTTGGACGTTTATCTCAAAGAAACATCCAAATCAGTATTATCAAACCCTATTTTTGGACGGCTTTCTCTGAAGTCCGTCAGAAGGACGTCCAAATCTCAAGGGGGCGTGCTAGGGGTGTGGTCAAGGCGGGACTTGGGCGTTGCTAAGACATGGACGTCTTTCAGCAATAATGGAACAAAACAAAGACGTCCAAGACTAAAACTTAAGACGTTTTGAGCTAGACCTGTTTTTATAAAAAAAAAGCTGCACTGGGAACTGAACCCACTTCCCCAAGATCAAGGTCTGCTGCACTAACCATTAGGCTACTCCTCTACTACACACAAGAGGTGCCCCAAATGACCACTGGAGGGACTTGGGGATCACCTTCCCTTCTCCCCCAAATCACAAAACATTTTTCCAAACAGCACTTTCAAAAGGAAAAGATAGACTTTTTTTTAATAGAAAATGACCTTTCATGTTCTGATGTTGGACATTTTTTGTAAAATTCAGACTTAGATGTAATATCCAAAAATGCCTCTTGTGTATTTGACTTGCCCAAAGTCACAAGGAACAGTAGTGGGACTTGACCCATGTCGCCAGGATCAAAGCCTGATGCACTAACCATTAAGCCACTCCTGCTCTGTTTTGGATGTCTTGCATTTGGACGTCTTTTGTTTGAAAATAGACCAAAACAAAGGACATCCAAATCACAAAGACGTTCAAATCACAGGACATCCACATCATTTTCGAACACAAAAGATAGATGACCTTCTTTTCTGTTCAGAATTTGGACGTCTTTGTAAAATATCCAAATTCTGATTTAGACGTTTCTTTCGAAAATGCACCTCCACGATTGCTGCCTGCGGAGTGCTGTAAAACTTATTGGCATGTATCCATGAAAAAATGTGTCCCAAACAAATAGACAGCTCCAACAAGATCCAGTTACAATAGTAATTGGACACTTTTATCTCCAATAGAGTCATGGCTTATTGGGCTGGGAGCCTGCATGACTGCCACTAGAGCATATGGGGCTCCAGTGACCCTTCTCCATGTTAATTTCTAATTTGTGGTTCCATTATTTTGTACTAGGTGAGTGCATGTTTGTGTGTGTGAGCAAGATAAGCTAATCTGTGAGTTTCTGTGTAAAGTTCTATCACAATCCTGCTGTTTACTCCACTACCTGTCCAGGGGTATTGAGAGGGGAGATTTAGCATAGTAACATAGTAGATGACAGCAGAAAAAGACCTGCATGGTCCATCCAGTCTGCCCAACAAGATAAACTCATATGTGCTACTTTTTGTGTATACCTTACCTTGATTTGTATCTGCCATTTTCAGGGCACAGACCATAGAAGTCTGCCCAGCACTAGCCCCGCCTTTCAACCACCAGCCCCTCCTCCCACCACCGGCTCTGCCACCCAATCTCAGTTAAGCTTCTAAGGATCCATTCCTTCTCAACAGGATTCCTTTATGTTTATCCCACGCATGTTTGAATTCCGTTACCGTTTTCATCTCCACCACCTCCTGCGGGAGGACATTCCAAGTATCCACCACTCTCTCCATGAAAAAATACTTCCTGACATTTTTCTTGAGTCTGCCCCCCTTCAATCTCATTTCATGTCCTCTAGTTCTACCACCTTCCCATCTCCGGAAAAGGTTCGTTTGCAGATTAATACTTTTCAAATATTTGAACGTCCGTATCATATCACCCCAGTTTCTCCTTTCCTCCAGGGTATACATGTTCAGGTCCGCAAGTCTCTCCTCATATGTTTTGTAACGTTTTGACAGACTGGTGCCCCCCCCCCCCCCCCACCCAATCTCCACAGAACTTTCTGGCTAAGGAAAGGCAGCCAGGGTTGGCACATTGTTGTGACACGTACCCTGTTTTATACGTGCAGCACAGAGAAGGGTAAATGGTAAAACTACAGGGCATGATTTGAGGTTCTGGGATGGTAGACAGGGGTAATATCAGAAAATTCATTTTCATGAAGAGGGTTGTTGATGCCTGGGAGGTGGTGGAATTCAAAATGGCATGGAATGAACATAGAGGATCTCTAATTAGAAAATGAATGGTATAAAAAAACAAAACTTAAAGGGTTGCATGCCAAGTGATGCTTAGATGGCAACTCTATATCAACTAAGGCAGGAGCTGGGCTAGCTTGTATGGTCTGAGTGCTGTATATAGCAACCTAATTTAGGATGGTATGGAGATAGCTTTGACGGAAACTCCAGTAATTTGGAATCTGAGGATAGTGCCAGGCAGACTTTTATGGTGTGTCCCGCAAATGACAAGATGGATTCGGATAGGCTTTGATGGCAACTCCAGTAGTTGGAACATAAGGACAGAGCCGGGTGGACTTCTATGGTCTGTGCCCAGAAACACCAAAGAATGACCCTGTTCAAGTATATAATATCACATTCATTGCTGATTTAATCTAGAATTGAAAATGAATGTGACTGTTCGGCAGATTGGATGGACCATTCAGGTCTTTATCTGTCATCACTTACTATGTTACTATTGGGCTCATTTTCGAAAGAGAAGAGTGCCCATCTTTCAACACAAATCGGGAGATGGGCGTCCTCCCAGGGTCGCCCAAATCAGCATAATCCGATTTTGGGCGCCCTCAACTGCTTTCCGTCGTGGGGACGACCAAAGTTCCTGGGGGCGTGTCGGAAGAATAGCGAAGGCGGGACTGGGGCGTGCTTAACACATGGGCGTCCTCGGCCGATAATGGAAAAAAGAAGGGCGTCTCTGACAAACACTTGGACGACTTTACTTGGTCCTTTTTTTTTTACGACCAAGCCACAAAAATGTGCCCGAAATGACCAGCCAGCTCATTTTTGAAAGAGATTACCGGCCATCTTCTGACACAAATCGGGAGATAGCCGGCGATCTCCTGAACCCGGCCAAATCGGTATAATTGAAAGCCGATTTTGGCCAGCGCCAACTGCTTTCCATCGCGGAGCCTGCGAAACTTCAAGGGGGCGTGTCGGTAGGGTAGTGAAGGCAGGACGGGGGCGGGATAGGGGCCTGCTCACGAGATGGCCGGCTTCGCCCGATAATGGAAAAGAAAAAGCCAGGCTTGACGAGCATTTCGCCGGCTTTACTTGGTCCCTTTTTTTCATGACCAAGCTTCACAAAGGAGCCCCAATTGACCAGATGACCACCGGAGGGAATGGGAGATGACCTCCCCGTACTCCCCCAGTGGGCACCAACCCCTTCCCACACTAAAAAAAAAATAAAAATAAAAACCTTTTTTGCCAGCCTCTATGCCAGCCTGAAATGTCATACCCAGCTCCCTGACAGCAGTATGCAAGTCCCTGGAGCAGATTTTAGTGGGTGCTGTGCACTTCAGGCAAGTGGACCCAGGCCCATCCCCCCTTTCGAAAATACGGTTGGCTCCGCCCCCTTGTGGCACCAGCCCCGAAGATGGCTGGCACCGTTCGATTATGCCCCACCAGATGACCACTGGAGGGAGTCGGGGATGACCTCCCCCTACTCCCCCAGTGGTCACTAACCCCCTCCCACCCTAAAAAAAAAAACTAAAAATATTTTTTCCAGCCTCTATGCCAGCCTCAAATATCATACCCAGCTCCATGACAGCAGTATTGTCCCTCTCTGACTCACCTTATGTCCCGATGGTCAGATGCTGTGCTGGCTACTGTCTGTAGGGTTTCTTTCTTGTGTGTTTCAAGCCTCACTTCAGGTTCTGTGTATTTCCTGCCTCTGTCCTGTAGGATTTCCACTTCCTCTGTGTTTCAAGCCTCACTTTGGTGCTCAGTGTCTATTTCCTGCCTCTGTGCTGTTTGTAAGGAAGTGGTGCACTTTCATTCAGTGCCTTTGCAATGCCAAAGGTCTCCAGGTTAGTGTGCAGTGTAGCACTTCTGCCTTGTTCTAGTCTGTGTGCCTGTGGGCACTTCTGCCTTGACTTCTTGTTGCTTTATTCATAGCCTGTGTGCCTGTGGGTACTTCCACCTTGATTCCTTGTTTAGGGTGCCTGTGTGCACTTCTGCTTCTGTTCTTCTCGGTCTGTTTGTGTGCTAGGTTCAGCCTTCAGCCATAGTTCTGTTGTTTGTCTGTGTGGGTCAGCTTTGTGTCCTGCCTAGTCTGCCATGCTTGTTCTAGTCCCCTCTACCTTAGCTTCAGCCTTAGTTCTGTTGTTTGTCTGTGTGGGTCAGCTTTGTATCCTGCTTGTGTCTGCCCTGTTTGTCTTCAGCTCCAGTCCCCTTCCTGCTTGTCTCTGCCCTGTTTGCTTTCAGCTTCTGTTCCTGCCAAGCTTGTTTAAGTATCCTGAATCCTGTTCCTGCCAAGCTTGTTTGAGTATCCTGAATCCTGTTCCAGTATACTGAATTCTGTTCCTGCCAAGCTTGTTTGAAAATCCTGAATCCTGCTTGAGTATCCTGAATCCTGGTCCTGCCAAGCTTGTTTGAAAATCCTGCTTGAGTATCCTGAAACCTGTTCCTACCAAGCTTGTTTGAAAACCCTGAATCCTGCTTGAGTATCCTGAAACCTGTTCCTGCCAGGCTTGTTTGAAAATCCTGAATCCTGCTTGAGTATCCTGAATCCTGTTCCTGCCAAGCTTGTTCCAGTATCCTGAATCTTGTTCCAGTCAAGCCAAGTCCGCCCCAGCATCCGGTTCTAGCCAAGCCACGCTTGTTAGTCCAGTCCTGCTTGGGGGGGGGGGGGGGGGGTTGCCTCCTGCTGCCACTCGACAGTAGACCAAGGGCTCACGTTGTTCCAGAGTTCGTGACTGTTGTTTAAAGCCTGGGATTGTGACAAGTATGCAGGTCCCTGGAGCAGTTTTAGTGGGTACTGCAGTGCACTTCAGGCAGGCGGACCCAGGTTCTTCCCCCCCCCCCCCCCCCCATCTGTTAAACTTGTGGTGGTAAATGTGAGTCCTCCAAAACCCACCACAAACCCACTGTACCCACATCTAGGTGCCCCTCTTCATCCCTAAGGTCTATGGTAGTGGTGTACAGTTGTGGAGAATGGGGTTTGGGGGGCTCAGCACACAAGGTAAAGGAGCTGTGCACCTGGGAGCTTTTTCTGAAGTCCACTGCAGTGCCCCCTAGGGTGCCCGATTGGTGCCCTGGCATGTCAGGGGGACAAGTGCACTACGAATGCTGCCTCCTCCCATGACCAAAGGGCTTGGATTTCGTCATTTCTGAGGTGGGTGTCCTCGGTTTCCATTATCGCCGAAAATCGGTGACAACCATCTCTAGGGACGACCATCTCTATGGTCGACCTAAATGTGGAGATTTAGGCATCCCCGACCGTATTATCGAAATGAAAGATGGTCGCCCATTTTGTTTCGATAATACGGATTTCCCCACCCCTTCGCGGGGAGATCCTACGAGGACGCCCTCAGGAAAACTTGGGCGCCCCGTTCGATTATGCCCCTCTATGTATGTTACACGCACCATATTTACCTTTATAAAATAGCTTTCCTGAAAGCTCCTGCACAAAATTAGTTGATTCTTATATTTGATTACACACTACTAATAAACATCGCAAAATGAGGAACAATTAAGAATACAATCATCCTAAATAAAAATTACGGATCAACAATAGTTCTGCAATAACCCAGTTACCGGTAGTCTACACAATTCATTTAAGAAATAACCAGGTTTTTAGCCTCTTTCTGTAAATATAGCCAGTTAGCCTTGTCAGTTTTCAAAGTCTTTGATCTAACTGATTAGACCTCTTTGGAGACAGAGTCCTGGGTAACCAATAAGGATGTGCATTTAGTCTGTATAGGTGCTCAAAGATGTAAGGTGCACAGAAATTGTTCATACATGCACACATCCCAGTTCACACATGTACAATTGATCTAATTGCGCAAAAAAGTGCTTATACATTGTAAAAATTAGAAAATCATTAAATATTTGTTTAAAATTAACACTAACCAAACTGTGATGCGTTTGTTGATATCCTACTATCTGAAGTTCAGAAAATATTGGACACAAAACTTACTTCCATAATCCATTATTAAGATGGACTTGGGAAAATCTAATGCTTATTTATAGGATAAGCAGAATAAAATCTGTTTTACTGTTCTGGGATCTTGCCAGGTACTTGAGAGCTGGATTGGCCACTGTTGGAAACAGGATACTGGGCTTGATGGACCTTCGGTCTGTCCCATTATGGCAACACTTAGGTTCTTATGATGTTACATTCTCATGCAAGAGTTCTACAGAGAATGACAACTAGACATAATTGAAACATTTAGGAAATTAAGGGCTAGATGGAGTTATAGATTTCTCCCATTGTGTGAAAATGGATTAGTACATCTGGTCCTTTGTGTTCAAGGACTTACCTCCCTGTTTTTATGCCCATCTATGTGGAATGTTTTGCAATACTTCTGTCTCCCTACAACTAATCTTTTGTGTTCAACTCCTGTTTCAAGTATGCATTTGACAACAGATGTCTTTTTTACAAATTGTACATTAATGTGGTTGTGTGTGTAGATAAATATACAGATGGGTATGTGCTATCTTTATCATAGCTTCACTGAAAAATGAACATTCTGGATAAAAATACAAGCAATCGTCAAACTAGCTTTTTTATTCATCCTTCTCTGCAAAGGTTTATTTTTCTTTATCTCTCATTTGGAATACACTGGCCTACAGCATTTCCTGATTCCACTCACATGTCCCTCCTGGTATTGTGGTGGCTGGTAGAGATTCACTCTCTCCTGAGAGAAAGTTGAAACCAGAGGTATTCCTGCAGTATGTGGGGGGAGGGGCGATTTGGATATCAATTATTTGGTAAGGCCTTATGTTACTCTGTCTAATTCTAGCTATCGCCAATTAATTGATTGTGCTGCTTATATGCCTAAAAAAATATAAATGTTCAGACTGGCAGATGCCCAGGTCGATCTAATAGGAAACTTCAATCTAATCGAACTGAACTGAAAAGAGTTTTAGCAAATGTAAACTTTTCATTAACTGTCTATAAGCAGCCAATTTCTCATCTGCTGCTACAAAAAAATGTCCAAATCAGTATTTTTGAAACCTATTTTTAGACATTTTTCTAAGAAGTCCGTCAGAAGTGCGTCCAAATCTCAAGGTGGTGTGTCAGAGGCATGTTCAGGCTGGCACTTGGGCGTTCCTAAGACTTAGATGTTTTTCAGCCATAATTGAACAAAACAAAAACATCCAGGGCTAAAACTTAAGACGTTTTGAGCTAGATCTGTTTTTTAACGAATAGGGCACAAAAAGGTGTCCTAAATACCCAGATGACCACTGGAGGGAATCAGGGATGACCTCCCCTTATTCCCCCAGTGGTCACTAACCCCCTCCCAACCCCCAAAAATGTGATGAAAAACATTACTTGCCAGTCTCTATGCCAGCCTCAGATATTATACTCAGGTCCATTAGACCAGCATGCAGGTCACTGGCAGGGCCGGTCTTAGGCAGAGGTGACCAAGGCGGCCGCATAGGGCCCCACACCTAAGGAGGCCTCGCGCCTCAACTCTGCCTCGCTCTTGCCTCCGCTCCGACCTCCGCCGCTGCTCGCCTTAGTCGCCTGAGATGATCCCCATTCCCGCGGCTCAGCCGCTCTGCTCCCGCCACCACCGGCGTGGCGCCCACCCCCGGCTTGGGCCCGCTGTCAGCTCCCGAGTTCCCGGACCCCGGAGACTAACTGAGCGATGCCAGTGAGCCAGCCCAGGCCGCGACGGCCCCGCCCCCGACAACAGTTGCAGCGTGACAGCTCACCTCCAGGCTCCAGCTTCCCGCTCAATGTCCCGCCTTCTGATGTTTTTCCTGTTTCCGGACGTGAGGGCGGGAGTCACTGAGCGGGAAAAGCTGGAGCCTGGTCGGAGGTGGTGAGGACGTGAGGTGAGCCATCGTTGCTGACGCCAACAGTTGTGCACTTATGCCAAATCGAAATCAGATTCCATGTAGGCAGGAGATCAGGAGAACTGTCTCTCTCATCTAACGACGCTTGTGGACGGTGCAAGGGTTGGAAATGTCTGCCTCCCTGAGAGGAATTTGGCCCAACAACATTAGTTGCTGGAGAAGCTGAGCAAGTAAGATCTTCTGGCTTGGAAGAGGCTGTTTCTAACATATCTGGGTTATTTTCACATAGATCTGCAGATATTTCTCCTGATAAAAATTTGGATGGCAATAGCAGATTTAGCTAAAACACTGCTTCCAGTAATTAATGATATGACACCTCAAATTAATCATTTGGAAGCTAGACTGCAATCACAGGAAGAAAAGATTACTAAGCTAAAATCTGAGAATGGAAATCATGAAGTAGCAAAATCTGCTATAAAGTAGGTACAATCAGTTCAAACTATTTTAGTAACTGATGTGGCTACTTGCCTCTCTGGTTTGATGGGTTACAGAGTAATAGGGGAATTTGAAAGTACTGGATCTTTTCTTAATATTTTTCCTTTATTCTCCTTTGTTATGAGAATTGGCAGGGCCGCCGAGAGCCAGAGCCAGGCCCGGGACAAGGCTGCCCCCGGGCCCCCCCACCCCACCCGAGGTCATCGTCGCCACCGGGCCCCCCCTTCACCCAAGGTCGCCGCTCCCCCCCTCCACCTGTTACCGGGCCCTGAACTAACCTTAAACGCCTCCTTCCTTTCCTTTCACCACCTTCGCGGCAAGCAGCAGCAGGGCAGACCTCTCCTTCCTTCCATGCTCCGCCCTTGCGGACGTTACGTCAGGCGAGGGCGGGACATGGAAGCAAGGAATGGCCTGCCCTGCTGCTGCTTGCCGCGAAGGTGGTGAAAGGAAAGGAAGGAGGCGTTTAAGGTTAGTTAGTTCAGGAGCGACGGCGGGCCGGCCTGACTGCGGTGGCGCCGGGCCCCCTCCGGAGGCCCGGGCCCGGGGACTTTTGTCCCCCCGTCCCCCCTCTCGGCGGCCCTGAGAATTGGAACTACTAATTGTAGTGGACTTGAACTGAATAATTTCTGGGGAGGGGAGGTTTCATGATAGCATTGTGCTTATTATTTCAATCAGTTTTTTTGTACAAGTTTAGCTTCATTTGTCTTTATTTGAAATTTCATAAATAAAATTTTCTAAAAATGGAATAATCTTATCAATGGGGTGGAGCTAGGATGGGGCCCCACCAAATTGGTCTGCATAGGGCCCCGCACTTGCTAAGACCGGCCCTGGTCCCTGGAGTAGTGTAGTGGTGGGTGCAGTGCATTGCAGATAGGTAGACCCAAGCTCCTACCTCTCCCTACCTGTTACACTTGTGGACGAAACTGTAAGCCCTCCAAAACTCACCAGAAACCCACTGTGCCCACATATAGGTGCCCCCTTCACCTATATGTAGTGGTGAACAGTTGGGGGTGGTGGATTTTGGGGGGCTCAGCAGACAAGATAAGGGAACAATGGTGAGATGTGTACCTGGGAGCATATTATGAAGTCAACTGCAGTGTTCCCTAGGGTGCCCTATTGCTAGTGGTGTGCTGGTAAATGTTTAACAACAGGCTTTCTCCTCGATCCACCTCTGCGCCCCCCCCCCCCCCATCCATCTCTGCGCCCCTTGACCACCTCTGCACCCCCTAAACTAATTGCAGAGCTGGCTATAGCCGGGGAGAGAGCCTGGGGGCAGCAATGCATTACTCTCTCCAGGAAAAAAAAATTAAATGATCCCAGGTTCCAATCTAATTCATGTTTAATGTGGGATAAAATGCCATAAATAAGTAAATAAATATAAACTTTTAACGTTGAGCACCTGATTCTCAAAGTGAACATAGTCCAAACACTATAATGAAAATAAAATTTTTTTTTCTACCTTTGTTGTCTGGTGACTTTGTTTTTCTGATCATGCTGGCCCAGTATCTGATTCTGCTGCTATCTATCCTCTTAACTCTTGTTTCCAGGGCTTCCTTTCCATTTATTTCTTTACTTTCCTCCTTTCTTCTTCATTTCTTGCCCAATATCTGTAAGTAAAGGCTGGGTCCTCCGCAGACTTGACTGTCCAGTGGATCCAGCTTCTGCCTATTTTCTCCATCCATGTGCAGTTTTTCTCCTCTCTTCCTTTTCCCTCACCTCATCTCCTTCCTCCCTTCCCTCACCTCATCCATGTCCAGCATTTTTCCTCTCCCCCTCCATTCATTTCATCTCACTTCCTCTCTTTTCCCTCCCAGGGCCAGTCCAACCCAGTAAGCGAGGTAAGCATGGCAGGAGGGCGCCGACCTCTGGAGGGCGCCACCACGCCATGTATACCCTCGCCGCTTACCTCAGCTCCCAAACCCTGACAGCAGCCCTGCCTTTGGTTTCCTGCTCCGGTACCCGCGCTGCCCTGGGGCATTTAAATCTTGTATTTAAATTTACCTCCGATGTCGCAGCAGCTGTGCAGCATCAGTGAAAGCGCTGCTGCCCGACGTCTCTAGCTTTCTCTTCGCTCATTCGTTCCCTCTTAGTGTCCCGCCCTCGCAAGGAAATGACATCAGAAGGAGGGACACTGAGGGAACGAACGAGTGAAGGGAAGGCTGGGAGACGTCGGCAGCAGCGCTTTCACTGATGCTGCGCAGCTGCTGCGACGTCAGAGGTAAATTTAAACACAAGATTTAAACCAGAGAAGAGGGGCGGGCAGATGGACATGGGAGCGGGAGGGCAAGGGAGAGAGGAGCATTGATCGATGGACATGGATGGGAGGACAGGGCCCAGGGAGAGAGGAGAAATTGCTGGACATGGAGGGGAGGGGAGGGAGAATAATTGCTGGATATGGGTGGATGGAGGAGGGAAGGGGAGAGAGGAGCATCGATGGACAAGGATGGACATGGATGGGAGGGCAGGGCCCAGGGAGAGAGGAGAAATGCTGGACATGGAGGGGAGGGCAGGGGTTAGAGAGGAGAATTGCTGGATATGGATGGATAGATGGATGGAGGGCAAGGGAGTTGCTGGACATGGGTGGATGGAGGGGAGGGCAGGGAGAGAATTGTTGGACATGGATGGATGGAGGGAAGGGAAGACAGGTGTAATATTTTCAATGATGCCATGGCTAGTAAAAGGGGTGTGACTACTGTAGGGGCGGAGCCATAGTGATCCCGCCCCTGGATGGGTAGGGGCGCCGACTAATTGGCTGCAGGAGGGCGCCAGAACCCCTAGGACCGGCCCTGTTCCCTCCCCTCCATCCATTCATGTCCAGCATTTCTTCTCTCTCCCTTCCCTCTCCTCCATCCATGCCCAGCATATCTCCTCTCTCCCCTCCATTCATGTTCATCTCACTTCCTCTCTTTTCCCTCCCCTCCATCCATTCATGTCCAGCATTTCTTCTCTCTCCCTTCCAATCCATCCATGTGCATCTCCTTCCTCTGTCTTCCATCCCCTCCATCCTTGTGCAGAATTTCTTCTCCCCCCCCTCCATTCATGTGCATATCCTTCATGTCTTCTCTTCCCTCCATCCATGTCAAACAATTCTCTTATCTCCCTGCCCTCCCCTCCATCCAACCATGTCCAGCAACCCTCCTCTCCCCTACCCTCGCCTCCATCCACCCATATCCATCAACCCTCCTCTCCCCTCCATCCACCCATGTCCAGCAACTCTCCTCTTCATCCATCCACCCATGTCCAGCAACTCTCCTCTCCCCTCCCCTCCATCCACCCATGCCCAGCAACTCTCCTCTCCTCTCCCCTCCATCCACCCATGTCCAGCAACTCTCCTCTCCCCTCCATCCACCCGTCCAGCAACTCTCCTGTCCCCTCCATCCACCCATGTCCAGCAACTCTTCTCTCCTCTCCCCTCCATCCACCTATCTCCAGCAACTCTCCTCCCCTGCCCTCCCCTCCATCCACCCATGTCCAGCAACTATCCTCTCCCCTGCCCTCCCTCCATCCATCCATCCATACCCAGCAATTCTCTTCTCTCCCCTGCCCCCTCCATCCATACCCAGCAATTCTCTGCTCTCACCTCCCCTGCCCCCTCCCTCCATCCTCTCTCCCCTGCCCTCCCCTCCCACTCTCATCCATGTCCAGCAATTCTCCTTCGCCCCATCCTCCCCTCCCATTCATATCCACCTGCCCGCCCTCTTCCCCCCCCCAACATACCCCTTTTTCTTCCTGCCACAGTGCCACCCTGCGTGGTTTAAATCTTTTTATTATCTCCATCGAAGTGGCCTAGTCATTGAAAGTCCTACCCGTCTCTAGCCTTCCCTTTGTGAATTCGTTCCCTCAGAGTCTCGCCCTCACGGAAAGAGGAAATGACGTCAGAAGGCGGGACTCTGAGGTAACGAACTCACGAAGGGAAGGCTAGAGACAGGCAGGGCTTTCAATGATGCAGCCGCTGCAACGGAGGTAAATAAAAGATTTAAACCCCCCAAGGCGGTGCGGGGCGGCCACAGGCAAATGAGGGCTGTGGGAGTTGAGGTAAGCGGGGTAAGCATGGTTTGTGACGCCCTCCTGCCATGGTTACTTCGTTTACCGGAGCTGGCTCCAACACACTACTGCTTATTGCTGTCCTGGGATGTCTGGGGGACCAGTCTACTAAAAATGCTTGGCTCCTCCTACATCCCAATTGGCTTGATTTTGTGCATTTTGCACTTGGATGTTTTTTTTTCGTAAACGTCCAAATCACAAAACCTTTTATTTTCGAAAACAAAAGATAGACGTTTTTCTTTTTTGAAAATGACCTTCTTTCCTATTCAGATTTTGGACTTTTTTTGCAAAACTTCCAAAGTCGGACTTAGAGGGGCTTTTTCAATATTACGTTTAAGTCTCCTGATTCATGGTCTCAATCAACTGAACTAATTCATTCACAGTTTTTAATACTGTAATGCTTTCCTAAAATGCCTATGAGCTTTCATAACAAGCAATGACTTGAATTCTAACTGGAGAGTATATAAGGTTTTTAAAGAAGCTGCAAGCCTTAACGCTGATCACCTGATTCTCAAAGTGGACATATTCCAAACACTATAATGAAAATAAAATTATTTTTTCTACGTTTGTTGTCTGGTGACTTTGTTTTTCTGATCATGCTGACCCAGTATCTGATTCTGCTGCTATCTGTCCTCTTAACTCCGTTTCCAGGGCTTTCTTTCCATTTATTTCTTTACTTTCCGCCTTTCTTCTTCATTTCTTGCCCTATATCTGTAAGTAAAGGCTGGGTCCTCCGCAGACTTGACTGTCCAGTGGATCCAGCTTCTGCCTATTTTCTCTATCCAAGGCCTATTTGTATCCACAAGAGTTGAAATCAACCTTTCACAGTATGAGGAAGATCTTGAGAAAGAAGTTTAGGAAGACTTGCCCTGAACATTTGTTGTAGTTTGCATATGAACTATTGATGGCTGTGATTGTGTATTTTTAAATTCCAAAAACAACTTTTGTCATTGGTTTAAAAAATATATTTAGAGGAAAGTTAGAGATTGAATGAAAGTCTCTAAATAGCCATTTCCAGCAGAGTCATTATCTGCATGGTTTATGAATAAATAAATCGCAGCTGTTTCACTGACCTTCCGGGACAGAAGAGTTGCCCTCCTCCAAATCCTATAAAGCCATCCAAGAAAATATTCTTCTCTATATTCGCCTTCTTCCAGCGTTCCTGTGGGCAAACATTTTTTCCAAATCATCTTTGTACAAGTAAGCTCAAAGTCATTTGCAGAGACTAAAAACCATGTGAAGTTAAAATTAGCCCAGGCAAAACCAGGAACTTACACTTGCTATTATTCCAGCTTTTACCAGATAATTAAGGGGTCCTTCCACTAACCTGTAGCAAGATTTGTTCTTACCACCCAGTTAATGCCACAATTGCAGTAGGTGCAAAGGCTGTGTGGTAAATGCAGGGGGCGTGCCCTACATCTGCCCTGCATTTAGCACAAAGGGCACACAGTTAACCCATGGCCTCTGCGTTACTTGCCTGGGCCAACAGCGTGGGCAATCTGCGCTATCTGCCCAGGCATGTAACGTATGGCTGGGTATTAACAAACAGCATGACAGGTACCAGAGATGCCACTACTATTCCCAGTCCTCCACATAACACAGTACCCCTATTTACATCCCAATACAATGCAGCACCCTGATCCACCCCCTGACTTAAACCCCGACATCCCTGTTCATAATGGGGATGCTGACATAACAAGAGGGTCCCTTCACAAAATCCTATCCCTTGGACCTAAAAACCATGCACACCCTTCTCCTATTCCCTTGATTCCCGCCGAGGTGCTTAACCGGGAGCTGCATGGTGCCAGTGATCCTCCTCTGCTGTCACTCGGTTGACACTCATATCCAAAATGGTGCCAATGACCTCTACCAGTAGCCTTGTGGTATTTCCATGGGCAGAGATTTGTGAAGGGGGCAGCCTTGTTGTGTTGACACCCTCATTATGAATAGGGGTGGGACAGATATCAGGGGGTTTCAAGGTGTTGAATGGTGGTGTCAGGTTGTGGATTGGGATGCTGTGTTGTGTTGGGGGGGGGGGTGTCAGGGACCTCGTCAGAGAGAGCACCGGCAGTGACAGCGTGCTGAGCTACCCAACTGCTGGTTGCGCAGCTATGCTTACTGCCTCCTTTTGAGGTGGTATTACGTTTGGCTGCACTATCACCAGTTGAAATAGCCAGCACATAATAAAGATCTGTGCTCTTGCTGTCATAACAAGCCATACTTCTGCTTGCCCCTGTCCCACCCAGGCCCAGCCCACTCCCACATTAGGCACCTATTGCCAGGTTTTTAAGACAACGGCTCCCATTTCAGCATAGTAGACAGTAGCATGTACCTTCGCTACTATCTACTATGCTGAATGCGCAGCTTAGTAGAAAGGTGCCTAAGTTAATTGCTTCACTTCTTGTTTTGTGAGGGAGTCTATCCAGCTTATTTTCAAAAGAGAAAGACGCCTATATTTCGACCCAAATCGGGAGATGGGCGTCTTTCTCCCGTGGGCGAACAAATCGGTGTAATCGAAAGCCGATTTTGGTCGTCTTCAACTGCACTCTGTCGCAGGAACGAACAAAGTTGATGGGGGCATGTCGGAGGTGTAGCGAAGGCAGGACTGGGGCGTGGTTATCGGCCGAGGAGAGATGGGCGTCTTTAGCTGATAATCGAAACAAGAAGGGCGTTTTTAATGAGAATTTGGTTCGCTTTATTTGGACCCTTTTTTTTCAGGTCCAAGTCCCAAAAAAGTGCCCCAACTGACCAGATGACCACCGAAGGGAATCGGGAATCATCTCCCCTGACTCCTCCAGTGGTCACTAACCCCCTCCCACCAAAAAAAACCCCCACTTTACAAACTTTTTTTCCCAGCCTGTATGCTAGCCTCAAATGCCATACTCACCTCCATGACAGCAAAATGTGTTCTATCCTCTGACAGCCTTTCCCTGGTTCTGATGCGGGTCTCGGGTGAGTGTGACACCTTTTCTGTTAAGGGCACTGCAGAGTCACATCAGCAATGCATTGTGGTGGGTGTAGGGTATTGGGCTCCGTGATTCCACTAGCTTGTGTTACATGCTCACGATGTTGGTAATTGGTAGGCTCTACTCCCATGGTGCTTTTCCCTCTGCTTACTGGGTCAGAGTGTGCCCTGTTTTGTTTCCAGTAGTCCATGAGGTAGTGGCCATTTTTTAAAGACAGTTTTAGATACCGTTCATGTGTTAGCCACGTTAGTTCTTACCTTGAATGTTGCTGAAAGAGGGCATTGTACACCATTCTGCCAGCTCTGACCTACTGCTCATCTCAGTACCAGGGAGACTCTTTGCCAGTGGGGCACAACCTCTGATCTGCAGTTAACTGTGAGTAAACGTGCTTATTCAAATAAAGGACGTTTTCGGAGACATTAGTCTTCAGGTGTCAACTGGTGTGCCAAGATTATTCAGCAGCAACAAGTCCTAGAGGCCTCCGTGTACGCAGGTCCCTGGAGCACTTTTAGTGGGTACCGCAGTGCACTTCAGGCAGGTGGACCCAGGCCCATCCCCCCTACCTGTAACACTTGTGCTGGTAAATGGGAGGCCTCCAAAACCCACTGTACCCACATGTAGGTGCCCCCTTCAACCCTAAGAGCTATGGTAGTGTTGTACATTTGTGGGTAGTGGGTTTTGGGGGAGGGGGGTTGGGGGCTCAGCACCCGTGGTAAGGGACCTATGCATGTGGGAGCATTGTCTGAAATCCACCGCACTGACCTCTAGGGTGTCCAGTTGGTGTCCTGGCATGTCAGGGGGGCGAATGTACTACGAATCCTGGACCCTCCCACGACCAAATGGCTTGGACTGGGATGTTTCTGAGCTGGGCGTTTTTAGTTTCCATTATCGCTAAAAAAAACAAATGCCCAGCTCGGAAACGACTAAATCCATGGCATTTTGGTCCGTACAAACCGTATTTTCGAAGCGGAAGATGGACGCCCATTTTTTTTGAAAATACGGTCTGTCCCACCCCTTCGCGTACCCGTTCTCGGACATAGACGCCCATGGAGATGGGCGTTCGCGTTCGATTATGCCCCTCCACAGGTCCCTGCCACGTCCAAGGGGGAAGTGATACAGGAGGGGTAGAACCAGGAGGGCAGAGTCCAGGAAGTAGAAAAGCTCAGGTCACAGCTAGGTTAGAGAGGCCCAGAGGGAAGCAATGATGCCCGACTGCATCTGCCTCCATCACAGATCTGTGAACTGCAACTGTGACAGTCAGGTTATTTATTTATTCATTGCATTTGTATCTCACATTTTCCCACCTATTTTTAGGCTCAGTGTGGCTTACATTGTTCCACCATGGCTAACGCCATACCAGAGTAAAAGATACAATTAGTAATTACATAAGAATATGGGTAACATAATGGAATAAAGCATCAGGTATAGTTATGCCAAGTTCGACTTGGATCCTTGTAAACTGGTATCTTTGACCTGGCCGGACACAGGCCAGCCTATGTTAACTGACAAAGAGTATAATGATAACTCTGGTGAGCCAGAATAGAGCCCAGTAGTAAATGCCATTTGAGGAGAGACAGTGGTGCATGCTGTGGCCCTGCAGGAGCAGGCCATGAAAGGACATTGTTATATACAAGAATTAGTTTTGTCTTTGCATTTCTTCCGCTACCTGTGAATTAAACAGGACCCCTACTTGACACCTTAAATAAATATCATTTCGTTTAATTGTGTGGCTCCAGGGCTCACCCTCGTTCATGATGCTACACTCCTATACCATAGAATTTTAAGCCATGATCCTTTCAATCATGCAATGGGTAGTATATCAAGCGCTTGTAATAAATAAATAAATACATACATAGAATAAATCATAGATATCATATAGAAATATCCCCAGATCTGGAGGGAGGGGAGAGGAATTAGATTTAGCTCATACCTTTCTCAGTAATTCAATGGAGTTAGGTACTGTAGGTCATTTTCCTGTCCCCAGATGATTACAATTTAAGTTTGTACCTGAAGCAATAGAGGGTTAAATGCTTGCCCAATATCACAAGCAGCAGCAGTGGGATTTGAACTGGGCTTCCCTGTTTCTCATCTCAGTGTTTTAACCGCTAGGCTACTCCTCAGTACTTTACAGAGTGACAAAGTTGATTCTCAGTCCTTCTGTTGATAGAATATAACAGGATAAATGTATCAATATTATAACGAAGGTACTCTAATGTTTATTCTCAATCATTTGAATTGGTCCACAGTGCTAAAACCCATCTATTCAATCTAACAGCTGACATTGAGGATAAATCCTATTTAGGGTCCCAAAATTGTTAACAGGCATTTGTAATCTGTTTCAAAGTGGATTTCCAACCATACGTATTATCTAAAAGAATATCACTTCAAAAGAAAACTGCATCTTTCTACTCAAGCTCATAACTCTTTTTTTTTTCATTAGAAAAGATGGATAATACATAACTCAATGGGCTACTAGACCCATTTGTGAGCTGCTGTGGCAACACCACTTCTACCCCTGCAAAAACTTATTGGCTTACCAACTAGAAACATCATCGAATCATCAAGAACATTTCTAAACCTGCATTACCCAAACTGTAAAGGACTAAAATACAAATCAACATATGCATCCAGCTCTGGAACACTTTACCTAGAAACATTAGAACTGTGACAACCCATCTAAAATTTCGAAAAGACCTCAAGACTCACTTCTTCTGGAAAGCCTAACCAGCAGACTCGAACTAATTCATGAAGAATGCATCACATCTTTCGATCTAACAAATGAACAATACCCCTTTCACATAATCCTATTACTTCAAACTGTATGAATTTTACCACTCCAGTTATAATTAAGTGTACTTCTACCCTTATCCTGCTCTGTATTGCTAACTAGCAGGCAGATGATCAAAAGCAAACTCCGGATCTAGAGGCTGCTAGCGCCATACTAGCGCCGGCGTTTGCTACCGCCCCATGATCAGAACCCTGGAGCGCGTGAAACAACGTGCTCAAGAGCTCTTTACGCAAGTAGCATGCTAATGCGTACTAAACAGGGTTTAGCGCATTCATCGCCAATGATCAGCGGTCAGCAGGACATCAGACTCAGAAACCTGAAAGGAAGGAAGGAAGACTTTAGCTGGCGGGGGATGGGGTTCCCCGCCAGCACAGGTAGGCGACGGCGAGCGAGCGGGCAGTGGGGTCGAGAGGGTCATCGAGAGGGTCGGCAGCGGGGGGGGGGGGTGTCAGCGATGATGATGGCGGCGGCGGCGGGGGGTGGGTGTCGGAAATGATGATGGCGGCGCCGGGGGGGCTAAAATGTGCCCCCTCACCTCGGCTCTGGCCCCCCCCTACCGCTGAAGGTCAGATACGCCTCTGAGCTGGAGACTGGGACAACAACAACCCTGGAGTCATGGCCTTTTTGGGCGTGAGGGCACAATGATGTCAAATAGCAGGTCACTCTTTCCTCTCTGAGGCTGACTATCTTCTTCTCAATTCACCAGTTCTCTGTTCCAGACTATTCAGTGCCAAAGTGAAGGCTTCAAGGATGGTTCAGTTAGAACCACAGAAGGTGCATAGTGTTGGCATCATCACCTGCTTGAGATGCCAAGTGGATCCTTCTGTGTAAACTTCATCTCAGTGAAGTGAAGACATAAGTACGTAAGTATTGCCACGCTGGGACAGACCAAAGGTCCATCAAGCCCAGCAACCTGTTTCCAACAGTGGCCAATCCAGGTCACAAATACCTGGCAAGATCCCAAAAAAGTTCAATCCATTTTATACTGCTTATCCAGAAATAAGCAGTGGATTTTCCCCAAGTCAATTTAATAATGGTTTATGGACTTTTCCTTTAGCAAGCCATCCAGACCTTTTTTTTAAACCCTGCTAAGCTAACCGCCTTTACCACAGGTCCTATTGAGTAAACAAAATGAAAGTATTATCATGGAAATTATCACTACTGCTTCTCAGAACTGATCTCACATCCAGACAGAACTGTAGCCTCTGCCACTTATTCTCCCAATCTCCTCACACTTCAGTTCTGCTCTTGGGTTGCTGGACTGAAGGAAAATGATGCCAAGCCTTTGATGCTTTTGTTAGATGTTCAGGCCTAGTACTCTTGGATTATCTTAATGGTAAGAACTGGAAGACTCCCTGCTGTTGGACCTCTGCCTTGATTTCAGTATGAGGATGACTGTGGCTCCTTTGGCATCACTAGTGGATGGTGCAGTTACTGAGTCTTTTGGTGACTGAGGAGTTCCTTGGATTCTGACTTGACAATGATGTTGATTAATCTTAATCTCCGAAGCTTGATGACCCCGAGTGACATCTTGCAGCAGAGATCACACAGAGGCACCGTGCTCTATGCCTATGCAGCACATGCAAATCTCATGAAGGTCAGTATCAGAAGTCTTGATATTGTGGCAAGGTTAAAGCTGCTGGATATCTGACTTTCTTTCCATTGTGTTAAAACAGATGTTGTGAAATGAATTGACAATCAGGCCCGCTCAGTTGTCCTGACAGGATGTGCGCTTTGGCATCTTTCTGCCACGGCTCAGTTGAGCCTCCACAATGTGCAGCGTTTCAGTAGCCAGCAGCGCTCCAGTCCTACTCCCGCTCCCTACTACACTTAACTTTTTTTTTTCTTATGTCGGGTCCCCTTTCCTGATCTAGACCTGGCCAGTCTAGCGCTGCACTCCCACCACGCTACTCACTATGAGGTCTGACTCTATCTTCACTCTGGACACTGCTGCTTTGCCTTGCTCCCCCCACCTCCGTGTGCACGCTGGCGCCACAGTGCACTGCAGACCTGGGAAGCTGTGAAACCTGTACTCGTCCTTTCAGCACAGTGCAGAATCTGCTTAGGTAACTATTTAGTAAATCAGGAAAATTCCTTTGAAAACTGCCTTAATTTCTGCCTCGGAGTGCCTCCGCTTTCTCTTTATCCTTTCAGAGGCACTTCTATATTGCTTCTTTCATTTGAAAAGCGACCTGGTGCTTAAATTAGTGTTGCTGTGGCTCCTTTATTGTGCCCTAGCTTGAGCAATATCAGCCTTTTCTTGACCCTCCCCCTCCTCGGCCACCCTCAGCACTGCCCTGTGGCCCCAGGCCAGAACAGGCATAGGAGCCAGCACACACAGAATTGAGCACAGTGCTCGAGTCTGCACTGCCTGCCACCACATGCAAGCCAGCTGTCCTCCAGGTAAAATAAATAAAATGTTTTAATTTTAATGTGTGTGTACAGTGTAATGTTGGCTGGTGGTGGCTTCCTGGTGGGGGTAGGCTGTTCACTGCCTAGGGCAAAAAAAGGTATGTGTAATCATTAATATACCTTTTTTTTCCTAGGCAGTGAAGAGTCCAAAATATACCTTTATTTTGCCCTAGACAGTGAAGAGCCCACCCCCCACCCAGAAACCCACCAACAATAAATTTTAGTAGTGACCAGGTTAACATTTTTAAAAGGTTGTAAATGTTGGTGGGTTTTTGGGTGAGGTTGGTCTCTGCATTGCCCAGGTTAAAAAAAAATGTTCTAAATTTAACGTAGGCAGGTCTCTGGTTGGAGGTGAGCTCTGCAGGGACCAGGACATTAAAAAAAATATATATTTAGTGCTGGTGTCCTTTGGGGTAGGGGGAGGAGATGACAGACCATGGGGGATGGCTAGGGGGTAGGACAGGGCTGACACTAGGCTACAGGGAGGTATGGGAGAGGGGGTAAGGTAGGGCTGATGCCTAGCTATGGGATGGATGGTGGGGATGGCCTGATACTGGGCTATGGGGATGGTTGGGGAGGAGAGGGTAAGATACAGAAGGGAAAGGCTGATGCTAGCTAAGGATGGACTTATGTCTGGTCAAGTTTGATATGGCATAACATAACTATATTTAAAAATATTGTTTTTTTCCATTAAATATGTTTGGGGTTTATGTTGATGCAGGGCAGCTGTTGGGCAGAGAAATCCATCTTCAAGTGCATTCTAAGGCATTATTTTGTAGTATGCCAAGAAACACTAGTCATGCTTATATACATAGAGCCCACCCATGTTAGCTCTGGGCCCACCCAAAATGTCAGGTCTGGCTACGCCACTGGGCAAGACTGCAATCAGACTGAGCAAGGAAATAAAACAACCAGTGTCCAAAAATGTTAATTTTAAAAGAAAGAAAAACTTAGAAAGTGCCACAAAAGACAGAAGAAGAAATAGATGATTGAAGAGCCCAATCATGATAAAATAATTTTCTCTGAAGAAGAGCAATGGAGAAATGTGCCTGCTTTTGATACAACCAGAGAGGAATTGAGGGAGCTCTGTGGGGTTGCTTGTGCATAGAAAAAAATACATGTCCCAGAAAACCTACCTAGGCTTTAACCCCCAACAGAAAGTAGAGCAAGTAGAGTTTCCACGTTCTCTTCAATAAAAGCTGATGGACTGGCATTACCACCAGATCCCTAGGTACACAGAGGTACTAAAGGAGGCCTAATAACAATGACCTGATCTTATTCTCAACTTCCAGTGCTATTGAAGGACATCACCTACTTTTGTGGTTGGCTATCTTACTTGTCAGTGGAGAACATCTGTCTGTACTTCCCCCATTATTCCATTTTTTCCGGGGAGGAAGGGAGAAAACATCTGTGATTGCTCATCCTTTATTCCTTATTGGTACAACCCTTTTCTCTGAAATAACATCTCCTACAGAAAAAGCTGATTTCTTGGAAGAACAGAACACTTGCTAGGACTCACTTCATTTTCTTTTTATAATCATCCTAAATGACTTTTACCTTTACAAATAAACACTTGTAGATTTTTAAGAGAGTATCAGACTGCAGGTTAGAACAACAGGCTGAGCATCATGGAAACCAGGGTTTGAACCTTGCTTCTCCCATTGCTGCTCCTTGTGACAATGGGCAAATCATGTTACCTTCCATTGCTTCAGGTACAGCTTAGTTTGTGAGCCCACTTGGGCAGGGAAATAATTTGTGTAATTTACCTTGAACTCAGATTCGGAAAAGGCAAGTAATTAAACCTCAAATCTTCTAAATTAATAATACCACCATCGAAGTGGGTAGTTTTCAAGCCATTTCTGCACCCAGAATAGCCCTTTACCCACAGAATTAGAAATTTAGTGGTCAATATTCAAAGGGGTTTAACAAGTGCGAGTTAATGAAGCAAGGCTTATGAATACCAAAGAGCAGTGGTGCCCAAACCTGGTCCTGGAGACACCCCAGCCAGTCAGGTTTTCAGGATAACTACAATACATATTCAAGAAAGATTTGCATGCAGTGGAGTCCCATTCCCTTTCCTTTTCCTTAGCCGGCTAGTGGTGATATTCAGTCAGCTAACTGGCCAAGTAAGCTGATAAAGTTAGGACAGCAAATACACTGTCCTAACTTTATCTGCTGAGTTAACCAGGCACCAGTCTGAATATTGGCCAATGCCCAGTTAACTTCCAGGTTGCTACACTAACCTGAATATTCAATGCCAGAGGCAGGACATGGCCTAGCATTGAATATCTGGGGTTAATTCAGCTCACAGCTTACAAGCCGCTTACTGAATGGGCTGAATATCAGGTCCCTGCCTAATATATGGGAAAAGTTACACATGTAATTGAGAGCAAGATTCTCATGTCCATGCATACTTTTGAAAATTCAAGCACATGCAAATCTACCTCAAAAAGATTGTGCAGCATATAGCAGGTATAAAAAGTGTGCAGTTTCCTTGAGATAATTTTCAAAATCAAAAGTACAGGCACACATTTGCTTTGAAAATCAAGCAGAATCCAGATTCCAGAGTGAAAAATATGTACACATTTTTCAGTAAAAGGAAGCAGATATAAAATTACCCCCTAAATAATGGAAAGTATGTTACAGTCCTCGGGGCAGCTGATCTACTGTAATGCAGCAGCTGCACATTCATTGCTTATGACAAAATGTAGAGATTTCTTTGTAATTGTAAAGCATTTTCTATGAGGCTCAGCCAGCAGGATTTGTTGATTTGTCTATGATAGTGGCTTGGCTCCCTAGATGTGCAGGATATAAGATTTTATTTTTTTAAAAAGCCTTAATTTGTTCCTGTCCACAGCAACAAATATTAATTGGCAGTACATATAGCACCAGTTGACCTGGTGACCTCACAGCTAGTCAGTTTTTGAGAATGTCTAACCCCCCCCCCCCCCCCAAGCGGGATTTAAAAAGGTTTGGATAGCTTCCTAAAAGGAAAGTCTGTGAGTCATTATTAAAATGACTTGGGGGAAATCCAGTGCTTATTTCTAGGACTTTGCAGAAGAATCAGACTGGATAACCTGGGATACAGGGAGCTAGCCAATGAGTGCTCACTGAACAGGAAGTGGAAGAGACAGGAATCAGTCTGAAGAGAAGTCACCAAAGCAGGATTCCAAGAGAGAAAATATAAGCAGTAGCCACATTCCAGCAAATTAGATAAATAGCTAGATAAAGATGGAGAAATTATGAGCACAATTTATGCATTATAGAATGGGTTAAAAGGTCAGAGATTGATGAGCCTGCATAATCTCTGGAATTTATGATACCCTTAGGGGGCAGGCAAGTGGGCCTGGGAAGGACAGCAAAAGAATGTTGTTTTAACAGCTTAAAAGAACCAGACCCTGGAAATCAGATAAGCTATGAGAGGGACAGTTTTGCAGAGAAAGAATCATTGTCTGAAACAAACAATATAAGCTGCCATCTCAGAACAGTACTTCGGAGATGCAGACAGAAAAACATCTTGTTATGTTACTGTATTAATCTCTCATGAGAAACTATTGTATTTGTAATTGGTAAGTAAATAAAAAAAGAATATACTTTCTCATATGCTTGTAGTTTTGGTCTCTTTTACTCCTCCCAGTTGAGAATGGCTGGTTCATGCTAATTGGGAAGGGATACAGGCAGCCTAAAAACAAAGGCTGGAAAAATATCTATATCTGTTTATCTATCTGTAATAGCTTAGATAGTACCATAGGCAGGAAAAAGATAGCACAAGCAGGAAGTATAGGCCAGAGGCAGGAATTGCCTATTGGGACCATATTGATATGTATGTAAGATTCTCCAATCTGATTAGAAGCATTTATTGGGGAAGGAGGGTTTGCAAAAGAAAACGGGAAAGTTGTGCATGCCTCAGAGCAGGTGTGACTTTGTGCAGGATTTTTCAGGGGGTGGAGTATTAATTTTATATTGTACTTTATGCACTTACATTCCTTTTATCTTTTTATAAAATACATGTAATATATGCATATATGCCTGGATTCTATATATGGTGCCCAGATTTGGGCCTGAGTCTCATATATGAGTGCAACTTAATTGTCTAATGAGTTGTTAACTATCAATAATTGGATGCTAACAACCAATTATTGCCTACCTGACATGAATTAGCACTAATTAGGATTTGCAAGTGCATATATCTGCACTATGGTTGTGTGCAGAACTTGGGCACTGAGATTTCCACTACGTTTCAGCAGGCATAGGTCTGGCGCCCAGAGTTGGGCGCAGGAGCTGATGCTCAGCACTGTTCTATAAAGGAATATAACATTTAGTGCCGATCTCTTCCAGCTCCCATTTTTGTGCCTCTTTTATAGAATTCCCCCAATACTATATTTGCTGCACAAATTAGGCAGACATAAAATTCCTCTCAATGATTTTGCATGAGATAAATTAGCAAACACTGGAAACCCAGTAGAGACAAATTTATCTCATTGTATTAAGTACGTAAGTATTCCCATACTGGGACAGACCGAAGGTCCATCAAACCCAGCATCCTGTTTCCAACAGTGGCCAATCCAAGTCACAAGTACCTGGCAAGATCCCAAAACAATACAATACATTTTATGCTCCTTATACCAGAAATAAGCAGTGGATTTTCCTAAGTCCATGTTAAAGAATCTAAAATAACACCGAAATAATACATCTCCCTTACAACTGGTAGTACTGTATCTTCAAATAAAAAAAATGGAAGGAAAGTCAGACAATTAGAGGCCAAATGTAAAAACAGTATTAGCGTTTTGAGAACATTTAAGCAAAGTCTATTTACGGTTAACCATGACTTCACTAGTTTTAAACCTATCATTTAAAAATGTATCACTTGAATAGCTGATCTTGCTATAAGACACGAAACTCTGAAAATCATCAGCATATAGGCAAATTTTCACACCTAAACATTCTAACAACCTACAAATTGGAACCAAATAGATGTTAAACAAGATAGCAGAGGGTGGAGAACCTTGAGGTACTCTGGAAAAGAGAATCACACGGGACAAAGTTTGTCCACATCCCCACCCTGTCCCCGTGAACTGTGTCCCCCGTCCACAGACACCTCAAACAGTTGATTTTATATTTAAATCTTTTTATTACAGTATTAAAATTAACAAATATTCTGAACTGTCATTAATAAAGCAAAAATTGAAGATACATCCCCCATCTTCCCTCCCTCCTCTCCTTTCACAAATGATCCCCTCCCCTACACTCCCTCTCTGCCCCACTACTACAAGAAACACCCTTGCATTCAATATATTCCAACTTACAGCATGTGGCCTTTTTTTTCTTTCACCGATTGAACATTCACATCTTACAATAGGAAAACTTTTGTCTTCCAGCACTGACAATCTAATAGCACTGTTACTCGAGCCCTGTGTCTGAACAGTAATCACCTGTGCAACTTCATTAGTCTTATGCACCAATTTATTTACCACTTTAATAAGAGAAAGATTGAAATTCTGGACTGCATCCAATAACCACTCACAGTCATAGTGGTAAGTCTCTGAACACCCTACTGTATCTGGAGTCTATGATCTAGTTTTCCACCCAAAAGCCCAGAACTCACAGTTTGCTGCACTACTGGAGCTTCCAGGCTTGACACCACTATTATAGATTCAACTGTGGGCATTCCTTCTTGGATTTGGGCTAGTGCTGAGTTTCCTACTACTGCAAGCATTGGAACCAATGCATCGCTGCTACCACTTCCAGATCCCAGGGGTGGGGGTGCTCTCAAATTAGAGTTTAATGATGTCCCATTCATGTTGCACTCCAACTCTCCAACTGATGAAACCACTGAAGCAGGAATTCCTCCCAAGGTGGAGGAAGTCCTGAATGCAACCACTGTTGCCTGTCTCAATGTTAAAGGCTAGCCACATTCAGAGGGAGAAAGCTCTGGTTTCTCCTCCCTCTTCTTTCTCATTGAAATGAAGAGCCCTCAATATTGGAGCAAATAGAGATCACTGGGCTCCTGTTAAACTGTCTCCAACAGACACCATCTTGGTGGCTACAATAATGTCATGGGATATGAGGAGGTACATAGAAGTCAGGATCCATTCATGTTGGTCACTTATCCCTTTTGCAGCAAACTAAATATTATGCCCTTTGTTTACATAAGTACATATAAGTATTGCCATACTGGGAAAGACCAAAGGTCCATTGAGCCCAGCATCCTGTTTCCAACAGTGACCAATCCAGGTCACAATTACCCGGCAAGATCCCAAAAATGTACAAAACATTTTATACAGCTTATCCCAGAAATAGTGGATTTTCCCCAAGTCCATTTAATAATGGTCTATGAACTTTTCCTTTAGGAAGCCGTCCAAATCTTTTTTAAACTCCGCTAAGCTAACCGCCTTTACCACATTCTCTGGCAACGAATTCCAGAGTTTAATTACACGTTGAGTGAAGAAAAATTTTCTCCGATTCGTTTTAAATTTACTACATTGTAGCTTCATCACATGCCCCCTAGTCCTAGTATTTTTGGAAAGCGTGAACAGACGCTTCACATCTACTCGTTCAACTCCACTCATTATTTTATAGACCTCCCCTCAGCCGCCTTTTCTCCAAGCTGAAGAGCCCTAGCCGCTTTAGCCTTTCCTCATAGGGAAGTCATTCCATCCCCTTTATCATTTTCGTCGCCCTTCTCTGCACCTTTTCTAATTCCACTATATCTTTTTTGAGATGCAGCGACCAGAATTGAACATAATATTCGAGGTGCGGTCACACCATGGAGCGATACAAAGGCATTACAATATCCTCAATTTTGTTTTCCATTCCTTTCCTAATAATATCTAACATTCTATTTGCTTTCTTAGCCGCAGCAGCACACTGAGCAGAAGGTTTCAATGTATCATCTTTCTTGTTCCGTGACTCCTAATGTGGAACCTTGCATGACGTAGCTATAATTTGGGTTCCTCTTTCCCACATGCATCACTTTG
This sequence comes from Microcaecilia unicolor, assembly GCF_901765095.1. Lineage (NCBI taxonomy): Eukaryota > Metazoa > Chordata > Amphibia > Gymnophiona > Siphonopidae > Microcaecilia > Microcaecilia unicolor. The sequence continues at coordinate 406,968,744 of NC_044033.1, forward strand.
CACTTGCTCACATTAAACGTCATCTGCCATTTAGATGCCCAGTCTCCGAGTCTCGTAAGGTCCTCTTGTAATTTTTCACAATCCTCCCGCGATTTAACGACTTTGAATAACTTTGTGTCATCAGCAAATTTAATTACCATACTAGTTACTCCCATCTCTAGGTCATTTATAAATATGTTAAAAAGCACTGGTCCCAGCACAGACCACTGGGGAACCCCACTAACTACCCTTCTCCATTGAGAATACTGACCATTTAACCCTACTCTCTGTTTTCTATCTTTTAACCAGTTTTTAATCCACAATAGAACACTACCTCCTATCCCATGACTCTCCAATTTCCTCTGGAGTCTTTCATGAGGTACTTTGTCAAACACCTTTTGAAAATCAAGATACACAATATCAACTGGCTCACCTTTATCCACATGTTTGTTCACCCCTTCAAAGAAATGTAGTAGATTGGTGAGGCAAGATTTCCCTTCACTAAATACATGTTGGCTTTGTCTCAATATATGCTCTGTAATTTTGTTCTTAATAATAGTCTCTACCATTTTGCCCAGCACCGATGTCAGACTCACCAGTCTATAATTTCCCGGATCTCCTCTGGAACCTTTTTAAAAATCGGCGTTACATTGGCCACCCTCCAATCTTCCGGTACCACGGTCGATTTTAAGGATACATTACAAATTTCTAACAATAGCTCTGCTGAGCTGTCGTACTGTGACTTCCACTCCTGCGACAATAGGAATTGGGGATAAAACAGAGGAAGACTCAAGAGAGGTCAATGAAGGGTCCTCTCTCTTAGTAGTGATGTCACACTGTGGTGGGCATGTATCGTATGCATGCCTGCCCTGCAAGCTAATAGTACTGCAGCCTGGAGGAGACAAACTGAACAGCCGACTAGTACTAGCAGCAACAAATTGAGCAGAACAGACGGTAAAAAGGTAGGCATTCATTTTAACTTAGGTGCAGGGGTTATTACCGCTCCTGCGGGGTGGGGAAATAGCCTCTGTTTACACCCACAGTAAAGCTTTGAAATTTTCTGCCATGCCTGTGGTTTTTCTGTGGATTACCGCGGTTTACCACATTTACCCACTCCCATGTCATTCTCTACCCTGCAACAAAACTTAAAGGGTTGAGTATGTGTTTACATGTCAAGTGGTGCTTAGATGGTAACTCTGGCTATATTGACTAAGACCGGTGCTGGGCTGGCTTGTACAGTCAAAGTCCCAAAAATGACAAGACGTTCAGTAGGCTGGAGTGACCTTTGACAGCAACTCCAATAGTTGGAACATAAGAACAGAGCTGGGCAGACTTCTATGGTCTATGTCCCAGAGACAACAAAGGAAGACCATGATCAAGTATATAATATCACGTTAATTTAATCTTCAATTGATAATGACTGTGACTGTTGGGCAGACTGGATGGACCATTCAGGTCATTATCTCTAGTCACTTATGTTCATCCAATTCGACACATCTGATCCCAAATGAACCTGAAACTGTCAGTCTTGCAAAAATGAAGTAACCCAATTTAAAATTTCTGCTGAAATTCCAAAATATTCTAACCACATCAACAAAACTGTAAGGGTGTCAAGTACAAGAGGATCTTCGTCTCATCTTTCCGCTATTGGAGTCCTAAGCACTGGAATTCTCTCCCGCAACACCTTAAAACTCAAGCGGACCACGCCCTCTTCAAGAAGTTGTTGAAGACCTACTTCTTTGCCAAGACCTACTCCTCACTTTATACCGCTGCTTGATGCACCCTCCCTGGCTCCTACCCTGCTAGTTCACCCTGTTAGATGCTTCTCCCCCTGCATACTCCTTGTATATTGTTCTAAGTTTTCCTATTCTGTATTTTATTTAATGTTTGTAAGCCACATTGTGCCTGCATGAGTGGGAAAATGTGGGATATAAGTGAACAATAAATAAATAAATAAAAGGGAATGATTAATTGTGTCACAAAAGGGACATTTTCGAAAGGGACGTCCAAGTTTTGATGAGGACATCCTCGCAAAACGTCCCCATCTAGGGGCAAGGAAACCCATTATTTTCAAAACAAGATGCACGTCCATCTTTTGTTTCGATAATACGGTCATGGACGTCCAAATCCTGAAGTTTGGCCGTCCTTAGAGATGGTCATCCCCAGATTTGGTCATTTCTGATTTTCGGCGATAATCGAATCCAAGGACGTCCATGTCAGAAACATAGTACATAAGTACATAAGTAATGCCACACTGGGAAAAGACCAAGGGTCCATCAAGCCCAGCATCCTGTCCACGACAGCGGCCAATCCAGGCCAAGGGCACCTGGGAAGCTTCCCAAACGTACAAACATTCTATACATGTTATTCCTGGAATTGTGGATTTTTCCCAAGTCCATTTAGTAGTGGTTTATGGACTTGTCCTTTAGGAAACCGTCTAACCCCTTTTTAAACTCTGCCAAGCTAACTGCCTTCACCACGTTCTCTGGCAACAAATTCCAGAGTTTAATTATGCGTTGGGTGAAGAAAAACTTTCCCCGATTTGTTTTAAATTTACTACACTGTAGTTTCATCGCATGCCCCCTAGTCCTAGTATTTTTGGAAAGCGTGAACAGACGCTTCACATCCACCTGAAAGCGTGAACAGACGCTTCACATCCACCTGTTCCACTCCACTCATTATTTTATATACCTCTATCATGTCTCCCCTCAGCTGTCTTTTCTCCAAGCTGAAAAGCCCTAGCCTCCTTAGTCTTTCTTCATAGGGAAGTCGTCCCATCCCCGCTATCATTTTAGTCGCCCTTTGCTGCACCTTTTCCAATTCTACTATATCTTTCTTGAGATGCGGCGACCAGAATTGAACACAATACTCAAGGTGCGGTCGCACCATAGAGCGATACAACGGCATTATAACATCCTCACACCTGTTTTCCATACATTTCCTAATAATACCCAACATTCTATTCACTTTCCTAGCCGCAGCAGCACACTGAGCAGAAGGTTTCAGAGTATTATAGGCGACGACACCCAGATCCCTTTAGTCGTGGAAGGAGCCAGCATTTGTCGTGCACTGGTCCCCCTGACATGCCAGGACACCAACCGGGCACCCTAGGGGGCACTGCAGTGGACTTCATAAATTGCTCCCAGGTACATAGCTCCCTTACCTTGTGTGCTGAGCCCCCCAAAACCCACTACCCACAACTGTACACCACTACCATAGCCCTTACAGGTGAAGGGGGGCACCAAGATGTGGGTACTGTGGGTTTTGGTGGGCTCACTGTTTCTTCCACAGACATAACAGGTAGGGGGTGGGCCTGGGTCCACCTGCCTGAAGTGCATTGCACCCACTTAAACTGTTCCAGGGACCTGCATACTGTTGTGATGGACCTGAGTATGACATCTGAGGCTGGCATAGAGGCTGGCAATCAATATTTTTAAAGATGTTTTATGAGGGTGGGAGGGGGTTAGTGACCACTGGAGGAGTAAGGGGAGGTCATCCACAGAGAATATCTCTACGGACACCTGCACTAAGTGCCTCACAGACCCTTTTACAAAGCTGCAGTAAGCACTGACATGTGCTTACTGCAGTAAAAAGTGGCTTACCACAGGGATATGTACGTGCTACCCATGCGCTAAAAACAAAATTTCTTTTTTAGCACAGGGGGCAGGTCTGGGAGCAGAGAGTGGGCATGTTCTGCACTAATCAGCATGTGAACATTGCCGCATGCTAACCGAGTAGCACAGGTTTAGCACGTGAGTCTCTACTGCCTACAAAATACATGGTAGCAGGGCTCACACGCTAATGCGAAAATTGGCTCTTTTACCCCAGCAATAAAAGTTGCCTTAGTATGCAGGAATGACCCATCTAAGGGTGTGCTAAGGCCACTTTATATCGCTGTTTGGTAAAAGGGCCCCTTCAGTGTTGTGCTTATGGAAAGAATCCAAACTGAACCTGATCCAATGCTCCAGTTCTGTCAATGAATTCCTGTATCTGGAAAAAAAAGCCAATTTTTCAGTTACTTTTGCCAAAAAGATAAAGAACTTGAATGGTAATTGTCTGATTCAAAGAATCTAATTTATCATTTTTCAGCAAAGGAGTAACTGCAGTTTGTTTCAAGCACAAAGGAACAATTCCAGAAAAAGACTCATTTGGCAAAGAAAGCAGACATTTATTTACCTAAAGATTTCAATACAGGTGTAGAACAAATAATTAAAGCATTTGAAGAATTGTTCAAAGTTTCAATCTCATCAGTTGCCTGGTTATCTGATACTGCAGCAAAGGTGAAACTCAAAAGATGCAACAATTTTATGTGTATTGGATCCATATGTGTAGGGGGGGCCTGTGAGAAGCGCTCAGGAGTCTGGAGTTAACAACTGAATTTTTTCTGAATTTAACAAATTTTTGCATTAACGTCCATAAGCTACGAAGATGGCTAACATGTCTGGACCCTTTTGAAAGTTTCAAAAACGTATCTACAGATCTCCAATCTTCCCTCTTGTGTAAGCCTTCCCCTGCCTGCTTCCAGTGTAACTAGCAGCAAGCAGTGCTCAGCCTTTTTTTTGACCACCACCAGTATTATGCCCTGATAATGCCGGGTCATGTTTGGACACTGGCACTGAATATCCAGTTATATGCAGCTGACTGTCAGCACTTAACTGCCTAAGTTAAACCAGACAAAGATAAGATTGAGTTTTATGCACTCTGATTTGTCCAGCTATCACTTATACAGTTAAGGGCTGAATATCGTCACAACCACATAAGTACCGACTCTGCTTCTGGACCGCCCACAAAATCGCAGGCTATGACTTTTAACGGTTAGTGCAGATATTCAGTGGCAATAACTGTTTTAAGTGCAACTGAATGCCAGCAGATAGCTCCATACGAGCCTCTCCTGCCTAGTTAAATCACTTTGAATATTGAACCCTATGATTTTACCAACTTATGAATTCTCAAATACTCACATCCTCAGGTACGTAATTCCACCAATGAGCAACAACACTCTTGTCCATCACTCTTTTGGCCCTCACGGAACACGACACCAGCATCATATTTCACTTAATTTTGGAAAGGACAACAGAGCATTAACTCCCAAGAGGGAAAACAATTGTGCTGGTAGGGGAACTTACCGGTTTAAACACTTCAGGTTCGGGAAAATATTTTGGATTCCTATGCATCCAAAAAGGAGACATCATCAATACGTCACCAGGAGGAATTGTATAATTCTGAAAAGGGAGGAAAAGTATAACCAGTATAAATATAAAATTGGAACAATGCTTAAATAATTTAACAAGTACTCATCAATAGTCAGCCAGAAGAAAGTCATCATTTTTTAAACACCAACTGCCATGGACTGAATTAGGCCCCCAAATTCAAGTCACTATCTGGGTATTAAGAACATAAGAAGATATTGCATTCAGATCTGGTTGCTGTATCTCAAAACAGATATACAGGAATTAGAAAAGGTTCAAAGAAAAGTGACCAAAATGATACAGGGGATGAAACTCCTCTCATATGATGAAAGGCTAAAGAGGTTAGGGTTCTTGGAAGGGAGGATGATGTCATGAACCAAGATGGATGCCCAAGCTTTTAGCTCCGGATGCTGTACTCTAAATCATCGGCTTATCCCAGCCATCCTGCGACATTTGGTGTTTTCGTTCATCTATCCTGACCTAGCTCTGAGTTCTGTGGACATCTGGGAGAAAATGTCACAACCTCAGAGATCCAGTCTCAAGGAATTTGCCTATCAACCACAGTCACAACCTCCCATCATGACAACAGCAAAGATGGCACCTGTGCATGGTGGCCACTGACCTCTGCCAGCACAGAATGTTGCAGGTGAGCAGGAGCACTTGACTTTCTCAATTGATAACCCATAGCCGCTGACCGAGTTCTGGGAACTCTTTCATGAAATCAAACGACACATAAGATGGTGCGGGAAGAGCTCTCCATGCTGGCGGTGGATCAAAGTGGGGAGATTAGCAAGTTAGGCCGGAGGGTGGAGGACTCGGAAATGAGACTGGAGGAGTATCAAGAGGCCATTCTTACCTTGGAAACATCATTTACAATACATTAAACCAAACACCTCCTACTGATGGGCAAGGTGCAGGACTTGGAAAATCGGAGTTGTGCTAACATTCGAATTTGTGGTGTTCCGGAAACGGCGGATTATAATAATTGTGAATCGGTGGTCCAGAGAGTTGCTAACATACTTTATCAGATATAGATCAGACTATACCCTCAGAGCATATCAAGCTTGGCAGGGCACATCGAGTCATCAATCGCCCATTGGCAAATCTCCTATGAGATATCATTATCTGCTTCACAAACTATAAAACCAAAGAAGCGGTGCTGCATAAGGCCCAAGCACATTGGCCTCTTAAAGCATAATATTCTTAAAGCTTTAATATGCAAGAAGTGTAACCTCGGCACATCAGCACACCCAGAAGTCTCTTTTCCTTTTCTAAAACTTACTTTATTGAATACATGTAGATAATTTACTCACAGTTAGCAGATATTCAGACGTTCATGCCCCAAGGCAAGAGACTTTGTAGTTCTGAGAGCTGTATCGGAGGATGAAGATGGAAATCTGAAGACAGAAGGATTGTTGCAGAGATAGGAGGGTGACTAAATAGATGAAAGCAGTTCAAAGATGGGGTCCTGGGTTTGTGCAATATCTTGTGAGAAAGAATGAACGAGGTGATAAGATGAGTTTTCTTCAGGGGAGCAGAAGGACAAGTGCTGTGGTGGCAAGATGGAGAATATCCTTCATGGAGACAGGGAGATCTGGAAAAGCCCCACACAAGCTTAGGGAGGGGGAAGTAAAGGGACCAATAGGGACAGAAATTGCTATCAGGTAGTCCTCAATTGGAGAGAAAGGTCATACCCTAGCTGACCCATCAGGACAGAGATAGTAGAAATAGTCAGGAAATAACAGTGGGTAAACAAAGGAATCAAGCTCGGCAGAGAAAGGGAGGAGGCCTTTGCAGGTGAATAGGCCACTAACAATTAACTTTATACAACAAGCAGGGGTGGCTGCGGTCCATGTGGGACTACATTACACACAATGCATTGCTCAAATACCTTTGTAGGGAGTGATGGCAGCAGTGAAATCCATAGAAGTGAGAACAACAGGAAAGACATGAACACATTTTAGGACACTATAAAACTAGTGTAAGGCTGCTGGGGGCAGAACACGCATATCTCCATTATTTGGGACACTTACTTCATTGAGATTTACCAGGACCTAGCAGCGCTGACTCTTCGCCATCGGAATGAACTGTGGCCTTTGACCAAATACTTAAGGGACAAGGGCCTCAAATATAGTTGGCAACATCTGTTTGCAACAGTATTTTACCTAGAGGGGAAACTGCATGTCCTGAAAACCTTGGCAAAAGCCCAACCTCTGTTCCCGGATTTGGAGCCCCAGACCTTCTCATCTTCATTAGCTAAAACCCTGCATACTGGCGCCCTGAAACCCCACACCTTGCGACCCAAATGGCAACGGGTCACTCAGGGCAAGGAACGACTAGCCTGCCAGGAATCGAGCTCCTTTTTCACCACTGCTACGAGAAAGTGAAGCGTCCCAGGTACCCTTTTTGGTTTCACTTGCACAACTTACAACGAGTATGTTGCTTTCAACTATCATGTTTGGTGAATTCCGGAGACCCCTGCAGACCCTTGGATCTCCCAATTACAGGATTTTACTGTTTTCTGGTTAAAGTGTTACGGGTTAGCTTTACCATGGCTAGGTGCTTATATACTACAAGAAATTTGGGATAACCTGGTGCAATACTATCTTTAATTGTATTGTAGGGATTGTGAAATATTTCCTCTTCTCCCTTATGTCCATGCCTTCTCAGGCATACCTTTCTGTCTTCATTGGCAGGTTTTTCATGAGTGGGAGAAGATTTGGATGGGTGGGAAGTGGGGGAGGATGCGAGGGGGAATAAACTCTTACTGCTATTGGGTCAATTTGAATCACAAGACATTGTTTGTGAGGCTTTCATATATGCTGTGGGAGGTTGGGCACGGGTATCCATTCTGACTATGTCTAAGAATCCCAACTGCAATTGACATTGTAAGGGGTTTGAGAGAAGACTGCTTCAAGGAGAGCAAAGGCAGAGACAGGAGGGAAGTGTGTTTGGGAGGAAGAGCAGATTTCATTCACAGGTTCCTTATAGACATGGAATTCGACCTCTTGTGGCCAAAAGGCCGACCAGAATACTAACTGAGGATAAGGACTACCATTTCCACAACCCCCCCAGACCTGGTGCAGGACTCACAGGAAATAGAGGGGGAGGGGCAAGTCTGGGAGATGGTTTCTGATCAGGGAAATGGGGAGCAGCTGGGAGAACCCTGTGGGGAGGAGGAGGATATGGAATGGGATAAAAAGGGGGCAGGGGAGGAGATGGAGGAGGAGCGCATGGAGGTGTCAGCATTAGCACAGACTGCAGATGGCAAGGTGAGAGGTTTCCTGGCTACAGTATTACCCCAACTGTTTAAAATTGGAGAAATAAAGCTGAGGCAGTTGGGGAGGAACCTGTGGAGGAAAGTAACTCATCCAATTAGTTGTGCACAGAGGGGAGTGCCTTGCAATTAAAGTCTCCGTGGAAGAGGAGGTTGAAGCTATGTTGATAGAATGAACTGTTTGTGAGAAGAGAAAGTAGCCAGTAAACTACCTGGAAAAGGAAGGTAGTGACAAGAGAAACTGGACTGTGATTAGAATGTCTTGAGAAAGGAACTTGAACGATATTGTCAAGGTGGAGTAAAATGTGAGAAACCTGAGATGAAGAACTGTTCTGTGATAAGGAGGTTGGAACAGGAATAAGTCTGTGTAACTAAGCCTGTGTAAATAAAAACTCTTAACCTATAAAAGTATCAGTGTGGCTGCACGTTTGTTGAACTACTGCCCTAAGGACGGCTTGAGTAATGGTTACCTGAAGAGGCTGCAGAAGCTGGAGTTTGTAAGGACCAGCACGTAGTTCAAAGGACTGGGCCTACATTAAATCCTGCAGACTAAGCAGGGTTGACCCTGGCTGGAGAGTGGAAGAGGGACCAAAGTGGAGGCACTGTGGGATCTCTTTGAAGTCCCACTGGAGAAAAGTGTGAACCCTGTCAAGCTCCAGTAAGCATATACCGAACCTGGGGCAGGGTAATGTGAAGGAGGTCTCTTCTTCAGGCAGAATAAGCTGGTCAAAGAGCAGCACTTGGGTCTGGTATTCTTTGTTTTTCAGGTGATCATGGATGTCAGAGGTTATGGATCCTAAGGAGCTGAATTCATTTATGGCGCACCAATTCCAGAAACAGCAGGAGATGGCCCAGAAATTTCTGGAGGACTCTTTGGCAGCGTCTTGGGCACAACAACAGCCCCTTCTTGATTTGGTACAAGAGATGATGCGGACCGGAGTTATACCAAGGAGAGGAGTACCAGTGGAAGAGGAGGCGGGACCAGGAGTGGCCCGTGGACCCAGAGAGCCAGGGACGGTGAATTGGCTTCCTTGGGGTAAATTAGCGCCAGGGGATGACATTGAGGACTATCTGGGAACCTTTGAAAGGGTGGCAATGGCTGCTGCCTGGCCCCAGGAGCAGTGGACGATCCGGCTGGCCCCTGCGTTATCTGGGGAAGCCCTGGCTGCTTTTAGGAGTTTATCACCTGCAGAGGTCGCTGACTATGCGCGCCTGAAAAGTGCTATTTTGGACCGTTATGGTTTATGTAAACAAACCTATCGGCGGCGGTCCTGGAGTTGGAGGTGGTCAGAGGGGGACACTCTGAGAGCCCTCACAGAGAAACTTATGGACCTAGCTACTAAATGGCTGGAACCGGACAAAAGGTCAGTGTTGCAAGTTATGCAGGAACTGGTATTAGAGCAATTCCTAGAAGCTCTGCCGGACTTAATAAAAGTGGACTTGGTGAGGAGAGGGTGTGACACTTTAGAAGTGGCAGTGAAGGGTATGGAATGTTACCTGGAATCCCAGTACTCAGGGAGGGGGAGGCAGACCTCCCAAGTATCAAAGAGCAAGTCTCTTAGGGGCTCTCAGGGGTACAAGGAAGGCGCAGGCAGTGAGGAGAGACAGTGCTACCATTGTGGGCGACAGGGGCATCTGAGAAGGGACTGTATGTTAAGTTGGGGTTGACTTCACACTCTGCCCTGCAGCCCGGGTCTCGATTCACTCAATGGGTGGAGATTAGAGGGGTCCCGGTGGAGGGGCTCTTAGACTCTGGGGCGGACCAGACCATGTGTGCTCAATCCTTGTGGGACCAAATTGGTGGGAGGACAAGAGGGGAGAATAAGTCAGTCTCAATACAATGCATACATGGGGCCACTTCTCGATACCCAGTTCACTTAGTAGAGATTAAAGGCCCCGTTGGTACTCATGAGGTATGGATGGCGGTGCTCCCATGACTTCCCCAAGAACTGATTCTAGGAATGGATTGGGCTCCTTTTGCACAGTATATTGGGAGTAGACAAGGGTTGGTGAGCACTCGAGCACAGGAGAAGCTAGCAGAGGTATCAGGAAGGCCCTTGTCCAGTGGTGTGCTGGTAAATTTTTAACAGGCTCTCTTCCCGGTCCACCTTGGCGCCCCCCCCCCCCCCCGGTCCACCACTGCGCCCTCCCAAAATTGCAGAGCTGGGTATAGCCGGTGGGGGGAATCCATTACTCTCTCCAGGAAAAAAAAAAATTAAATGATCCCAGGTTCCAAACTAATTCATGTTTAATATGGGATAAAATGCCATAAATAAGTAAATAAATATAAACTTTTAACGTTCAGCACCTGAATCTCAAAGTGGACATATTCCAAACACTATAATGAAAATAAAATTATTTTTTCTACCTTTGTTGTCTGGTGACTTTGTTTCTCTGATCATGCTGGCCCAGTATCTGATTCTGCTGCTCTCTATCTGTTCCCTTGACTCTGTTTCCAGGGCTTCCTTTCCATTTATTTCTTTTCTTTCCTCCTTTCTTGTTCATTTCTGGTCCTCCGCAGACTTGACTGTACAGTGGATCCAGATTCTGCCTATTTTCTCCATCCATGTGCAGTTTCTCTCCTCACTTCCTTTCCCCTCATCTAATCTCCTTCCTCTATCTTCCCTCCATGTCCAGCATTTCTTCTCTCTCCCTTCCCTCCCCTCCATACATGTCCAGAATTTCTCTTGCCCTCCCCTCTATCCATGTCCTGAAACTCTCCTCTCTCCCCTGCCCCCCTCTATCCATCCATACCCAGCAATTCTCCTCTCTCCCCTGCCCCTCTACCCATCCATGCCCAACAATTCTCTTCTCTCCCCTGCCCCCCTCTATCCATTCATGCCCAGCAATTCTCTTCTCTCTCCTGCCCTCCATGCCCAGCAATTGTCTTCTCTCCCCTGCCCCCCTCTACCCATCCATGCCCAGCAATTCTCTGCCCTCCCCTCCCGCTCCCATCCATGTCCAACAATTTTCCGTTGCCCCCATCTTCCCCTCCCATTCCCATCCATCTTTTTTTATTACCTCCGTTGAAGCGCCGCGTTATTTAAAGCCCTGCTGCCCGTCTCTAGCCTTCCCTGTTTGCTTCTGATGAGTTTGTGCCCTTCGTCCTGCCTTCTGACGTATGACATCAGAAGGCGGGACTAAGGGCACAAACTCATCAGAAGCAAACAGTGAAGGCTAGAGACGGGCAGCAGGGCTTTAAATAATGCGGCGCTTCAACGAAGGTAATAAAAAAAGATGGATGGGAGCGGGAGGGGAGAGTGGGGGCGAAGGACAATCGCTGGACATGTTTGGGAACGGGAGGGGAGGTAAGCATGGCCTGTGATGGCGTCCTCCTGCCATGCTTACCTCGTGTAATGGAGCCGGCTCGCCCCGAAGAACAACCGGCTCGCAAGAGCTGTCAAAATTTAAGAAGCGGCTCTTGCGAGCCGGCTCCAGCACACCACTGCCCTTGTCCCAGGTTTTTCCGTTCCATATGGACATCTTTGGGGCTCCGGGGAAGACAAAAAAGGGGTCTTGTCAAAAAAAGAGGGCGCAGTTGCAGAGGAGGGAGAATCTGAATGGTCAGGGGGAGTTCCCAGAGAATCCAGAGGGGGTGCTAGAGAGGTTCCCTCATTTTGTTAGAGAACAGGAGACTGATGACTCCCTGAAATACGCATGGGAGCGAGCAGGACGGGAGGGGGAGAATACTTTTCCTTGATTTGTCATTGATAAGGGGCTGTTATTTCAGGTGACTCGCATAAGGACAGAGCTATTTATTTATTTATTTATTGCATTTGTATCCCACATTTTTCCACCTATTTGCAGGCTCAATGTGGCTTACAGAGTTTTGTTATGACATAGTCATTCCAGGATGTCAGTTACAATTCGTAATGTACAAAGAAGGAGGGTATTAAGCAGGATAGTATAGAAGGTGGACTTTAATAGCTGGGTGAGCTGGTAGGTAGTTTTATAAGGTTATGGGTTCTCTTTGTAGGCCTTGTTGAAGAGATATGTCTTCAAAGATTTGCAAAAGTTAGTTATTTTGTCAATAGTTTTCAGGGCTGTAGGTAATGCATTCCACAACTGCGTGCTCATGTACGAGAAGGTAGTGGCGTGTATCAGCTTGTATTTTAGTTCTTTACAGCTGGGAAAGTGCAGATTGAGAAATTTGCAAGCTGATCTTTTGGCATTTCTGGGAGGCAGGTCTACGAGGTTTAGCATATAGATTGGGGCGTCTGCGTGAATGATTTTGTGTACAATCGTGCAGATCTTGAACGCGATGCGTTCCTTGAGTGGAAGCCAGTGAAGCTTCTCTCTTAGGGGTTTTGCACTTTCATATTTAGTTTAGTTAAGGGTTCAAAAGCAGTTAGTAATTCCTCGAGGATTTCAGGATCTGATTATGCGACTCGCCCATGATCACCCCTAAGGGGGGCATAAAGGGGCACAGAATACGCTTACTCAGGTACTTCACCGCTTTTACTGGCCTGGGGTGTACAAAGCGGTAGAGCAGTTCTGTAACTCCTGTGCACAGTGTCAAAAGGTGTCAGAACATATCCCTGAGTGAGTCCCACCATGTCCCCTGCCTCGTATAGTGACCCCTATAGCTCATCTCTCTATGGATATGATTGGTCCCATAATAAAATCCAAGAGAGGGTTCTCATATATTTTAGTTGTGGTGGATATGGCCACTCGGTATCCCTGGGCAGTGCCTCTCCGTAGCACTTCAGCAAAGGTTATTGCTTCCCACCTTATCTGTATCTTTTGTGAGGTGGGATTCCCGAGGGAGGTGCTTACGGACAGGGGAACAAACTTTCTCTCATGGACTCTAACTCAAGTATGAGAGGCCTTTGGGATTCATCACCTCAGGACGGTCGCTTATCATCCTCAGACAAATGGACTTGTTGAGCGATTCAACAAGACTTCAAAGATGCTGTTAAGACGGGGGTTAGGGTCTTGTCATGAAGAATGGGATTTACTGCTCCCATTTGCCCTTTACGTTTATCGTGAAAGCATCCAGGCCTCTCTGGGAGTCTCCCCATTTGAACTAATGTATGGGCGAGCGCCCCGAGGGGTGTTGGATATTGTAATGTAACAGTGGGCACCTCCGGAAAAGCAGGATCAGGAGGTGGCTAACTACCTGGTGGATTTGAGAAGGAGATTGAGTAGGCTGAGTGAGTGTGCGCAACAACAACTAGAGAAAAGTCAGGGTTCTCAGAAGGCATATTATGATAGGAGGAGTTCAAAGAGAGCATTTCAGGTAGGTGATAAAGTGCTGATATTAGTGCCCAATTCCCCACACAAGTTCTCTAGCAACTGGAGAGGACCGGCTACCATAGAAAAGCAGCTGGGACCAGTGACCTATGCAGTAAGGAATGAGCAGGGGAGGGTACAGACCTATCATGTTAATATCTTGAAGCCTTGGCAGGAGAGGAGGGTGTTGTGGAGTCAGGAGATCAGGGAGTTGGAGGAGGACTTAGGCCCTCAGATTACAGAAAATTTTCAGGTCAGTGAACCTCAGATTGCGACTACTCTCAGTGGTTCTCAACGGGTGGAGATTCAGGACCTTTTGGCTGAATTCCAGGATGTGCTGACCCCCTGTCCGGGGAAGACACACCTTATTAGACATGATATTTTATTGGAACTGGGGATAGTGGTGAAGCAAAGACCCTACCGGCTCTCACCTCCCAAGTGACAGGAGGTCATTAGGCAAGTCAAAGAGATGCTAGATTTGGGGGTTATCGAGGAGTCATTCAGCCCTTGGTCGAGTCCGGTGGTGTTGGTCCCAAAATCGGATGGTACTTGGCGGTTTTGCATTGACTTCCGACAGGTCAGTGCTCTGTCAGGTCCTGATGCTTATCCAATGCCGAGGATTGACGAACTGTTGGACCGGTTGGGGACCGCCAGGTACCTGTCGACACTGGACCTGACCAAGGGATACTGGCAAATCCCTCTTACTGCGGAGGCCAGGCCTAAAACTGCTTTTTCCACACCTCTAGGTCTATACCAATTTAAGAGAATGCCTTTTGGCCTTAACTCCGCAGCGGCCTCATGCCAACGACTCCTGGATAGGGTATTACGTCCACATCAGAAGTACGCAGCAGCGTATCTGGATGATGTGGTTATTCACAGTGAGGACTGGGCGTCACATGTATTGAGGGTTCGGGAGGTACTCAGAGCCTTCAGGCAGGCAGGTCTGACTTTGAATCCCCAGAAATGTCACTTTGGGCAGCAGAAAGTGAAATACTTAAGATACAGGGTGGGAGATGGTCAAATAACCCCCCTTTGAGATAAGGTAGAGAGCATCCAAGAGTTTCCATGCCCGGTGAACAAGAAGGGATTAAGAAGATTCTTGGGGATAGTAGGATACTATCGCAGATTTATTCCTCACTTTGAGTCCCAAGCAGCACCTTTGACTAACAGACTGAAAAACACTGCTCTGAATACTTTCCAGTGGGATATGGAAGGCAGAGCGGCCTTTGATAAATTGAGGGTGTCTCTGTGCCAGGAACCTCTATTGAGCGCAGTAGATTTTTCCAAACCTTTTGTGCTGCAGGCGGAAGCCTCAGGAGTAGGGTTGGGGAGGTGTTATCTCAGATACACGAGGGGCACGAACACCTCTCATGTATCTAAGTAGGAAGCTGTTTCCCCATGAAACCCGTTACTCCACAATAGAGCGAGAGTGTCTGGCCTTAAAATGGGCTATTCAGATGTCTCATTTTTATCTAGATGGCCGGACTTTCACTCTGGTGACATGCACCACTGAAATGGTTAGGACACATGAAGAATAGTAATGCTCGGCTCACACATTGGTATCTGGTCCTACAGCCCTACTGTTTCCAAGTGGAGCATAGAGCAGGAAGGTTGTTGGTGAATGCGGATGTTTTGTCTCGGATTGCTAGTGAGGATGCGGAAGACCCTAGCAATCACTTAAGCATGGGGGTGTGTGAGGGTTTTGAGAAGACTACTTTAAGGAGAGCAAAGGCAGAGACAGGAGGGAAGTGTGTTTGGGAGGACGAGCAGATTTCATTCACAGGTTCCTTATAGGCATGGAATTCGACCCCTTGTGGTCAAAAGGCCGACCAGAATACTAACTGAGGATAAGGACTACCATTCCCACAACCCCCCAGACCTGGTGCAGCACCAGGGTTTTTTTTGTGGGGGTACTTGGGGGTACTGAGTACCGGCACCTTTTCCATTGTCTGCTAAAATTGACCCATGGTCCCCAAGTTTTAATGAAAGAGCTCAGGCTCTACACACCAATTCTCCCTTGTAATAGGTACTGTAATAGGTACTGTGACTGGTTGCAGGGGGGCCTGGCTATTGTGGGGTGGATCCCTCAGTGATCACCCCACCCTTGAAGGGTGGCCTAGTATTTGAGTACCGGCACCTTTTTTGCTAGAAAAGATGCACTGTGCAGGACTCACAGGAAATAAAGGGGGAGGGGCAGAACTGGGAGATGGTTTCTGATCAGGGAAATGGGGAGCAGCTGGGAGAACCCTGTGGGGAGGAGGAGGATATGGAATGGGATAAAAAGGGGGCAGGGGAGGAGATGGAGGAGGAGCGCATGGAGGTATCAGCATTAGCACAGACTGCAGATGGCAAGGTGAGAGGTTTCCTGGCTACAGTATTACCCCAACTGTTTAAAATTGGAGAAATAAAGCTGAGGCAGTTGGGG
The DNA here is from genome assembly GCF_901765095.1 of Microcaecilia unicolor. Taxonomy (NCBI): domain Eukaryota; kingdom Metazoa; phylum Chordata; class Amphibia; order Gymnophiona; family Siphonopidae; genus Microcaecilia; species Microcaecilia unicolor. The sequence goes on from NC_044033.1 coordinate 406,984,846, forward strand.
AGGAACTAACCACAATCACTCAACTGCAAAACAATATGCACAAATTTGTGCAAAAACACAATCAGAACCTTACTGTACCATAAATATTACACTGGGCAGACCCTAATACACCTTAGAATAATGTCTGTACCTTTCTGCTACATTTTCTTGGTCTGGGGTAACTCAGGTGTCCTTTTTCTTAAATCAAACTTATATCAAACTGTCCTATTATTTCTATAATCACAAGAAATTGATTTCCCTCCTCCAATTGGCAATTATGAATTTTTACATTTTGTAATACAGAAATATTTAACTGTTTCAAGTTCTGCCAACCAGCTGTAGATCCCAAACTAGGAAACAATCCTTTTTTTCCACTGTTATCAAATGAATGTCCCTTCATCTCTCAAACCCCCATGAAAGAAAACTGAACTGGTCGCTTTCTGTGCATGAATAAATTATTTGTGTGTGTATGTGTGTACTCTCCTCACTTTGTACAAATTTCGTCCTTCGCGTGAACTGAGCCACCCATGTTGCACTTTTGCTTCACTTCAAAAGCGGCTGACACAAAATGAGGTCCCGCGAACACTCGGGATTTTGGCGGGAGTAGGCACAGTGTACTCACGGGTGGCGGGCTGCGCTACTCCATGTCCTTTGGCCCTGCTAGAACGATGGGCACCTTCACCAACCATCCATTCTCTTAGTGCACAACTGTGTCTGGAGCTTCAGCTCTGCACTGCTGCACCTCCAGCTAAAGTCCGTCTGTTAATCATCTCTCTGCCACCCCTCTCCTCTCCCTCCAATCACTACCGATCAAGGGCTTAGGAGCCAACTTTTCAAAATGATTGGGGGTGCTGAATTTTTCTTTTTTACAGGTGGTGCATTCCCCTGCCCGCCCCCTCCCTCCCTCCCTCCCTCCCTCCCTCCGAGTTCCAGTCCTCCCTCCCTACCTCCGAGTTCCTGCCCCCTCTCACTCTCCCAGTTCCAGGCCAGGCCAGGCCCCCTCCCCTCCCCCTCTGAGTTCCAGGACTCCCTCCCTGCCTCTGAGTTCCAGGCCCCCCCTCTCACCCTCCCAATTCCAGATCCCCCCTCACCCACCCTCCCTCTCAGTTCCAGGCCGCCCCCCCCCCCATCTCCCTCCCTCCTTCCAAATTTAAAAGTCACTCATCTTACCTCCTCGTTGGAGGAGTTACATCTGCAGCAGCAGCAGCAGCCCAGGAAAAAGCGTGCAGGCATGGCAGGGCCAGGCCAGGCCCCCTCTGAGTTCCAGGACTCCCTCCCTGCCTCTGAGTTCCAGGCCCCCCCTCTCATCCTCCCAGTTCCAGACCCCCCCTCACCCACCCTCCCTCCCAGTTCCAGGCCGGCCCCCCATCTCCCTCCTTCCTTCCGAATTTAAAAGTCACTCATCTTACCTCCTCGTTGGAGGAGTTACATCTGCAGCAGCAGCCCAGGAAAAAGCGTGCAGGCAGGAGACTCAGAGCTGTTCCATCTGCTCTCTCTGAGCTCTGGTCCCGCCCTTGCATAAACAGGAAATGAGGGCGGGACCAGAGCTCAGAGAGACCAAACGGAACAGCTCTGAGTCTCCTGTCGGCACGCTTTTTCCTGGGCTGCTGCTGCAGATGTAACTCCTCCGACGAGGAGGTAAGATGAGTGACTTTTAAATTTCGAAAGGGAGGGGGGACGCCCTGCAGGGAACTCCTGCCAGCCCGGAAGTGAGTCACGCAGCCTGTGCAGGGGAGGGAGAGAGCGAGGAGAAACCACCGCGGGGCGCTGCAAAAATAGAGACCGGACTGGCTGGGGAGGCTACATTGAATCCTGCAGGCTAAGCAGGGTTGACCCTGGCTGGAGAGTGGAAGAGGGACCAGCTGACAACATACATGTCCCTTAATGTTAAGGGACTGAATATACCATATAAACATCAGCTGCTTTTCAAAGAGGCTACACCCTTGGGGGCGAATGTACTCTTTGTACAAGAGACACATCTTTTAAGAAAGCATGAACATTTACTCACTCACACAGCAAAATATGTATACCTAGCTACCAATTGTGTCCACCCAAAAACAGAAGGAGTTGGCATTCTACTGAGTAAGGTCCACTTGTGATGTGTCTGTAAAAAACTTTAGGTAAAAAGGGCCATTTTCTCCTCTTGGTAGTGGAGGTTAGAGGACTTGTGTTAACCCTTCTTACTTTGTATGCCCCTAACCAAAATCAAGGTACAGTTTTTTGCCCGCATATCAGACGTACTAGCCAAAAATATACAGGGTATGCTACTGATAGGAGGTGACTTCAATATTACTCTCTACCCAAGTTTAGATAACTCAGCTACACAGGTTACCTATACGAGGACAGACCATTCTCGTCTGCTCTAGTTTGTCGCATGATGGGGCCTACATGATGTATGGAGGGAGGTGCATGGTAATGAGCAGGATTACACTTTTTACTCCCCTTTGCATAACACTCCAGATTGGATATCTGGCTGGGAGACTCCATATTGCACAAATATGTTCATTCTGTGGAAATCCACCCTAGAACTTGTCTGACCATGCTCCTATCGTGCTTCACTTGGTGCTTTGCTGTTATGACCCGGTAGTAGTGAGCCCCTGTGCCCCGACTGAGCAAAGCAGAGATGGAGTGACCCCGGACTCGGTCAGGCAGCCAGACAACCCCTAGCTTCATCTGGGAAGCGACCACCGTTCACCGGGAGTTGAGCTCCCAGCTGCAGGTAGCCACCAGGACGTCTGGAACTGGCGGGGTTGCACAGCCATTGACCAGGTTAGCAGGAAACAGACACAGTCCAGAACCAGAACTCCAACAGGCAAAGAATAGTCAATTCAGTCCAGGGTCAAGGCAGGCAGCAAAAAAGCGTAATCTGAGAAGACTAGCCAAGGTCTGGTACACAGGAAAACAGGAACAGAAGAAAGTCGGTGAACAGTACTCCGACAGCAACTCCTCAGAAAAATGAGGCCGAAGCAACGAAGGACTGAAGGCAGGGCCTTAAGTAGTGGAGGAATTAGGCTCAAGCATGTGCAGCTGATTCAAGAAGGCTGCCCCCATCAGCAGAGGTGCCTTCGTCCAAATATGGGCTTCCTTCCTGACCTTGTTACTCCAAGATGGCTGCCCCCTCCTGAGCTAGCCAAGATGGCTGCTGTCCTTGATCCAACCCGGATGACGGCTGCCAGACTTAGGAAACTGAAGCAGACCCTCCTAAGAACCTTGTCCCTCTTGAAAGGAGCTGAGGAATGACTTAGCTAGGAGGAGCATCGAACAGGTGAGGGACGTAACATTTGCACTGGCAGACCTGCCTCTCTCCCTTGGCAGCTGCATAATGCCTTATTAGATGACCCAGAGAATTTACAGTGGTTAGAAAACCACTTATTAGATTATTTACACGTTAATGATAATACTGAAATGTCCTCCTTGGCGATATGGGAATACTTGAAGGTAGTAATGCGAGGGCATCTGATCTCGCTGCAAGCACATGTTTAAAAATATAGCTGCCAAAAGGAACAGCAGTTTCGAGATAAGACATCTTCTTTGGAACATCTTTGCAAGCAGAGGAGGGGCTCCCAAAGGCATCAGGCAACTTTACATAAAGCTAGATTGGGTCTTTATAATTTAGAGCTACATACTATCAAAGAGCATCTGAATCGCATTAACCAGGAATACTTTGAGTTTAATAATAATGAGAGTAAGTTCTTGGCCCATAAATTGAAGCAACAGACCACCTGTAATTATATCTACTGTATAAAGTCTTGGATGATCAGGGTCAATGGTGTATATGTGAAGTTGATATTCAGGGGCATTTTATAAGTTTTATAAGCAGCTTTATAGCCCTGAAGATGCCCCTCCTCGAGTATTGATTGACATTTTTTTTACTCCTGTCTTTCTCCCAATGTTAGTTTCATCAGAGGTGAAAGCTCTCTCTTCCCCTATATTACTTGACTAGGCACAATGGGCCATTAAGCATCTCCCAATTGGTAAAGCTCCAGGATATGATGGCTTTAGTAATAAATTTTATAACAAAAATTTAAAGGCATACTGCCTCCTTTACTCATTAGAGTTTACAACTCAATTGATGAGGGTACAGTTTTACCTCACTCATGGTGATTGGCTGCAATAACAGTATTACTTAAACTGGATAAAAATCTTCATCTCTATAGTTCTTGTAGACCTATATCTTTGAAGGAGTGAACAAACATGTGGACAAAGGGGAGTCGGTTGATATTGTGTATCTGGATTTTCAAAAGGCGTTTGACAAGGTACCTCATGAAAGGCTACAGAGGAAATTGGAGGGTCATGGGATAGGAGGAAATGTCCTATTGTGGATTAAAAACTGGTTGAAGGATAGGAAACAGAGAGTGGGGTTAAATGGGCAGTATTCACAATGGAGAAGGGTAGTTAGTGGGGTTCCTCAGGGGTCCGTGCTAGGACCGCTGCTTTTTAATATATTTATAAATGATTTAGAGATGGGAGTAACTAGCGAGGTAATTAAATTTGCTGATGACACAAAGTTATTCAAAGTCGTTAAATCGCGACAGGATTGTGAAAAATTACAAGAGGACCTTACGAGACTGGGAGACTGGGCGGCTAAATGGCAGATGATGTTTAATGTGAGCAAGTGCAAGGTGATGCATGTGGGAAAAAAGAACCCGAATTATAGCTACGTCATGCAAGGTTCCACGTTAGGAGTTACGGACCAAGAAAGGGATCTGGGTGTCGTCGTTGATAACACACTGAAACCTTCTGCTCAGTGTGCTGCTGCGGCTAAGAAAGCGAATAGAATGTTGGGTATTATTAGGAAAGGTATGGAAAACAGGTGTGAGGATGTTATAATGCCGTTGTATCGCTCCATGGTGCGACCGCACCTTGAGTATTGTGTTCAATTCTGGTCACCGCATCTCAAGAAAGATATAGTAGAATTGGAAAAGGTGCAGCGAAGGGCGACTAAAATGATAGCGGGGATGGGACGACTTCCCTATGAAGAAAGACTAAGGAGGCTAGGGCTATACAGCTTGGAGAAGAGACGGCTGAGGGGAGACATGATAGAGGTATATAAAATAATGAGTGGAGTGGAACAGGTGGATGTGAAGCGTCTGTTCACGCTTTCCAAAAATACTAGGACTAGGGGGCATGCGATGAAACTACAGTGTAGTAAATTTAAAACAAATCGGAGAAAATTTTTCTTCACCCAACGTGTAATTAAACTCTGGAATTCGTTGCCGGAGAAAGTGGTGAAGGCGGTTAGCTTAGCAGAGTTTAAAAAGGGGTTGGACGGTTTCCTAAAGGACAAGTCCATAAACCGCTACTAAACGGACTTGGAAAAATCCAAAATTCCAGGAATAACATGTATAGAATGTTTGTACGTTTGGGAAGCTTGCCAGGTGCCCTTGGCCTGGATTGGCCGCTGTCGTGGACAGGATGCTGGGCTCGATGGACCCTTGGTCTTTTCCCAGTATGGCATTACTTATGTACTTATGTACTTATGGTACAGATTATAAAATCTTTACCAAACCTCTTGCGCATAAACTTCAAAAGGTCTTACTATTTCTAGTTCATGAAGATAAAGCATGATTTACTCAAGGCAGACAGACATTTGATAACACCAGGAGGGTTTTACATCTGATCTCCACTGTGGAAAAGGGTTCAGATCCTGTTATTCTGGTGTCCCTTGATGCAGAGAAGGCCCTTGATAGAATGTCTTCACCATTTTATGGAAAATTGGCCTGTCAGGTCCTTCTCTACATCGGATACAGGTGCTCTGTAAATACCTCTTAGATATGCTTAAGCTCAATGGCTCCTTTACTACCTCATGTGAAATCTTCCGGGGCACTACGAAGGGCTGTGCATTATCCCCTTTGCTTTTTGCTTTATTTATTGAGCCCCTGGCTTTTTTAAATCACACCTCTCCTGAAATAACGGGGTATCTATTGGAGAAACAGTCCACAAGATTATACTGTTTGCAGATGACATACTTTTAACTTTGACACACCCCTCTACCTATTGATATTTTAGCCTCTTATGATTGAGTTTCTGGGTTTAAAATCAATTTACAGAAATCAGAAACTCTTAATCTCACTATGAAATCAGCAGACACTCAGCCTTTGCAGAATTCTTTTCCCTTTTGCTGGGCTACTGGATCAATCAAGTACTTGGGGATCCAGCTTACCAGCGCTATTCATATGATCTATGATGCAAATTTCCCCACTAAACTAAAGGAACTGTTTACAGACTTGGAGTTCTGGGATGGTCTTCAGACATCATGGTTGGGCCGTACAGTGGCCCTTAGGATGACTATCCTCCCAAAATAATTGCACTTATTTTTGGCCATCCCCTCTCTATTCCACAATCTTTTCTCCTGGCCTTAAAGAAAAAAGCATTTGCCTATATTTGGAAACCCCCCCCCCCCCCCGAGTGGAATGATGAACTTTGTATCAACTTAAGCTACATGGCAGAATGGGGGTACCCAATTTTGAATTATATCACAAAACAGCTCTACAAATTATAGCTATATGGCAACAGGATGTCCTCAACTCTTGGACTAGACTTGATCAGTACTCTTTAGGCTTGATCCCATTATGGGCTCTTCCTTGGCTCTCCATGCCACGCTTGAAGAATCTGATACCTGGGTTGGCTTATTTAATGAGGGCTCCCTTATTGATATAGGTGAAGGTACGATCCCGATATTTTTGCAAGCAGACACTATCACATTTATACACCCATTCAATATGCCCTTTGAGTCTCTCCTGGGCCGGTGGATAGGGCTTATAAACAATGAGCTGCCCAATCCTTGAAAACCCTGGGACAGATTTGGGTGGACAGTGCACTTATCCCTTTTTCTGAACTCCAAGATGAAGATGGCTTACCTGACTCTGATTTGTTTCATTATAGAGAGTTCATGCTCCGTAGGGCTAGGGATGATCTCTGTTTAGCGGAATCTTCTAAAGAGCTAGCACTGAACTTGAGAACAGGAAAAAGGGGGGGGGGGGTCTCTGTTCAGAAATATATTATTAAATGGGAAACACTTTTGTCCATTACTTATGATCCCACGCAATGGGAGAAGGTTTTCCAGTATTCGTTCAAGGTTTCTATCACTACCCCTAAGATTGAGAATGGTTTTAAGATTTTTTACCAATGGTATTATATTCCAATGAGACTGTTTTGGATTTATAAAACTGGTTTGCCACTTCGCTGGCGCAACTTCAATAAGCAAGTTTCCTTGCTTCAAATCTGGTGGACTTGTCCAGTGGTACACGCTTTTTGAACTGCACTGCTTCAAGAACTTAATGCATTCCTTCCAGTTGCCTATCCACTTCGTGCTGACTGTTTACTGCATCACAAGGTTGCTGGTATCCCAAGGGAAGTCCATTCTTTGGTGACACATGTCTTCACGGCAACCAAGACAGTGCTGGCACAATTTTGGAAACAATCACTTGAGACTATTTTTAAGGTGGATTATTACTGCTTGATTCCCAACTTACAGCTTACATATAATCACATAATATCTTATCATAAGGTCTGGGATATTTATATGACCTGGAGGGTGGCTGCCCTTCCCTCTTACTTTGACTCCTAAATTTGCTTTTCTCTTGTTGCCCCTCTTTTTCTTTAATCATATAAAGGTGACTCAAGACTGACCTACTCTACCTGTTATGCGGGAAAATGTGGGATACAAATGTAATAAATAAATACAGAAGCATGTATAGAATCTATGCGTTTTGGTATTTTGCTGTTTATTACATTGTATTGTCTTACCTTTGCATAAACAAAACATTAAAAAAAATAGAGGTTAGGGCTCTTCAACTTGGAAAAGAGACATCTGAGGGGAGATATGATTGAGGTTTACAAAATCCTGAGTGGTGTAGAATGAGTAGGAGTGAATCAATTTTTTGATCTTTCAAAAAGTACAAAGACTAGGGGACACCAGTGGCCGGTCATTTTTTAACACCCCTCCCAAATCCAATACTAGGCATACCGAGAATACAAAACACTCAGGACCTATAGAGCAATTCTACCATACCATAAGCAGTCATTTCTACGAGTCACACAAGGAAAAACACTACAGTGAGCACTAGAACATCAATTCACCTATTGTAAAAGGAAACCAGACAGAATAGTACTGATCGTCAATCCTGCACAGTCAATGCCAACTGAAAGCCACGTCTTTTTCACAAACACAGATACACCCTAATCCACTATAGAATAAGTAATAATAAACTTTCTATTTAAGCAAAAATTAAACTGAACCCCCAATGCCAGACTCTGCATACAATGCAACACCACAGAAACAGAAAATGTCCCCTGGTGTACTGTGCAAAATATAAAGACAGCAGATGTAAATTTGAAAAAACTAACAAATACCAATCACCACTTTACAAATTAACAAATAGAAATAAAGCAAATACAGAAAATAAAATAATACCATTTTATTGGACTAATACATTTAGCTTCCAGAGGCCAAAATCTCCTTCCTCAGGCCAATACAGTATAGTGCTGTTACAGTATCCTATCCTGACCTGAGGAAGGGGGTTTTATTCTCTGAAAGTTAAGTCAAAATGTATTAAAATTAGTCCAATAAAAAGATTACCTTATTTACATGTTCTATTTATAAACATTTGTTAAACACGGCTACAATACTATATCCTAAAGCAAAATAATAAAAATATAGATTTACAGTTTGTTGTCTTTGGTTTCTGCTTTCCTCATCTTCTTTTCACTGTCTTCCTTCCATCCAGCATCTGTCTTCGCTCTCTCTCTGCCATCCAGTGTCTGCCCTCTCTAATGTCCCTTCCATCCACTGTCTGCCCTCTCTCTCTGCCCCTTCCATCCACCATCTGCCCCAGTCTGCCATCTCTCTCTCCCCCCATCAACATCTGCCCTCTCTCTCTCTTCCTTACATCCACATCTGCCCTCTATCTCTGCCCCTTCCATCCACCATTTGCCCCAGTCTGCCCTCTTTCTCTCTGCCCCTTCCACCCACCATCTGCCCTTTCTCTCTGCCCCTTCAATCCGTCTGCCCTCCCTCTCCCATCCATCCAGGGTCTGCCCTCCCTTACACTCCCCCCTTCCATCCAGGGTCTGTCCCCTCTCTCTCTGCCCCCTCTTTTCAGCCCCCAGTTCCAGCCTCCTTATTCCACCTGCCCCTAGTTCCAGCCCCTCTATCCCACCAGTCCCAGCCCTTTTCTCCCATCAGTCCCAAGCTTCAGCCCCCAGCCACTTCTCCCTGTCCCCTTTTCAGCCCCTAGTTTCAACCCCAGCCCTTTTCTCTCGCCAGTCCCGAGCTTCAGCCCCAGCCAGTTCTCCCTGTCCCCTTTAAAGCCCCTAGTCCCCACAGTTTCAGCCCCTGCCCCTTTTCAGTCCCCAGTTCCAGTACTAGCCCCCTTATCCCAACTACCCTCCTTTTCAGCTCCTAGTTCCAGCCCCCTTCATCCACCACATTCCTTGCATCCCCCCTTTTCAGCCCTAGACCCGTTCTCCCACCTGCCCCAGGCAAGAACCCATTTTCCCTCCTGCCCCCTTGTCAGACCCCAGTTCCAGCTTCAGACCCCTTCTCCTATCTGAGCACTCCCCTCCCCCCTCTGAGTACCCATCTGAGCTCCCCCACCCTCCCCAATCCCCTTCTCCCCTCTGAGCACCCATCTGAGCTCCCCCACCCCTCCCCAATCCCCTTCTCCCCTCTGAGCACCCATCTGAGCTCCCCCACCCCTCCCCAATCCCTTTCTCCCCTCTGAGCTCCCCCACCCCTCCCCAATCCCCTTTGAGCACCCATCTGAGCTCCCCCACCCCTCCCCTCCCCTCCCCAATCCCCTTCTCCCATCTGAGCTCCCCAATCCCCTTCTCCCCTCTGAGCCCCCCATCCCTCCCCAATCCCCTTTCAGCACCTCACCCCTGCCCAATCCCCTTCTCCCCTCTGATCTCCCCCACCCCTCCCCAATCTCCTTTGAGCTCCCCCACTCCTCCCCAATCCCCTTCTCCCCTCTGAGCTCCCCCACCCCTCCCCAATCCCCTTTGAGCTCCTCCACTTCTCCCCAATCTGAGTCCCCCCTCCCACCCGACCCGACCCGACCCGACCCATCTACCAGCCAGCACCTCCGTTCGCCTGCTCCCACCCTGTCCTCTTTTTAAAAAAAAAATCGAAGCGCCGGAGTGGCAGGCAGCGCCTCCCGTCTGCCCTGCTACTAAAAACCTCTTCAACGTCGTCGTCGGGCCTTCCCACATTCAGTCCCGCCCGCCCTAGCGGTAATAGGAAGTTACCTTAGAGGTGGGCGGGACTGAATGTGGGAAGGCCCGACGACGACGTTGAAAAGGTTTTTAGAAGCAGGGCAGACGGGAGGCACTGCCTGCCACTCCGGCGCTTCGATTTTTTTTTTAAAGAGAGGACAGGGTGGGAGCAGCGGGAGCGGAGCACCCCCCCACCCGCTGACACCCGGGGCGGACCGCCCCCACCGCCCCGCCCTTGCTACGCCACTGGGGGACACTCAAGGAGGTTACATGGAAATACTTTTAAAACAAATACTACTACTACTACTACTACTTATCATTTCTATAGCGCTACTAGACGTACGCAGCACTGTAGGAGGAAATATTTTTTCACTCAACGAATAGTTAAGTTCTGGAACTCTTTTCCAGAGAATGTAGTAACAGCAGTTAGTGTATCTGGGTTTAAAAATGGTTTGGACAAATTTCTGGAGGAAAAGTCCATAGTCTACTATTGAGACAGACATGCGGAAGCCACTGCTTGCCCTGGGATTGGTAGCATGTAATGCTGCTACTATTTGGGTTTCTGCCAGGTACTTGTGATCTGGCTTAGCCAATGTTGGAAACAGGATACTGGGCTGGATGGACCAATGGTCTGACCCAGTATGGGTATTTTTATGTTCCTGTCAGTGAGTAACCATGAAATGGGTCATGCACTGACAGACATTTAAACAAAAGGCCATCCAGACTCTTCCCCATCCCCCTGCCTCCCACCTGACAAGCAAAAATTCCTAGATACCAGGAAATCTATATGGGGTTGTGGGTCCACTAGGGCCACAAGGAGATCTACTCAAAAGGGCCATCCTAGGTGAAGTGCTGTACATCACCTCAGATGATCCTTTGCTTCCATACTTACATTTATTTGTAAGCTCTTTGAGCAGGGACTGTCCTTCTGTGTTAAAATTGTACAGCGCTGCGTAACCCTGGCAGCGCTTTAGAAATGTTAAGTAGTAGTAGTAGTAGTATTTATTCCAGCCCTAAGCAGAGCTATCAGTGAAGTAAAAAAAACACAACAAACTTTACATGAGGAGCAATTAAGAATGCATCTATTTGCATGCTTTTTGTATGCCTACCACACTATCCTTTAGCATTGTAGTTTTACTTCTAACTTTTGCCTCACTAAGCACTTCAGCATCAGGAATAATGTTAGTGTGGGAAAATCCGTCATACAACAGAAGAACAAGTGCATGCAGTCAATTAGAAAAACATAAACAGCGAAGGTGACTAGAAAATAGCCAGAGATAATAACTGTTTATTAACATCCAAGACTCAACAGCCCATGTTTTGGTCAAAAGGACCTGCATCAGGAGTCTTAAAAGGATGAATGTAAAAAGATTTGTCTGGTAACAATTGGATGAGAAATTTGGAAACATGCTACACATAAAATGGAACCTCACCAGATGGCTGGCTTCCACTGAAACAGGATGAACCTCAATACTCGCTCTCTGAAAGTATCGATTCTGCATGATTATAGTGTTGATCTTTTTACTTACATCTTTTTAAGATTCCTGATGCAGGCTCTTTCAGCAGAAGCACAGCCTGTGTCGAGTTTTGGATGTTAATAAACAGTTGATATCTAGTAAACCACCGCACTAAGGGATAATGCAGCTGTCTACAACTGGAGTCAGATCTTGGATGTCAAGCTATATTGGCAGCAAAATTTGCTTGCTTCCTACAACACCTCTGCAGCAACTGCCAGTCCCAAGGAAACGGTCTGCTCCTGCACCTCAGTAAACACTATTCAACTTATTTTTGAAGGAGATCGCCGGCCATCTTCTGACACAAATCGTGAGATGGCCGGCCATCTCCTGAAGCCGGCCAAATCGGTATAATCGAAAGCCAATTTTGGCCGGCTTCAACTTTGTTCTGTTGCGGGGCCGGCGAAAGTTCAAGGGGGCGTGTCGGCACTGTAGCGAAGGCAGGACGGGGCGGGACGGAGGCGGGACGGGGGCATGCGTTGAGATGGAGGCTTCGCCCGATAATGAAAAAAAGAAAGCTGGCCCTGACGAGCATTTGGCCAACTTTACTTGGTCCCTTTCTTTTCAGGTCCAAGTCCCAAAAAAGTGCCAGAACTGACCAGATGACCACCGGAGGGAATCGGGGATCACCTCCCCTGACTCCTCCAGCGGTCACTAACCCCCTCTCACCCTCAAAAAAACAACTTTAAAAACTTTTTTGCCAGCCTCTATGCCAGCCTCAAATGTCATACTCAGGTCCATCGCCGCAGTATACAGGCCCTGGAGCAGTTTTAGTGGGTGCAGTGGACTTCAGACAGGCGGACCCAGGCCCATCCCCCCCTACCTGTTACACTTGTGGTGGTAAATGGGAGCCCTCCAACCCCCCCCCCCCAAAAAAAAAAAAACCACTGTACCCACATGTAGGTGCCCCCCTTCACCCCTTAGGCTATGGTAGTGGTGTTTAGTTGTGGGGAGTGGGTTTTGGGGGGCTCAGCACTCAAGGTAAGGGAGCTATTTAAATTTTTTTTTTTACTTTTTAGAAGTGACCCCTAGGGTGCCCGGTTGGTGTCCTGACATGTGAAGGGGACCAGTGCACTATGAATCCTGGCCCCTCCCACGACCAAATGCCTTGGATTTGGCCAGGTTTGAAATGGCCGGCTTCGGGTTCCATTATGGGCAAAAACCGAGGCCGGTCATCTCTGACATTTGGGCAGCCCCAACCATATTATTGAAAAAAAAGATGGTCGGCCATCTTTTTTGAAAATACGGTTGGCTTCGCCTCTTCGTGGCGCTGTCCTTGAAGATGGCCAGCCATGGAGATGGCCGGCGCCATTCGATTATGCCTCTCCATGTGAACCTCAGAGTCATGAGTTCATACAACACAAGGCAGCCAACAGTGATCAGAGGGGGAGACAGAAGCCTCTTCTCCCAGCCTGCCTTATAATCTTTCACTTTCGTTGGCAGTGGGACTCAACCCTTCCTCTGGCTAAGCAGGTAAAAAAAAAGTTAATTTGCTGCTGATTATCAAGGGGTATTGAAGACTCAGTGGGAAAAACCTTCACCTTCCCCTTCCATTTAGCTAGTATAGCATCAGAAAACCACAATTCAGAAACTAGGGATAGTCCAACAGAGACAACTGCTGCCAAACATTCATGCCACCATCTTCACTCCACTCAACAATTGTTGCATACAGCTGTGCATTTAAATTCATACAAAAAAATATCTTACATGTATTTTCATGGGCTTCATCACTATTCTGGTGATTGCACCTGGGGATCTTAGCCGGAGGGATTCCAGGATACAGCACTTAAGGAATGGGAGTTTCTGAAGCTCAGTTTCAGATATTTTAACGTTTTCATTACCTGCTGGGGGAGGGGGGGAGACAAATTGGACAGTAAGACAATGGAAGACTTGTAGAAAATTATCTACAGTATTTTAGTACATTTTAATGCCGGTCAGGACATTGGCTACTGGTTATGAGTTCACAGCTCAGACACACCTCACTTTCTAAATGAGCCCATACTATTATCAAAGGGATAATTTTATAAAGAGAAGATGCTTACTTGTAGCAGGTATACTATGAGGACAGCAGACTTCATATTCTCACGTGTGGGAAGACGCCAATCTGTGTAGTCTGGTCCGGCATTTATGACAAAGTAAAAAAACAGCTTTGTGAAGCGCGAGCCTTGCTGCACTGCGTATGTGCGAGTGCATTCCAGCCCACCACGAGAATGCAGTCCTCTCAGTTTAACTGTAAAGCAAAATAAGGAAAATAAAATAATGAAAAAGACAACTCAAAGGGGAGATGAACGGGATTGTGAGAATATGAAGCCTGCTATCGTCAGAGAATACTTGCTACAGGTAAGTATCTTCACTTTCTCCGAGGACAAGCAGGCTCTCATTCTCGCGTATGGGGAATCCCTAGAATCCAGGCTCACCCAAAAACAACAAACCGTGGTCAATTGAGCCTCACAACGGTGAGGACATAACACAGATTAACCTGAAACTATATACAATCTGAATTGAGCCTAGGAGGGTGGAGTTCGATTCTAGACCCTAATCAGATTCTGCAACGCTCACTGCCCAAACCGACTGTCATGTCAGGTATCCTGCTCAAGGCAGTAGTGAGATGTGAATGTGTGGACTGAAGACCACATTGCAGCCTTGCAAATTTCCTCCATGAAGGCTGACCTCAAGTGGGCTACCGATGCAGCCATTGCTCTGACATTATGAGCTGTAAAATGACCCTCTAAGGCCAGTCCAGCCTGGGCATAAGTGAAGGAAATATAATCTGCTAGCAAATTAGAAATGGTACATTTCTCAATGGCAAACCCCATCCTGTTGGGCCAAAAGAAACAAAAAGCTGGGCAGATTGTCTGTAGGGACTTGTTTGCTCCATGTGGTAGGTCAATGCTCTCTTGCAGTCCAGGATGGGAATGAGGTTAGGGTAAGAATGTTGGCAAGACATCAACTGCTTCAGATAGAACTCCAATACCACCTTCGGAAGGAACTTAGTGTGAGTGTGGAGGACTACTTTGTTGTGATGAGACTTAGTATAAGTATAAGGTGCATCCACTGCTAAAGCCTGAAGCTCACTGACTCTACGAGCTGAACTAATAGCCACCAAAAAAAACAATCTTCCAGGTCAAGTACTTCAGATGGCAGTAATTCAGTGGCTCAGAAAGAGCTTTCATCAGCTCAGTGAGAACAACATGGAGATCCCATGACACTGGTGGAGGTCTGACAGGGGGCTTTGACAAAAGCAAACTCCTTTTGAAGCGAACAGCTAAAGGTTGTCCAGAGACCTTCAACACATTGATGATAAGCACTAATTGCACTAAGGTGAACCCCTTACGGAGTTGGTCTTAAGACCTGACTTTGACAAGCAGGGCTTTTTTTGAGGAGGTACATGGGGGTACTGAGTACCGGCACCTTTTTCATTGTCTCCTAAAATTGACTTATGGACCCAAATTTTTAATGAAAGAGGTCAGGCTCTACACACTAATTCTGCCTTGTCATAGATTCTGGGACTAGTTGCAGGAGGCCTAGCCATTGTGGGGTGGGTCCCTCAGTCATCTCCCCACCCCTGAAAGGTGGCCTAGCATTTAAATACCGGCACCTTTTTTGCTAGAAAAAACACACTGCTGACAAGTGTAGAAGGTACTCAAGCAGGTTTTGTGTAGAACAAGTAAGCGGATCTAGGGCACTGCTGTCACACTACACGGCAAACCTTCTCCATTTAAAAGAATAGCACCTCTTAGTGGAATCTTTCCTGGAAGTCAGCAAGATCCGGGAGACACCCTCCAAAAGACCCAAGGAAGTGAATTCAAGCTGTGAGAGCCAGAGACTGGAGGTTGGGATGTAGAAGCGACCCATCTTTCTGAGTGTCAGAAAACACTCCAATCTCCATGGTTCTTCGGAGGATAATTCCAGAAGAAGAGGGAACCAAATCTTTCTCAGCCAGAACGGTGCGATCAGAATCATGGTTCCGCGGTCTTGCTTGAGTTTCAACAAAGTCTTTCCCACTAGAATTATGGGAGGATACGCATACAGAAGACCTGTCTCGTTGCCGGAGAATGTAGTGACAGCAGCTGGCCTTATGGAATTTAAAGGGGGTTTGGACAGATTCCTGAGGGAAAAGTCCACTGAACATTATTAATTTTTTTTTTTTTTTTTTTGGGGGGGGGGGGGGGGGTTGCCGGGTTCTTGAAGCCTGGATTGGCCGCTGTCGGAGACAGGATGCTGGGCTTGATGGACCCTTGGTCTTTTCCCAGTATGGCGGTGCTTATGTACTTATGTCTCCCAATGAAGAAGGAAAGCACCCAGCGCTAGTCTGTCATGGGCCTGACGCATGGAACAGAACTGAGGGACCTTGAGATTGATCTGAGCGGCAAAGAGATCCACCAAGGGAGTGCCCCACACTCGGATGATCTTGCGGGCCATGCCCTTGTGGAGAGACCACTCGTGCAGTTGCATTATCCTGCTCAGCCAAGGTATTGTTTGCGCCTGCCAGATAAGTGACTCAATGCCACATCCAGACAGCTTCCTGACACAGGGGGCATGATCTGGTGCCTCCCTGCTTGTTGATATAATAAATTTCAACCTGATTATCTGTTTGAACAAGAATAATTTCATGGGACAGCCGATCTCTGAAAGCCTTTAGATCGTTCCAGATTACTCAAAGCTCCAGGAGGTTGATCTGAAGATTAGTTTCCTGGAGGGACCAAGTTCCTTGAGTGTGAAGCCCATCGATATGAGCTTCCCATCCCAGGACAGATGCATCCGTTGTCAGCACATTTTGTAAAATTCACCTGGAGATAATCAAATCTGCACCTCATGGATGGAGGGAGAGTGGTCCTCCTGGGGCTGATGCTTCTTGGGTGCCGTGTCCCTCGGCGTCCTGGAGTTCCTGGCATCGTGTATCAAGGGCGACGTGCTTCTTGGCCTTCGCCTGAAGCACGTCTCCCATGCTCCTTGGTGTCAAGGAAGACATCGAATCCTCACGTCGCCTCGGGGTCAGGTCTGACGATGGACTGCCCCGGTGGGCATGCGGGAGGCCTCAAGACAGGTGGAGACCCACTCGATGCCTCACTGCTCCCAGTAGGTTGAGGTCTCGAAGCAGCCATGCTTACCGATACTCCCAATGCCGGGGCAACATTCAACATCGATGCTGACACCTCCGACCTTGATGCCAATGCCAACGTTGAGGAACTGGACCTGGCTCCAAAAATCTTTTTGCATTGCAAAGAACACAGTTAACAGGACTATAGTTCTGCACAAGACACTGTAGACACCAAGAATGGGTCTCTTTTCCTGTGATGGTCCGGTTGCACTAGGTACAATGCTTGAAGCCACTGGGAGTCTTTGTGGATATGGTCGGGAAGACCTCGCCACCCAAATCAAACGGCTCGATGGTGCCTGAAAAGGGGGCAAAGACATAAAAATGGTGTACCTGTCCAGAATCAGAACCTAAAGGAAGCCCACATTGAAAAATAAAGGGAACTTAAACGCAGGCAAAAGAACTAAGAAAAAATTAAGGGACTTTTTTTTTGTTTTAAAGAAACAAGGCAAAAGAGGGTACGAAAAAAGCCGAAGACACTCAAAAACTCAAAAAAAATGAACAAGTGAAGAGACACTGAAGAATGCAGCTTCTCTTCATGCGGAGAAAAAGAAACTGAGAGGACCGCATTCTTGCAGTGGGTGGGAAGGCACTCATACATGCGCAGTGGAGCACGGCTCGTGCTTCACAAAGCTCTATTTTCTTTACTTGGGCATAAATGCTGGACCTGATGATGCAGATTAGCGTCTACCCACACGTGAAAATATGAGAGCATGCCTGTCCTCAGAGAAAGAATTTGCCACGTGTAAAGTGTATTTTACATGCAGAAAATGGTTATTATAAAAATTTTCTGGGGTATACACGTGGAACAAGTAGGAACACAAAAAGATGGCACACATTTTTATATGATTCAAGTATAATCACTTTCAGGCATATAGTTTGGGTAGAGCTCCTATGTATGTTTAAATTCTAGAAAATATGCATATGCACACAAACTTGTGCAAAAGAATTGCACACTATTAGGAATAGTTCAGAGATCTACATTTTTGGTTTTCTTTTACAGCACATAGGCACCTATGTAGCTTTTATAAAACAAATTCTAACCAAATTCACTCTATGAATTATCAAGATAGGGAACTGCGTGCATATGAAAATGAAGTGCCAATGACATCCACTGAAAAGCTCTTTAACCTATATACACTCTATCATCAGTCCCATTATTTTTCAATTTTTAACCTTATATGGCAGAGAGTGAGCCCAGATTAAACAGGTTTTCAGTGGCTATCATTGCTGCTCCATTTTCTTACATAGTAACATAGTAGATGACAGCAGATAAGGACCTGTAAGGTCCATCCAGATTAAACAGGTTTTCAGTGGCTATCATTGCTGCTCCATTTTCTTACATAGTAACATAGTAGATGACAGCAGATAAGGACCTGTAAGGTCCATCCAGATTAAACAGGTTTTCAGTGGCTATCATTGCTGCTCCATTTTCTTACATAGTAACATAGTAGATGACAGCAGATAAGGACCTGTAAGGTCCATCCAGTCTGCCCAACAAGAAAACTTGTAGCATAAGGTATGATGTGATACTACATATGTATACTTAATCTTGATTTGTCCTTGCCATCTTCAGGGCATACACCGTAGAAATCAGCCCAGCACAGGCTTTGTTCTCCAACTTCTGAAGTCATCAAAGTCAGAATCCAGCCCATCCAAATCTGTCCAATCATGATCAGGGCACAGACTGTGGAAGTCTGGCTATACTTCCCAATTACTGGTGTTGCCATTTAATCACCGCTAAACTTGTTTGATTTCATGCCTTTTATACAGCATTCCTTTGTGTTTATCCCACGCATTTTTGAATTTCTATGCTCCCAATTCCCTATCTGGATAAGTGACAGGGTGTATTTAGTTAGAATTTGGCTCATATTGTCCCTCTAAGATTTTACTAAATTAAACTCTACAATCATGATCACCCTACAGCAATTCTATAAATAAGCATAATTGGGCATCAAGCCTTTAAATATTTTATTTTATAGCTAAAAGTAGGCGCTGCTGGTTCTTTTGAGTCTATGCAGCTGTAGGACTTACTGTTATGCTTTGACTGAAGTCACTCTTTATTGTCCCCCCCCCCCCCCCCCAACTAGTTGGACCAGCCCTGATGAAAAAAGACATTCAATAGATACTCAGCATTATTTTTTTCCAGCCACTTACTTGGACTAACTACAAAATGGAAAATTGAAAGGGGTAACTACAAAAAGTGCACTTATCTATGAAGTCTATGGGTATTTTTCACCCACATCAAATGAGATGAAAAAGGTACATACAGATCAGCAGCTGTTGTTTGAGCAAGTGCTTTTCCTATTTAAACATATGGAA
Source organism: Microcaecilia unicolor (assembly GCF_901765095.1). Lineage (NCBI taxonomy): Eukaryota > Metazoa > Chordata > Amphibia > Gymnophiona > Siphonopidae > Microcaecilia > Microcaecilia unicolor. The sequence continues at coordinate 407,003,974 of NC_044033.1, forward strand.
ATCAAAATACGCATGTTAATGTGCTGCTGCCCCCATGTGTGCATATTTCCCTTGGAAAATTATCCCATGAAACATGCCTGGAACATGCCCACACATATTTACACTTCTGCAGTTGGCGATCACATAAGTAGCTTTAAATATCAGCCCCTTTATGTTTGACCTTTTTTAATCCCTCCTTTACACTCCCCTCCCCTTTTCTCTTTCCCTAACAGTTGTCCTTCAATTTTGTATCCCTTTCTTCCCTCCACTACATCTCTGTGTCCCATCTGCGACTCCTCTCCCTCTGCAACTTCACTCTTCCTTTTTTGCTTTATCTCTCCTAATCATTCTCAGTCCCTCTCCCTCTCTATTACTTTTTCATATCTTTACTCTTTCTCCCTACAAACTTCCCTCCACAGCCTTCTTTCACTTGCTTCTCTCTTCATCTTTTGTCTACCCAACTCTTCTTCTATATCCTTTGTCCCCTTTCTCCATCCCAATCATTTTCTCCCCTTTTTTCTTCATAATTTCCTCCAATCATTTTTCCCTTTTCAGCTCTACATACCTTAGTCATATATTGCTCCTTCAAATTTATACATTGTAGGGAACATTGCCATGTCCCTTTTCCCATGAGCCACAGAGTTCAGCACCCCAGATTAACCGTGCAGCTTCTCTTCACCTGTAGGAATCTTCCTAGATATCTCCCCTTCCCCTACCATTTCTACTTTTCCAATCCACCTCTTCCTCCTCTCTGGTTCTTTCGGCTTCATCCTTCTGACCTTGTCTGTCTGAGACTGTGGCATAGCCAGACAGCCAATTTGAGGTGGGTCGTAGCCGAAGATGGGTGGACATACAATTCTCTCTCCCCCCCCCCCCCCCCCTGGTCTCCACCCTCAGCTCCTCAAAATATAAAGACAACTGAGCATGCAAGAGAGAGCCAGCACTGGTGGCACGTGATGAAGCTACAAAGTAGTAAATTTAAAATGAAATGGAGAAAATGTTTCTTCATTCAATGTGTAATTAAACTGTGGAATTCATTTCCAGAGAATGTGGTAAAGGCAGTTAACTTAGCGGGGATTTAAAAAAAGGTTTGGATGGCTTCCTCAAGGAAAAGTCCATAGACCATTATTCAAATGGACTTGGGAAAATTCCACTGCTTATTTCTAGGATAAGCAGCATAAAATGTATCATACTTTTTTGGGATCTTGCCAGGTACTCGTAACCTGGATTTGCCACTATTGGAAACAGGATGCTGGGCTTGATGGACCTTCAGTCTGTCCCAGTATGGCAATACTTATGTACTTATGAACTAGCAGGCTTAAATCACAAGAACAGAATAGAATATCCAGCCAAGATATCCATGTAACTCTCAGCTGCGATATTAAGAAGCTGCCTCTGTGACCTTATCTCAAAAGAGATTCTTTCCGTGCCATGGCATGTCAGCAAACTTTTCCCATATTCATAAAGGAGGCCTGAAGCTTGCAGCAACAAGAGTCTACGAGCTCCAATAGCCATAGCAGAAGCTCTTGATGCTGTCTTAAAAGCATCAAAGGTCAATCTGATCATATGTTTGCCATTCCCAGTAGTAACTTGAGTTCCATAAACTGGATTTGAGGGACAGACAGAATCTCCTGTCATATGCAAAGTTTCTCACTTGTATTGTTTCATGAAGAGCTGGTAAGAAGCTAAGCATTCTGAAACTCCTTCTTTCCAAATGAATCCAATGTTTGAGCATCTGTCCCCAGGCACCCAGGAATATGACTTGGAAATTCTGGGTCTCCTGAGTAGTGATGTCGCTGCTGTTTCTCAAATCTGGAGCCTTCTCTGAATAGGCACTTTTATGTTTTCTTTGAGCAGCACACCACTGGCACCACCTTTTTTCCTCAGAGTGAATTCCATGTACCACTACCCTTTGTCGCCTTCCCACTTGACCAGATTTTAACCCAGTCAATGACTTTAGGGCCCATACCAAGAATGTCCACTTTATTTACAAGTTGCCTATGTGGAGACATGTCAAAGCCTATGTCTATCTGCTCTGCTTACCTGTTTTTGCTGGTAACATAGGCAGGCTGCACACCCTCTCGCTCTGTCCCTCGCTTTTTACCATTAACGCACTCACAGACCAAGCATTAGACAGGTTTGGGAATAAATGGCCACAGCTATATTGAAAAACACATTAAACAATCCCTAGGAAGCACCCGAGCCTTGGGTTTGATGTTGCAGATGCTTCAGCCTTCCGCCATGCTTATCCAGCTAGAGAGCCAGCATCACCACCCACGCTGTGGCCAGCCCTGTCTCTGCCCATAGCGTGGCCAAGCATCCGCCTGCTTGGGGCAGCCCCCCTAGACCAGCGTCCCACCTGCCCTGTGTAACCAGCGAGGTGACTAGTCTGCCAACAGTGAGTGCTTCTGTCCCTTGCCTGAAGCGGGCGATCTTCCTTTCAGCTGTTGTTCCATCACATCCTAGAGTTCCCAGGCTTGGGTGCCTCCGCCACAACCCGGGGTGCCTGAGAATCAGGGTCCCCGGGTCCCCCCCTTTTCCCCTTTCAGAAATGTCACTCAAGGGCCTCCTGGAAGTCGTTAAGGAGGAGAAAATCTGCAACTTCCAAGAGATGGACAGAATCCAAGCGGAAGTACCCAGGGGTGAGGAGGTAAGCCCAATGGTGCCAGATCTTTCCTCCGCCGAGGTGCTCCACCCACATGCCAATCTGTCGGTTGACTTTAGTCACGCCTCTGGACCACAACCTGGAAGTGGACCCCTGCCACCGCGGGATGATATCCGACCAGAGGATAGTGGTCCCTGGCAGAATAGTGGAAAGTTCAAGGAGATCCCGCTTGGCCATGGTAATCAGGCGGCGGCATGGGGTGTATCCAATGTTGTTGCCCCCCAGGTGAATGAGCAGGACATCTGGATGAAGTGTCAAGAGCAGCAGCCAGAGGACAGTGGGTAAAAGCTGATGTCATCTCATACCACGAATTCCAATCCATGTCAGTGTCGCCCCTTTAGTGTCCAGCCCAAGGTGCAGACCAGGTCTCCGGGCCGTTAAACGTTTGCGAGCATTGGCAATGTACGAGTGTCCGATGACCCATACTGTACCTGTCCGCGGCGGACCTTAAAAGGAAGGGAATGGTTAGTCTAGCGCAGTGGCCTGATGTAGGTTTGGTATGCGGCAGATCTCCATCGGCCCAGTCGCTTGATGGCATAGGAGGAGAGACCCTGCTGGAAGGCAGTAGTTGCGGCCCCTATGCAGAAAGAATGGATCCCGTAATTGTCGGGGGACTGACCGGTTTCCAGGAGAGCTTGTCGAAAGACAGCTGTGAACTGGAATCGTGTGAGAGGACTAGCATCCTGATGAAGTAGCAGGGGTGAGCCAGCTGGCAGTCTCTGCTTGAGGTAGGCATTGAGATTGGCTAGCGGACAAGTGCGCAAGTCCGGGACACCATGCAGGGTAATGATGTGCCCTCTGCCCGCCTGATCAGTCTTGGACCTGGGAATTCGTAGGTAGACCACATCCTGTGTTACAGAGACTTCGCCCATCTGTAGGCCTCCGGTCGGTCTGGTCTTGGAGTGCGCAGTGAGCTCGCTAATGCGCAGAGCGGCAAAGAAGGCCAAAGAGAAGGCCGCCCTGAACAACGCGGCCTCGTAGCTATCCCTGCACACTTTGTCCAGTGCGAACCATAGACAGTGAAGGATCTCGTGGGTGACGGGCCGCCTGGTGTTGAGGGGCGTCAGGGTGAACCGCGCCCATCCTTTCAATAGAGTCCTGAGCAGGAAGCTGGCATGAGGGTTGCCCCATCCGCAGAGCTTGGCAAAAAAGGAGAAGCCTGCAATGCGTGAGGTGACCGATGTCCTGGAGGCGCCCTGATCGAAAGCATCCGTGACATATCGTGCAATTAGGTGATCCGGAACCACTCCTGGTGTCCATCCGTGCCGCAACATGTATTCGGAAACGTGATGAAATGCACGCTGGTATGCATGCAGAGTAGAATGGGCTAACGAGCTTCCGATGAGTAAGTGCACGGTGCTGTTACCAGTTGCCAAAGGTATTCGGGGACTGGGGTAGGTTCCCTGCTCGCCGAGGGGGCCAGCTGTCGAAAGAGTGAAAATTGAAAATGTGAGAGAGCATCAGCAATACAGTTATCAACTCCTGGGACGTGCCTCGCTCGCGCGGTCATATTAAGTTGCAAGCAACGGAGCACAAAATGCTGGAGAAGTGCTGCGGTGTGTGGGCAACGTGCCGTCTGCTTGTTTATGATCTCCACCACAGCTGCATTGTCCGACCAAAGAATAACAGTTTTGCTGGCCAGCGCAGGACCCCAAACGTGTATTGCCGCGACAATGGGGAACAGTTCAAGGAAGGTGATGTTCTTGATGAGTCCGCAGTGCTCCCAGTGTGGCGGCCAAGGGACAGCGAACCAGTCCCCATTGTAATAGGCTCCACACCCAGAGGATCCGGCGGCGTCGGTGTAGAGGCAGAGGTCGATGCTGGAAGTTGGAGCCGACTGTATCAAGGCTCTTCCATTGAAGTCCTGCAGAAAGCGAAGCCATATTTGCAGATCCTGCTTGATGGGAAGTGTTATGCGCAAGTGATGGTGCTTGCGCAATATGCTCGCCGTAGCAACAGCGAGTCTGCAGACAAACACTCTTCCCATTGGGATAACCCTACATGCAAAGTTGAGGGAGCCAATAAGAGATTGCATCTGGTAAAGGGTAATCTTGGGCTGTTACAAGAAATGATTTATCTTGGGGAAAAGAGCTCGAGAGCACTCGCTACTGTTTATAATTTAAGAGCAGGCACTGTATTTATAAGTTTTAGGATATTAATTTCTCCACCAATCACCAAAGGTGATAATTGCAATAAATTAAATAAAATTAAGTATATATAAAAGATACCATATACTCAGAACACAAAGAGACCGTATTTTTAGCTTCAAAAAGGTTGATTTAATATACAATTGCACACGAGAGGTAGGTTTTAAGAGATCTTTACAGATAATCTGTGCATAAAATAGAACAAAGTAGCAGGTAGGTTAACTTACAAGTCCTTGTTACAAGCATGCTGTGGTCCAGCTGATTGATGAGCACATGTTGAGGAGCAAGGCATCAGGGCTTCTGCAGTGAGTGGATCTGAGTTGCTTGCAGCTGAAGAGAATCTGACTCTTGGGAAACAGCTTTTGCTTTTATATCTTGCAAGCTGCAGGACGATATGCCATGTGGATCTTTGTCCTGGTTTCCACACGACCCTTGGTCATTTGCAAAGCATTGTGGTATCTTGGTCTCATGTCTGCACACGACCCCTGAGTCTTGGTCTCATGTCTTATGACATCACGAGACTTACAGGGCTTCCTGCTAAGTCTCTGGAGCAGATACACATTACAAGTCCTTCCTTTCTGCACATGTCTGAAAGCTGATGGGAGGGGCAGGTATACCTTTGACAAGCAAATGTCCTGTTTCTTTGTCTTCAATGGCTTCTCCAGACTTTCGGTCTCTTGGGTCTTTGGTTTTCAGAGATGTCCTGATGAGCATCCAGGTACCCACCTTTTGTTCAGTCTTTTTAGGTGGGAGGGCAGAGAGAGTTATATATCTGTCTTTTGTCTTTGTTAAGTGTTTGTAATTAACTATCCCTGCTATCAGAAGTTCCCAGAAAAAGGAATGGGGAGAGAGGGGCTTGAAATGAAACTATTTTCTCTGCTGCAGTGTCAAATATATAAAAGCTGCACAAATATATTGGTGTATATATAATCCAGCAAAATATAATAAACTGATACCATTACAGGGCGAATGCAGTGCGTGAAGGATCTTCTGCACTAGGCCATATAATTTGTCCTCTGGGAGTTTGGTAGTCATGGTTGTCGAGTCTATCTCGATTCCCAAGAAGGTGATGACCATGCTAGGCCCTGTGGTTTTGCTGCTAGCAACAGGCACTCCAAAGTCCAAGGCAACGGCGTGGAAGACATCCATGAGGTCTCTGCAGGTGCTGGAGTGTTGAGGCCCGACAAAGAAGTCATCAAGGTAGTGCACAATGGTTTTGGCAGTGGACCGCTGAGAAACCACCCAGTGCATGAATGTACTGAAGGTTTCAAAAAGGTTGCAAGAGACTGCGCATCCCATAGGCATGCATTTGTCGAAGTAGAAGTGGTTGTCATGACAGAAACCTAGCAACGGGAAGCAGTCTGGGTGAACGGGTAGTAAACGGAAGGCGGATTCAATATCCATTTTGGCCATAAACACATTCCGCCCCCCGTGTCCGGACCAAGGACACCGCAGAATCAAAAGACATATACTGAACTGATGTCTCGCCATCTGGTATGGAGTCGTTGACAGAGTGACCGGGGGGGGGGGGGGGGTAGGAAAAATTGTGGATGAGGCAAAACTTGACATGCTCCTTTTTGGGGACAGCCGTAAGGGGAGAGAAGGGGGGATGGTGAAAGGGGCCCGCAATGCGGCCTGCTGATCACTCGGCTGAAAGTTTGTCGGAGATGATGGCCGATAGGCGGGGCCTGGAGTGCCGCGTCGGAGCTTCAGAGCATGGTGGTATGATGCCTTGAAATGGTATAAGGAAACCGTCTTGGAAGCCATGGAGGAGTAAGGCAGCGGCCTGTCGTTTGGGGTATCACACTAGCCAAGGCCTCATGGCGTCCAAGCAGATGGGAGTGGGCGCCAGGGTGAATGGGTCAAGGTTTTGAAGGTCCAGCTTGTCTTGGCGCAGCTTTTCTGAGGCACAAGGCGAGGGGCTGCGGCAGACCACATGTGGCACACAGGTGCTTGAATTTGCAGTCTTGGATGGTGCAACTGCCTTTGTTGTACTTCCAACACACTTCCCGGGAAAGCGTGCGAGGCTTCCCTTTTCTGCTTCCGGGGAGGGGAGGTGCCCTGTTCTGGGTTGAACGCCCTGTTGCGGTGCTGGGTCTTGTGAGGACATTCCGCAACCATAAGCCCCCATCATCCATGTCCCACGCCACAGTAGGGTTAGTCTCCATTTTGTCCCTGAAGTGCTCGTCATACACCAGCCAGGTGTATCCCTCATGCTCACAATAGATGGTAAGCATTGTTTCCAGGTAACAGAGCATGGGGTCGATTTGATGAGGTTGTTTCCTGCAGACAATGCTCATCATGCGAGCATAGGATATCACCCAACACACAAGATTCTGTGGAAGCACTCTGTTGTGCTCTGGAAGCAGGTCACCCTTTTTTGCACATTTCTTAGCGTGCTGCCTGCGTCTGCCCTCCGCCAGCTTGAAAATATCAAAGTACCGCCAACGCAGTACCTTTTTCCGCAGGGTCCTGGGAACCCTCTGCCATAAGCGCTCTGGGGGGACACCATATGTGAATGCAGGCGCGAGTGTAAAGGGTATAGGGTTCATGTCTCGAGCAGGGGATGGTGAGGAGGAAGAAGAAGAGGATGAGGAAGAGGAGGAGGAAGAATCAGAGGATGCAGTTGTGCTGGACCGTCTGGACTGCTTGCACTTCTTATGTAAGGATTGCTGTCTCCCGCATCACGCGTCTCTGTAACTGCTTGTGAACGTGGGACCTCGACTCGCCGGTCGGGAGGGCGTGATTGCAGGACTGTGATGAGGTGAGGGAGATGAACCCTGTCGTTCCCAGGCCACCCTAGTAGCCAGGGGCTGGCTATGCCTAGGAGGGGAAGGGTCTCTGCGACGGTTATGGGATGTACAGTATGCTCGGTGGCTGCAGCAGGACGGGGATCTGTGGCGCCTGCGGCGGGACTCGGATCCACAGCTGCTGGCGCATGGGCTTGATCTGGGACAGTCAGAACTGCTTCTGGATTTGCGGGCTCTTGGATCTGCACTGTGTCTATGGTGCGCGCTGTCTTCCCAGGTGTGATGTTCTCCGCGATGGGACCTGTTCATGCTGTCCCTGGAGAATGACCTGCGCCTGCTCCGTTTGGCGCTGGGTCCTTGTCTGCTTGAAGATGAAGATCTGCGGGTCGAAGCAGGTTGGGATGCTGGAGGAGTACCCGGACTGGGTCTAAGCGCATGGCTGCCAGCGTTGGGTCCTGATGGGCTCAAACTTGCTGGCAAAAGCTGTTCAGGGGGGCGCATCTGGCCAAGTGGATTGCACCCTGGCAAGGCAGCTTCTGGCATGCAGGAAAGTGAAGGAGCAGCAGGAGCAGCAGGCAAGCAACAGAGGGTATCTGCAGCAGGTGGTAAAGAGGCACGTGGCAGCGGGAGGCAGTCTGAGTCAATGTACCTCTCTGGACGCTTTGTCCGCCTCGTGGATGAGCGTAGTGGTTGCAGTGCTGCAGTGTGGCTTGAAGTATGCTGTGGGACTCGTGCTCAGCGAGGCATGCTGCCTGCTGGGTAAGGTAGTCTTTTATTGAGGGGCAAGCGACTAAAACGCGGACTGCGAGAGTACACCGCAAAATGAATGCCACGCAGCTAGGAAACAAAAGTACAAAAGTGGCCGACTATGCAAGAAAAAATGGCCAAAATGTGCGAGTACTTGTCACAATGCCTAAAAGGGCTGGTCGTACAGGAGACGAGGCAAAATTAAAGAAGGCGCTGCAAAAGAGTGTGGTCCCTGACTCCACTGGAATCGTCTCTCTCCATGATCCTTGACCCTGGAGCAGAGAGATTGCTCTTCCCTGATCCCCAATTCTACTGGAATCTCCAATCCTTCTCCACCCCCCCCCCCCCCCCCCCCGGGCTAACCTGGAACAGGGATACTACTCTTCCCTGGTACCCAACTCCACTGGAACCTTCTCTCTCCAAATCCTTGTACTACCTCTAGGGGCTGACCTGGAGATGACCTTTCAGAAGCATTACTATTGTTTTACTCCTCCATAATAAGTACATAAGTAATGCCACACTGAGAAATCTAGGCCAAGGGCACCTGGCAAGCTTCCCAAACATACAAACATTCTATACATGTTATTCCTGGAATTGTGGATTTTTCCCAAGTCCATTTAGTAGTGGTTTATGGACTTGTCCTTTAGGAAACCGTCTAACCCCTTTTTAAACTCTGCCAAGCTAACCGCCTTCACCACGTTCTCCGGCAACAAATTCCAGAGTTTAATTATGTGTTGGGTGAAGAAATGTTTTCTCTGATTTGTTTTAAATTTACTACACTGTAGTTTCATCGCATGCCCCCCAGTCCTAGTATTTTTGGAAAGTGTGAACAGAGGCATGCACCAAAACAGCAGGGTATACTCCTTTGGGTGCTTTTTCAAGCTGATTCTTCAGGCACCAAATATCTTTTGCCTCTTGCTGTTAGTAATTTTTTTCCCTTATATTCTTTGTTTCTCTAGCTTCTTTTGCCCCTTTAGAGCTCCCTATGGTATCAATTTCCTCCATTCTTACCATTTAAGGATGGTGTCTCCCAGCCAATCCTCTTCATCATACATGGCCTTTTGGGTGCTCTTTAATACTGTTCTGCTTGGTTGGGAAATGCACAGAAGACTGGCACATCGCATCTCCCTACAGAGCTCAGAGGGGGACTTTTCAATACATGCTTGGTGTGTCAGAATACACAGCTCCTTTATGACATTGATCAGGAAGGTAAATGTCAGTTTTTTCTTGTTTCTTGAGACTTGGCTTCAGGATGCTGAGCAAGCCTACTTACTTAAATCAGTGTATGCCTACACGATACACTAGTCTCTCCAAATGTAGGACTGTGCGTAGGGTGGGATTGCCCTAGTTTATCAATCATCACTGTTAGTGGGGTTCTGTCAAGATTGTGATTATATTCCCTGTTGGACTTGCTTTGGGGTTCCTCCAGCCAAGCCAAGTCTGTGTGTAAATCCTGAAGCCTATGTGAAAATCCTGAAATCCGTTCCAGTCCAACCTAGTCCATGCCGGGATCCTGTTCCAGCCAAGCCGTGCTCTGCTGTTGTGTTGCTAAGCCCCACCTTACTGGTGACCTCACCTGTAGTGCCTTTATTACCACCTGGGAACTTCCTAAGTTTGCCTTTGCATCGTTATAGGTCAGTAGGTGTGCTGTTATACTTCTACTTGGTTCTGTCTATGGGCATTTCTGCCTTCTGCTTCAGTGTGTCTGTTTGGTCAGTGGTGTTTGTTATATTCCTCTTACTTGTAGTTCTTGCTCTGTCTCCTTGTGCTGGCTGCTGCCAGTGGGTGTGTAATTAGCCCTCACCATACTACATCTGGGATTGTTCTCTCCGGTTGCAGTACTCTGTGGTGAGTCTGTTTCTCTCCAGTGTTTCTCTGTGTGTTTTGTGGCTGCCTTGTGTTCAGCCTTCTGTTAATGCTCTGGTATTAGTTTGTAGTTGTAGCCTAGCTTTGTGTTCTGCCTTGTCTGTCTTATTTTGTGTCTCTAGTTCCCCTCTGCCTTTTTCCCTCAGTCCCTGTTTGTGCAAGCTTGTTGTTGTATCCTGTTATCTGAGGAAGTTCCCTCAGTTCTGAGCCCTGATTCCTGGTCCCTATTAGTCAAGCTTGCTTTGGAGTCCTATTCCCTGTGTGATTTCCTGTATCCTGTAAGTCCTGCCGGCTGCCCGCACCTAGGGGCTCAACCCCTAGGGAACGGCGGTCAAGTGCAGGTGAAGTCTTGTTCCAGTCCGGTGTGCTCCTGCTTTGCTTATCTATATTTGCAGTCCCTGTCTTGTTGGTGTTTAGCCCAGTTCTGGTTGGGGGGGGGGGGGGGGGTTGCCTGCCACTGCCACTCTATGGATTGATGGATATTCCTTACATTCTGAGGTTTTACTTGTTCAGGTTTATACTCATCCCACTTTTTACCTACTGCTTTTCTACTGTCCACCTACATCACTGCCTGCCACCTGGAATGAGATCTGTGATCTTATGGTGGATCTCTCAGACAGGTATAGTAAATCTTTTTATTATGGGATATCTAAATATTCACCAGTGAAGGCTAGAGACAAACCCCCCTGATATTCAACCGGCAGCAGGGTTAGCTGCTGCTGCTGCTGACCACAGATATTCAATCAACAAAGGAAACAGAAGAAGAGGAAACCTCATGAACTCACAAATTGTCAAACACAGCGAAGGCGACAAAACAGTCACAACTAGATGATATCCAAAGTATAAACAGTTTATTAAAACATCCAATGACTCGACACGGGCCATGTTTCGGCCACAAAGGCCTGCCTCAGGCGTCTTCTATCTGGATGTTTCTAAACTCACTAGCTCTTCAAATAAAACAATGAATAATAAAACACCTTGTGCGACTAAAGGTATCTCTTGACAAAAAGCTATCACGAACTTCTTGGAGAGGGATGCTCTTCATGTCTTAGACTGCTCCTTTGTTCTCTCTCGGTTGAACTTGATGGAATTCCATATAAGTACTTGAAAAAGCTTCAGACTGTTCAGAATATGTCTTGCTCTAGTATATTCAAACATGTCACTCCTCTTCTGGTCAAGGAACATTGGCTCCCCATTTGTTATAGGATCCCTTTCACTGGTCTTTTTCACTGATCTCCCATCCTGTTTATCAAATCATCTGATTTCTTTACAATTCACAGACCAGTTAGAAGTCAGCACGGAATCTTTGTCATTTACCTCCTGTCTCCAAAACGAGAGGCGAGGCAATTGCCCTGTCTCCCTGGAATTCTCTTCTCCCCTACTGTTATGATCTGGCGAATGTGAGCCCTTGTGCCCCGACTGAGCACGGCAGAGATGGAGTGACACCGCACTCGGTCAGGCAGCCAGACAACCCCTAGCTTCACCTGGGAAGTGACCACCGTTCACCGGGAGTTGAGCTCCCAGCTGCAGGTGGCCACCAGGACTTCTGGAACTGGCGGGGTTGCACAGCCACTGACCAGGCTGGCCGGGAACAGACACAGTCAAGAACCAGAACTCCGGCAGGCAAAGAATAGTCAAAGTCAGTCCAGGGTCAAGGCAGGCAGCAAACAAGCGAAATCCAAGAAACTAGCCAAAGTCCGGTACACAGGAAATCAGGAACAGAAGATAGCTGGCGAACAGCACTCCGACAGCAACTCCTCAGAACAATTGAGGCCGAAGCAATGAAGGCCTGGAGGCAGTGCTTTAAATAGTGAAGGAATCAGGCCAAAGCATGTGCAGCTGAAACAAGATGGCTGCCCCCATCAGCAGAGAAACCTAACACCCAAATATGGAGTTCCTTCCTGTTCTCATTATACAAGATGGCTGCCCCCTCCTGAGCTAGTCAAGATGGCTGCTGCCCTTGCTCCAAGCCGGATGACGGCTGCCGGACTAGGAAACCGAAACATGGCTGATACTCCTGAGTCAACCAAGATGGCCGTGGTCTTGATCCAAGCTAGATGACGGCTGCCAGACTTAGGAAACTGAAACTGAATCAGATCTTCCGTCGGGAGGAGCACCGAACAGGTGAGGAACGTGACAGTACCCTCCCCAGAAGCCCCCCTCCTCGTCCCGATCCAGGTTTCGAGGGGTATCGGGAGTGGAATTCCTGGACTAGCTCGGGAGCATGAATATTGCTAGCTGGTTCCCAGGAGTTGTCCTCAGGCCCATAGTGCTTCCAAGACAGCAAGTAGAACAACCTCCTACCACGCAGCTTCGAATCCAGGATCCGATCCACTTCGTACTCCGGGTCAGGATCGCTCTCTGGCACAGCTACTTTCTGGGGCTCCGGATGCCACTTGGACCTGCGGAAAGGCTTCAGGAGAGATACGTGGAAGGCATTGTGCATCCGGAGCTGAGCGGGTAGGTGCAACCGATAAGTCACCGCTCCAATCCTGGAGCGCACCGCAAATGGACCGATGAAGCGTGGAGCAAATTTGAGTGATGGGAGCCGCAGTCTCAGGTACCGGGTACTCAGCCATACCTTCTCTCCTGGTTGGAGCATGGGAGTCGCCTGTCTCCTGCGGTCGTATGTTTCCTTGGCCTTGGCCACCGCCCGGCGTATCTGCTCCTGAACCTTCCTCCAAGCCTCTTGCATTGTTTGGACTGTGGGTTGTACCTGAGGTGGAACCTCCACGGGCTAAATAGGTGGAGGCAGACGCGGATGACGCCCATAGATGGTGCTGAAGGGTGTAGTCCGGGAGGCGGAATGCAGGCTGTTATTGTATGCGAACTCTGCCCAGGGTAACAAAATGGACCAGTCATCCTGGCGCTGGTTCGAGTAGGCCTGGAGGAAGGCCTTCATCATCTGGTTGACCCTTTCCACCATCCCACTGGTTTGCGGATGGCATGCTGATGAAAAGAGCGTGGTTACCCCAAAGGCTGAACATAGCGCTCTCCAAAAGCGAGAGGTGAACTGAGAGCCACTGTCACTTATAATCCTTTGGGGCAGTCCATGGAGCCTGAAAATGTGGGTGATGAAACTGGAGGCAAGACTGGCAGCCGTGGGTAAGGTCCTCATAGGAACAAAGTGGGCCATTTTGGAAAACTGGTCTATTACCACCCAAATCACTGTGTTACCCTGGGAGGCCGGCAGATCAGTGATGAAATCCATGGATAAGTCCTCCCAGGGTTGCTGTGGTACTAGCATGGGCTGCATCAAACCCCACTGCTTCTGATGAGAGCTCTTAGTTCGGGCACACACAGGACAGGTGGACATGTACTGCAGCACATCCTGCGCCATCCGGGGCCACCAGTACGATCGGGAGATCAGATGGAGAGTCTTGTGGAACCCGAAGTGCCCGGCGAACTCGGAAGCGTGCCCCCAGTGTAGCATCCTCTTACGGAGCCTCATGGGTACTGCCTTCTGGCACGTGGCACTAGCCCCGGGTATGGATGGAATGCAGGCCAGGTTCAACATAGGGCAAGGCTCCTCCTGGTCCCCGGGAGTCTCAAAACTGTGGGACAGGGCATCTGCCTGGACATTCTTCTCCCCCGGCCTAAAAATTAGGCGGAAGTCGAACCTAGCAAAAAACAGAGACCACCGGGCCTGGTGTGGATTCAATCTGGTAGCATTCTGGAGTTACAGTAGGGTCTTATGATCGGTGATCACCGTCACTGGGTGTGCTGCTCCCTCCAGCAGGTAGCGCCATTCCTCAAATGCTAATTTAAGCGCCAGAAGCTCCCAAACCCCTACCGTATAGTTCAGCTCCGCGGGGGTAAACTTGCGAGAAAAGAAGAAGCAGGGATGCTTCTTCCCGGCAGCAGACGTCTGGGAGAGCACGGCCTATACCCCCAAGGCTGAGGCGTCCACTTCCACCAAGAAGGGCTGGGTAGGATCCGGACTGCGGAGGACCGGTGCAGAAAGAAACGCCTTCATCAGGGTGGAAAATGCAGCAACCACCTCTGGCGTCCAGTTCTTAACATCCCCACCCTTCCACTTGAGGACCGTTAAGGGAGCCGTGATAAGGGAGTAGTTCTTGATAAACTGCCGGTAGTAGTTGGCGAACCCCAGGAACCTCTGCAAAGCCCGCAGACCCTGGGGAGCCGGCCAGTCGCGGATTGCAGTCAATTTCCCAGGATCCATTTGCAATCCAGTGGCAGAGATGATATATCCTAGGAAAGGTAAACTCTTCTGGTGGAAAGAACACTTTCCAGCTTGGCATACAGCCGGTGCTCCCGGAGGCACTGGAGTACCGTGCGGACATGGGCCACATGCTGAGACAGCGAGGTGGAGAAGATCAGAATGTCATCCAGGTATACAATCACTGAGGTTTAGAGCAGATCCTGGAAAATGATGTTGACAAAATTCTGAAACACTGCAGGAGCATTACATAGGCCAAAAGGCATCACCCGGTACTCAAAGTGATCCTCATGAGTGTTAAAAGCCGTCTTCCACTCATCCCCCTCCCGGATCCGCACCAGGTTGTAGGCCCTGCGCAGATCCAGCTTGTTGAAGATCCGAGCTCCTTGAAGGCGATCAAACAGCTCCCGAATGAGTGGAAGCGAGTACCGGTTCTTCACCGTGATCTTGTTCAGGCCCCAGTAGTCGATGCAGGGGTGAAGAGACCCATCCTTCTTCGACATGAAGAAGAACCCAGCCCCTGCGGGTGAAGTGGAGGCCCGGAAAAAGCCCTTGAGGAGGTTCTCCCAGATGTACGCCCTCATAGCGCAGGACTCTTCACGGGACAGGGTGTACAGGCTCCCCCTGGGTGGATCGGCTCCCGGCAGGAGGTCTTTGTCTTTTCTGGATGTACATATTAGGAAAATGGAGTCTGGATTCTCTACTTCAGTCCACCACAAAGATACTGATAGGAACACGTTGCTAGATTACAGGAGCTGTCACCCACCATCTTTGAAAGATAGTCTCCCCTTCTCGCAGTTCCTAAGGTACAGAAGGATCTGTTCTTCAGATGCAGAGTATAAGCAGCAATCAGGTTCTCTGCAAGGGAGATTAGCCATGAGAGGATATCCTTAACATGTGATTCATAGAGCATACCGTAGAGCTAAATACAATAACCGTGATTTGCTACTGGCAGCATGGGTACCAGTACGAGAGGAAGACAGAAGCCTGACATACATAATGCAGTACATGACCCATACATCGCGGATAGTGCATGCTATTCGGAAACATTGGCCGTTGGTACAGATGATTCCAACGTTTAAGGATTATTCATTGAGAATTGCATATAGTAGAGGGCGGAATCTGAAAGAACTCCTCTGCCCCTCAGTTCTTCCCCCTACTTTTGATGAAGTAATCACAACACATTCATCTAGTGGGGGACATAGGAAATGTAATGAATGCTCTGTTTGTCATTTTATGCTGGAAACTGCAACTTTCCAGCACCCGAACACCACCAGGATCTATCATCTAAGAGATTTCACCACCTGCAAAACGAAAGGGGTTATTTATTGTCTGAAATGTCCCTGTGACAAATTATATGTGGGACAGACAGCAAGAGCACTACAGGTTTGCCTGATAGAACACTGTAGTTCTATCATGACTAAGAAGATGAATCTTCCATTAGCAGTGCATTGCACCAGGAACCAACACAGTTTTGATGATCTTAGATGCTGGGTAATACAACAGGTTCTCCCACAGAAGAAAGGAGGTGATTACAGGAGACTACTTTTGCAGTAGTCTCCTGTAATCACCTCCAAAGGTGGATTTTTCATCTGGACACTATGGAACCAAAGGGACGGGTTTTTGACTGGCTCCAGCAGGGCATAGCCGAAATCAAAGTACCTGTGCCGAGCGATCTGCCGGTCGGAGGGAGGTTAAAATTTTTTCACCAAAGGTGGCCTCTCTTAACCTCCGATCGGTGGGTTCTCCAAATAGTCCGGTACGGGTACGCTCTCAATTTGATTTCCGAACCTCCAAATTGCCCACCAGGAGCTCAGTCTTTCAGCTCCTACCACAAGCAGGTACTTGCAGAGGAACTCTCCGCCCTTCTCAGCGCCAATGCGGTCGAGCCCGTTCCACCAGGGCAAGAAGGGCTGGGATTCTATTCCAGGTACTTCCTTGTGGAAAAGAAAACAGGGGGGATGCGTCCCATCCTAGACCTAAGGGCCCTGAACAAATTCCTGGTCCGAGAAAAGTTCAGGATGCTTTCCCTGGGCACCCTTCTTCCCATGATTCAGGAAAACGATTGGCTATGCTCTCTGGACTTGAAGGATGCTTACACTCACATATCGATACTTCCAACTCACAGGAAGTATCTTCGATTTCGGCTGGGATCACAGCACTTTCAGTACTGTGTTTTGCCTTTTGGCTTGGCGTCTGCACCCAGGGTATTTACAAAGTGCCTGGCAGTTGTGGCAGCGTCGCTACGCAGACTGGGAGTGCATGTGTTCCCTTATCTGGACGATTGGCTGATGAAGAACACCTCCCCGCAAGAAACTTTGCAGTCCATACGGATGACTATTCAGGTGCTAGAGATGCTGGGGTTTGTCATCAATTATCCCAAGTCCCATCTCGTCCCAGCTCAGAAATTGGAATTCATAGGAGCTCTGTTGTGCACAAAGACAGCTTGTGCTTATCTCCCAGAACCCAGAGCGGACAGACTTCTGTCTCTGGTTTCCAAAGTGCAAGCATCTCAGCAGATCACAGCTCGGCAGATGTTGAGATTGCTTGGCCACATGGCCTCCACAGTTCATGTGACACCCATGGCACGTTTACACATGAGATCTGCTCAATGGACCCTAGCTTCTCAGTGGTTTCAAGCCATGGGGAATCTAGAGGATGTTATCCGGCTGTCCATCAATTTTCGCAACTCCCTCAATTGGTGGACCATTCGATACAATCTGGTCTTGGGACACCCATTCCAAATTCCTCAGCCCCAAAAAGTGCTGACGACGGATGCATCCCTCCTCGGGTGGGGAGCGCATGTAGATGGGCTTCACACTCAAGGAGCTTGGTCTTTTCAGGAGAGGCATCTCCAGATCAATCTCCTGGAATTGCGAGCGATCTGGAACGCCCTGAAGGCCTTCAGAGATCGGCTAGCCAACAAAATTGTTCTCATTCAGACAGACAATCAGGTGGCAATGTATTACACCAACAAGCAAGGGGGTACCGGATCTCGTCCTCTGTGTCAGGAGGCCGTGCAGATGTGGCTATGGGCCTGTCAAAATGGAATGTTTCTCCAAGCCACTTATTTAGCCGGTGTAAACAACAGTCTGGCCGTCAGGCTGAGCAGAGTTATGCAGCCTCATGAGTGGTCCTTGAACATGACTATTGCCAAAAAGATCTTTCGAGTTTGGGGCACATCCCAACCTCCGGTCTCTAGCTCTCACGGCCTGGATGTTGCGAGCATAGAGGTTGCCTCCTTTGGTCTCTCTGAGGGTGTCTCCAGAGTCCTGTTTGCTTCCAGAAAAGATTCCACACATAAGTGTTACTCTTTTAAATGGAGGAGGTTTGCCGTCTGGTGTGATAGCAACGGTCTAGATCCTTTCTCTTGTCCTGCACAGACCCTGCTTGTGTACCTTCTGCATTTATCCGAGTCTGGTCTTAAGACCAATTCGGTCAAGGTTCATCTTAGCGCAATCAGTGCTTATCATTCACATGTAGATGGTTTGCCTATCTCTGGACAGCCTTTAGTCATGCGTTTCATGAGAGGTTTGTTTTTGACAAAGCCCCCTGTCAAACCTCCTCCAGTGCCATGGGATCTCAATGTCGTTCTCACCCAGCTGATGACAACTCCTTTCGAGCCACTGGATTCCTGTCATCTGAAGTACTTGACCTTGAAGGTCATTTTCTTGGTGGCTGTTACTTCAGCTCGTAGGGTCAGTGAGCTTCAAGCCCTGGTAGTTCATGCACCTTTCCTTGTCTTTCATCATGACAGAGTAGTTCTCCGCACGCACCCAAAGTTTCTACCGAAGGTGGTGTCGGAGTTCCATCTGAACCAGTCAATTGTCTTGCCAACATTTTTTCCCCCTCCTCACATGAGCCCGGGCGAAAGCAAGTTGCACACTTTGGACTGTAAAAGAGCACTGGCCTGTTACGTGGAGCGGACACGCCCCTTCAGACAGTCCGCCCATCTGTTTATTTCTTTTAATCCCAAAAAGAGGGGAGTTGCTGTCGGAAAACGCACCATTTCTAATTGACTAGCAGATTGCATTTCCTTCTCTTACGCCCAAGCTGGGCTGACTTTGGATGGCCATGTCACGGCTCATAATGTTAGAGCCATGGCGGCGTCACTGGCTCATCTAAAGTCAGCCACCATAGAAGAGATTTGCAAGGCTGCGATGTGGTCTTCAATCCACACATTCACATCACATTACTGCCTTCAGCAGCATAGCCGATGCGACAGTCGGTTTGGGCAGTCGGTGCTGCAGAGTCTGTTTGGGGTTTAGAATCCAACTCCACCCTCCTAGGCCCATTTTTATTCTGTTCCAGGCTGCACTCTCAGTTAGTTGTGTTTGGTTTCAGGTCAATTTTGTTTTTGTCCTCGCAGTTGCGGGACCCAATTGACCATTCTTTGTTATG
This sequence comes from Microcaecilia unicolor, assembly GCF_901765095.1. NCBI lineage: Eukaryota > Metazoa > Chordata > Amphibia > Gymnophiona > Siphonopidae > Microcaecilia > Microcaecilia unicolor. The sequence goes on from NC_044033.1 coordinate 407,022,709, forward strand.
TTGAGTGAGCCTGGGGGCTAGGGATACCCATATGTGAGAATATTGGCCTGCTTGTCTTTGGAGAAAGAGTAGTTACTTACCTGTAACAGGTGTTCTCCGAAGACAGCAGGCAATATATTCTCACAATCCTCCCACCTCCTCTTTGGAATTGTATTCCTCTAATTCTTGAAAATTAACTGAGGAATGTGCCCTCGCGACGGGCGGGAAAACGGACGCGCGCATGCGCATTGCATCCGCCCGCGCGACGGGGGACATTTTTTGATTTTGATGTGGACTTTGCTAGAAAGTCCTCCGGGCCGACGTGACGTCACCCATATGTGAGAATATATTGCCTGCTGTCTTCGGAGAACACCTGTTACAGGTAAGTAACTACTCTTTACTGACAATTGAACCAATTAATTTACGCACGTAACTGGCCCTATTCTATAACTGCACACCTACCTTTGGGCACCATTAATAGAATGAGGGAATTTTTGACTGGCCTTTACAGGCCAAAGCTTCTTTCCTCAAGTCAAGTTTTAGCCTCTGAAAGTTAGTCAAAAAGTGTATTTAGTCCAATAAAAAGGAATCACCTTATCTTCCATTTGTATTATTTTTATTTATTGGCTTTTATAGTGGACTAATGCAGCTACATGCTACTTCATCCTAAGTTAATAAATAAAATTATTTTCTAATTGTGTAAGTTCAAGTCTCTAGTTACTGCTTTCCTTTCTTCTCTTTCCAGGATCTCTGTTATTTTTCTCTCTCCTTCTGTCTTCTTCTCCTTCTCCAAAACATCCATCTCGAGCACTGATCTTTTCCTTTCAGCTTTCTTCAATGTATTTTTCTGCCTCTCTGTCCACTTAGATTTCATTAAATCTCCCTCTTTTTACTGCATTTATCTACAGCTTTGTGTATTTTCCCTCACACAGGCCCTCCCATTCTCATTTCTCTTATTCCCCACTTTTTCACTTACTTTTCCCTCTCTCTTGCCTTCCATACAGCACCTCCTCTCTCTTTCTCCCACCTCTGTACCCACCGCCATCCAACATTTCTAATCTCTCTCTTTTCCCCTACCATCCAGCTTCCCCTTTGTCTGTCCTTCTCCCCGGCCAACCAGTATTTTCTTTCTATTTCTCTCCTCTCACCATTTAGCAACTCCTCTATCTCTTCCTCCAAGCATGCAGCATCACCTCTCCCCCCAGCATGCAAAATCTCTTCCATCCCTCCCCAACATGACACTGCCCCTTTATTTCTCACATACACTCTCTCTCTCAGTTCCTCCCAACCAGCTATCAATGTCCAGTCTCTTTCTCTCTCTCTCTCTACTCCTGAAATGCAGCATTGCCTCTCTCTCTCTCATTCTGCTTGCTATCTAGCATTGCCTCTTCTTTATGTCTTTCTCTCTCTTCTCCTCCCCCCTGCCCAACAGTATCACTCCTATGTCTCTCTTCTCTTTCCCCCTCCTCCACCATCCAGCATTACCCATCACTCTCTCATCCATCCCCAGCCTTCCTAAGCCTCTTATATGGAGTGCTTATGTACATGTCTTATTAACATACTCACGGTATGATACAAAAGCGGCTTCTCAGAGTGTAAAGAATTTGCAACCAAGACTTTCTGGTTTCTTAATTAATTTTTGAATATTTCTATAACTGACCTTATATATTGAAAATGTAGAGTGATTTGATGTGCTAGAAATTACATGTGCTGGGATTTGTCATAAATTTCCATTACACTATTTATTTGGTGTTCTAATAGCATAGAAGTTCTGGAAGCCAAATTTAAGCTCTTAGATAGAAAGCTCAAATCCAGAACCTCAGGGTAGCATTTTCCAAAGTGCTTCCCGTTCCATGCGCAGGGCCCAAGAGACAGGCAGAGCTCCGGAGTCTCAATGCGTGGATGAGGCGATGGTGCAGGGAGGACGGCTTTAGATTTGTAAGGAACTGGGAAACATTCTGGGGAAGGTGGAGCTTATTCCAGAATGATGGGCTCTACCTTAACCAGAGTGGGACCAGGCTGCTAGCATCAGCATTTAACAAGGCGCTAGAGCAGCTTTTAAACTAGAACCTGTGGGAAGGCCGACAGTCGTTCAAAAGCGCATAGTTCGGAACAAGGAATCTTTCAAAGATATCACCAAAACAGGGAAGACAGGGTATCCCTCTTCTCCCTATAATGAATACGTGCCCCCAACATTAATCACTCCTGAGCTTGCCTAACCAATCTCTGAGACCCTAAAAATATTAAGAGTAATTGTTGATAGAATAACACTGGAGCAACAAACAAACTCTACCACCAGACATAGGTTCTCTCTTTGGAAACTAAAACGTATAAAACCTTATTTTCCTAGAGAAGTCTTTCGCAGTTTAGTTCAATCACTAGTCATAAGCCGCCTTGATAACTGCAATGGAATATATGCAGGGTGCAAAGATATGCTTCTTAAAAAAACTACAAACTGCCCAGAATACAGCTGCTAGGCTAATTTATGGTACATCGAGATTCAAAAGTTCAAGACCATTGCGTAAGAAACTGCACTGGCTTCCTGTCAAGGACCGAATCACTTTTAAAATTTGCACTCTGGTGCATAGAATCATCTACGGTGAAGCCCCAGCATATATGGACACCCTTATCAGCTTGCCACCTAGGAACTCTCACAGATTAGCTCATTCGTACCTAAATCAACATTACCCAGTATATAGTGGCCTCAAGTATAAGACCACCTATGCATCCACCTTCTCCTATGTTAGCGCTCATTTGTGGAATGGTGTACCTAAATTGGTGAAGCTTACTCCTGATCACCTGACCTTCAAAAAACGCCTCAAGACCTTTTTATTTGGAAAAGCTTACACTCAAATCCTGCCTAGTATCTCTTACTTCTGAACTGTCTGTCAAGGCGTCATATTGATCACCACTACTCTTTTTTCCCCTTCTTTGCTTTTACCCTTTCTCTCTTACACTTCTAAGAAATTGATTGTTTGTTTGCTAAATTTATGTTTTGTTTTGTTTTTAATTAAAGGCTGTTGTAAGCCACATTGAGCCTGCCTGTGGGTGGGAAAATGTGGGATATAAATGCTATAAATAAAGAAATAAAATAAATCCCAATAGCGAGGTTACAATAGAGACCATAGTACACCAGAAGGGGCATAATCGAACGAAAACGTCTATCTCCATGGGCGTTTATCTCCGAGAACGGGTCTGTGAAGAGGCGGACCGAACCATATTTTCGAAAAACATGGATGTTTTTCAGCGATAATGGAAACCGAAAGCGCCCAGCTCAAAAACGAATAACTCCAAGACATTTATTCGTGGGAGGGGCCAGGATTCGTAGTGCACTGGTCCCCCTCACATGCCAGGACACCAACCGGGCACCCTAGGGGTCACTTTTACAAAAAAAAAAAAAAAAAGGTAAAACAGCTCCCAGGTGCATAGCACCCTTCCCTTGGGTGTTGAGCCCCCCAAATCCCCCTCAAAACCCACTGTCCACAAGTCTACACCATTACTATAGCCCTAAGGGGTGAAGGGGGGCACCTACATGAGGGTACAGTGGGTTTGGGGGGCGTTTTGGAGGGCTCTCATTTACCGGCACAAGTGTAACAGGTGGGGGGGATGGGCCTGGGTCTACCTGCCTGAAGTCCACTGCACCCCCTAATAACTGCTCCAGTGACCTGCATACTGCTGCCAGGGAGGTGGGTATGACATTTGAGGGTGAAAATAAAAAGTTGTGAAACGGCATATTTTGTGATGGGAGGGGGGTTTTGACCACTGGGGGAGTCAGGGGAGGTCATCCCCGATTCCCTCCAGTGGTCATCTGGTCATTTAGGGCACTTTTTGGGGCCTTATTCGTGGAAAAACAGGGTCCAGGAAAAGTGCCCTAAATTCTCGCTACAAAAGCATATTGTTTTTCCATTATCGGCGAAAGGCGCCCATCTCTGATCGGCCGATAACCACGCCCCAGTTCCGCCTTCACCACGCCTTCGACACGCCCCCAGCAACATTGTCCGCATCCGCGACGGAGTGCAGTTGAAAACGTCCAAATTCTGCTTTCGATTATACCGCTTTATTCGTTTTTGTGAGATAAACGTCTATCTCTCGATTTGGGTCACAATATAGGCGTTTTTCTATTTTGATTATAAGCAGGCAGGTGTCTTTAAAGAAAAAGCAGACAAAAAATGGCAAATTAACACTGTCAACCGCTGAGCAAAATGTAAATAGCAGCAACAAACAGTTTGAAATGTCTGTATGAGAATGCAAGAAGCCTAAGAAATAAGATGGGAGAGTTAGAATATATTGCACTAAATGAAAAATTATATATAACAGGCATCTGTGAGACCTGGTGGAAGGAGGACAACCAGTAGGACACTGTCTTACCAGGGTACAAATTATATCATAGTAATAGGGTGGATTGAATTGGTGGAGGGGTGGGTAGCATTGTATGTTAAGGAGGGCCCTGAATCAAATAGACTGAAAATTTTGCAGGAAACAAAACACATCTTGGAATCCCTATGGATTGAAATTTCATGTGTAAAGAGGAAAAGGATAGTGATAGGAGTGTACTATCACCCACCTAGCCAGGATGAACAGACAGATGTAGAAATATTATCAGAAATTAGGAAAGCTAACAAACTAGGGAACACAATAATAATGGGTGATTTCAATCACCTCAATATAGACTGGGTAAATGTAACATCAGGGCATGCTAGAGAGGTAAATTTCCTTGACAAAATCAAGGACTGCTTTATGGAGAAGCTGGTACAGGAGCCAACAACAGGAGGAAAAATTCTAGACCTAGGCCTTAATGGAGCACATGATCTGGTAGGAGGTAATGGTGCTAGGGCCGCTTGATAAGAGTGATTATAATATGATCAGATCTGATATCAGTTTTGGCGTAAGTACACACAGGAAATCCAATACGTTAACATTTAACTTTCAAAGAGGAGACTATGATAAAATGAGAAGAACAATGAAAAAAAACTTAGAGGAGCAGCTACGAAGGTCAAAAATTTATATCAGGCGTGGATGCTGTTCAAAAATACCATCCTGGAAGCCCAGGTCAAATATATTCCATGTATTAGAAAAGGAGGAAGGAAAACCAACAACAGCTGGCATTATTAAAAAGTGTAAATAATTGTCACAAATTGAATGCAGTGAAAAATAGGTTCAGGCTTTCTAAGCAAACTAGGCCTGTAACTCTCAGACCTGATACTTCACTGAGGAAATGTGACAGCCTGATTAAGCCAATGAAGCTTGGCAGAGTTACAAGGTTGGCAAGGATTGTGTACAGCTGGACATAGGCATGCGGAGAAACTATAAAAAAATAATTGGGCCAGGTGCAGAAAAGTTAAATTTAAGGATGAGCAAAGCTTGGAGATAAGAAAACTTACTATGGTTGAAACTTGGTCATAATTGAATGAGAGATAAGAAAGTTGGAACTTGGGCATAATTGGATGTATGTGCCAATTATGATGAAATTGCAGGTGGTCAAATGCATAGGCTAATAGAAAATAATAGTAGAAGAAAAGTATAAATACTGGCAAACTTGTTAAGCCAGTAGGAGAAGCCAGTAACCTGTGAAGGCATATGCCATGTGTCACGACGTGCTGCTTTCCCAACAGCTGAATGCCTGTACTGCGATGCCTTTCTGTGTAAAGCTTGCCTTTCTGTAAGTATGAAATAAACTTAGAAATCTATCCCAGTGTCCTTCTGATTATGGAGCTCGAGGTCAGAGTAATTAGTGGGAACACGCAAATTATTTACATAAGTGAGATAAAGGAAGCTATTAGAGCTAAAAGAAAATCCTTCAGAAAATGAAAAAAGGATCCAACTGAAAATAATAAGAAACAGCATAAGGAATGTCAAGTCAAATGCAAAGTGCTGATAAGGAAGGCAAAGAGGGACACTGAAATAAAGATTGCACTGGAGGCAAAAATGCATAGTATAAATTTTTTTTAGGTATATTAAAAGCAAGAAGCTGTGAAAAGAATCAGTTGAACCACTAGATGACTGAGGGGTAAAAGAGGCACTCAGGGAAGACAAAGCCACAGTGGAGAAATGAAATGAATTCTTTGCTTCGGTCTTCACGAACAGTGGCGTACCTAGGGTATTTGACACCCGGGGCTGGTCATTTTTTAACACCCCCCTCCAAAATCCTGTACTAGGCATATCGAGAATACAAAACACTCGGGACCTATGGAGCAATTCTACCACACCATAAGCAGTAATTTCTATGAGTCACACAAGGAAAAGGAAAGCATCTTAAACAGAACTGTGAGCACTAGAACATCAGTTCACCTATTGTAAAATGAAACCAGATAGAATAGTACAGATCGTCAATCCTGCACAGTCAATGCCAGCTAAAGTCCTGTCTTTTTCACAGACATACCCTAATCCACTATAGAATAAGTAATCATAAACTTTCTATTTAAATAACAATTAAACTGAACCCCCATGATGCCAGATTCTGCATACAATGCAACACACAGAAACAGAAAATGTCCCCTAGTACTGTGAAAAATATAAAGATAGCAAATGTAAATTTGAAAAACTAACAGATAGCAATCACTACTTTACAAATTAACAAATAGAAATAACACAAATATAGAAAATAAAATAGTACCATTTTATTGGACTAATACATTTAGCTTTCAGAGGCCAAAACCTCCTTCCTCAGGTCAGTACAGTATACTGCTGTTACAGTACCCTATCCTGACCTGAGGAAGGGGGTTTTGTTCTCCGAAAGTTAGTCAAAATGTATTAAGATTAGTCCAATAAAAAGATTACCTTATTTCCATGTTCTATTTATAAACATTTATTAACACAGCTACAATACTACTTTATGCTAAAGCAAAAAAAGAAAAAATATATATTTTACTTACGGTTTGTTGTCTCTGGTTTCTGCTTTCCTCATCTTCATTTCAGTGCCTCCCTTCCATCCAGTATCTGTCTTCGTTCTCTCCCTGCCCCTGCCATCCACTGTCTGCCCTCTCTCCCCTGTCCCCTCCATCTACCATCTGCCCTCTCTTTCCCTCTGCCCCTTCCAACCACTATCTGTCCTCTCTCTCCCTTCCATCTAGCGTCTGCCCTCTATCTCTGCCCCTTCCATCCACCATCTGCCCCTGTCTGCCCTCTCTCTCCCCCATCCATCCACTGTCGGCCCTTTCTCTCTGCCCCTTCGATCCACCATTTGCCCTCCCTCTCCCATCCACCCAGGGTCTGCCCTCCCTCTATCTCCCGCTTCCATCCAGGATCTGTCCCCCCCTCTCTCTCTCTTTCTCTGCCCCCTCTTTTCAGCCCCCAGTTCCAGCCTCATTATCTCACCTGTCCCTAGTTCCAGCCCCAGCCCATGTCTCCCACCTGCCCCCTCCTTTTCAGCCCCCAGTTCCAGCCCCACTATCCCACCAGTCCCCAGTTTCAGCCCCAGCCCTTTTCTCCCACCAGTCCCAAACTTCAGCCCCAGCCACTTCTCCCTGTCCCCTGTTCAACCCCCAGTCCCCACAGTTTCAGCCCCTGCCCATTTTCAGCCCACAGTTCCAGTACTAGCCCCCTTATCCCACCTACTCTCCTTTTTAGCCCCCAGTTCCAGTCCCCTTAATCCACTGCCTTGCATTAGGGCACCCCTTTTTCAGCTCTAGCCCTATTCTCTCACCTGCCCTCCTTTTCAGCCCCAGACCCATTCTCCCACTTGCCCCTGTCCCAGGCATGGCCCCATTCTCTCTCCTGCCCCCTTCTCAGACCCCAGTTCCAGTTCCATCCCCTTCTCTCATCTGAGCCCCCCGACCCAGCCCCTGTCTCCCACGTGAGCCCCCCTGACCCAGTCCCTTTCTCCCAATTGAGCCCCCCCCGACCCACTCCCCTTTTCCCATCTGAGCCCATTCTCCGACCCAGTCCCCACCTGCCTACCGTCAGCTCCCTCGACAGCCCCCTTCTCTCTGCCACCCTACCGGCTGCGCTGCAGTTTAAAAATCGCTGAATTGGCAGCGGCCCGGGTGTAAGAACGAAGGGTGCTCCGCTCCCGCTGCGCCTAACCAAAGGCTCCTGGCACCACAGTCAGCTCCATCGACAGCCCCCGACCAGCTGCAGTTTAAAAATCGCTGAATTGGCGGCGCAGCTCTAGCGTGCAGTGAACACGCCTCTGCCTGTAAAGGAAGCGGATCGCCTCATTGGGCCTTCTCTCACTGAGTCCCGCCCTTGCAGAAATAGGAAGTTACATCAGAGGAGGGCAGGACTCAGTGAGAGAAGGCCCAATGAGGCGATCCGCTTCCTTTACAGGAAGACGCGTGTTCACTGCACGCTAGAGCTGCGCCGCCGATTCAGCAATTTTTAAACTGCACCTGGTTGGGGGCTGTCGAAGGAGCTGACTGTGGTGCCAGCAGCCTTTCAGTCAGGCGCAGTGGGAGTGGAGCACCCCCTCTCATTCTTACACCCGGGGCGCACCGCCCCCACCGCCCCGACCTTGGTACGCCACCGCGGAGGAAGATTTGGGAGAGATACTAGTGTGAGAAATGGTATTCAAAGCTAATGAATCAGAGAAACTGAATGAAATCTCTGTAAACCTGAAAGATGTAATGGCGCAATTTAACAAACAGAAGAGTAGCAATTCTCCTAGACTGGATGGTATTCATCCTAGAGTACTGATAGAATTGAAAAATGAACTTGCAGAACTATTGTTAGAAATATATAATTTATCTTTAAAATCATGCATGATACCAGAAGATTGGAGGGTGGCCAATGTAATGCTGATTTTTAAAAAAGGTTCCAGAAGTGATCGGGGAAATTATAGACTGAAGAGCCTGATGTCAGTGCCGGGCAAAATGGTAGAGTCTATTATAAAGAACAAAATTACACAGCATATTCAAAAGCATGGATTAAAGAGACAAAGCCAACATGGATTTAGTGAAGAGAAGTCTTGCCTCACCAATCTATTACATTTCATTGAAGGGGTGAACAAACGTGGATAAAGGGGAGCCGGTTGATATTGTGTATCTGGATTTTCAAAAGACATTTGACAAAGTACTTCATGAAAGACTCCAGAAGGAATTGGAGAGTCATGGGATAGGAGGTAGTGTTCTATTGTGGATTAAAAACTAGTTAAAAGATAGAAAACAGAGAGTAGGGTCAAATGATCAGTATACTCAATGGAAAAGGGTAGAGTGGGGTTCCCCAGGGGTCTGTGTTGGGACTGCTGCTTTTTAATATATTTATAAATGATCTAGAGATGGGAGTAACTAGTGAGGTAATTAAATTTGCTAATGACACAAAGTTATTCAGAGTTGCCAAATTGCAAGAGGATTGTGAAAAATTATAAGAGGACCTTATGAGACTGGGCATCCAAATGGCAGACAGCGTTTAATGTCAGCAAATGCAAAGTGATTCATGTGAGAAAGAGGAGCCCGAACTGTAGCTACTTGATACACATTAGGAGTCACCGACCAGGAAAGGTCCCACTGAACTTTCTGAGAACTTCTGAGAGAAGAGAACGTTTATCTGGTAAGTGAACACTATTTTGCTTTGTGCTTTGGGAACTTAAAGATTGGGGTTTAAAGGAGGAATTGTAGGTTAGTGATAGGCAGAATAAAAATACAAAAATGCAAATTTTATCAACTAATCTCCAGGCATTTTTCCCATAGTTTTAAACTGAAACCTTTTCTAGAGGTAGAAACTTAACAGCCAAAAACTCTTGTTCTAAAAGACAGTTATTTTCTGTTCTTTGGTTGCTGGAGAGGTAGAACATCCAGTGACCTCAATTAGGTGTTAATTAAGGTCTGGGGACGTAAAATATTTGCATAGGTTGCTGAGTTATCTAGTTATCTTGAAAAAGCCTGTTTAGAAAAGGCCCCTTAGATTCAAAACTATACAAAGAGGAAAGGTCCCACTAAACATTCTTTATGGGAAGTTCTGAGAGAAGAGGACATTTCTCTGATAAGTGAACACTATTTGCTTTGTGCTTTGGGGACTTAAAGATTGGGGTTTAAAGGAGAAATTCTAGGTTAGTGATAGGCAGAATAAAAAAATAAAAAAGCAGATTTTATCAACTAATGTCCATAGTCTTTTCCTCTTACTTTTAAAACTTGAACTTTGTATCACAACATTAATAGATAGCCTCTAGCAGGCACTACAGGATCTAGTTTAGTCTTCCTACAAACACACACAACACCTGCCCACCCCTAGGACAACTCTTCATTTATAGTCAGTTATTGTAATTAGGATAACAAGCAAGGAGTGTTCTTACAGAGTTTTAAATACATTTCATTACCATCTAAGAAGGAAACACTGAATAAATCACACAATATACTATATAAACTAAAAGACATTTTTATATTACATAGTAGATGACGGCAGAAAAAGACCTGCACGGTCCATCCAGTCTGCCCAACAAGATAACTCATATTTGCTGCTTTTTGTGTATACCCTACTTTGATTTGTACCTATGCTCTTCAGGGCACAGACCGTATAAGTCTGCCCCGCACTATCCCCGCCTCCCAACCACCAGCCCCACCTCCCAACCACTGGCTCTGGCACAGGCGCAGACCGTATAAGTCTGCCCAGCACTATCCTCACCTCCCCAGCCCTGCCTCCCAACCCCGGCTCTGGCACAGACCGTACAAGTCTGTCCAGCACTATCCCCGCCTCCCAACCACCAGTCCCGCTTCCCACCACCGGCTCTGGCACAGACCGTATAAGTCTGCCCAGCCCTATCCCCGCCTCCCAACCACCAGCCCCGCCTCCCGATCTTGACTAAGCTCTTGAGGATCCATTCCTTCGGCACAGGATTCCTTTATGCTTATCCCACGCATGTTTGAATTCCGTTACCGCTTTCCAAGCATCCACTACTCTCTCCGTGAAAAAATACTTCCTGACATTTTTCTTGAGTCTGCCCCCCCTCAATCTCATTTCATGTCCTCTCGTTCTACCACCTTCCCATCTCCGGAAAAGATTCGTTTGCGGATTAATACCTTTCAAATATTTGAACGTCTGTATCATATCACCCCTGTTTCTCCTTTCCTCCAGAGTATACATGTTTAGTTCAGCAAGTCTCTCCTCATACGTCTTGTAACGCAAATCCCATACCATTCTCGTAGCTTTTCTTTGCACCGCTTCAATTCTTTTTACATCCTTAACAAGATACGGCCTCCAAAACTGAACACAATACTCCAGGTGGGGCCTCACCAACGACTTATACAGGGGCATCAACATCCCCTTTCTTCTGCTGGTCACACCTCTCTTTATACAGCCTAACAACCTTCTAGCTACTGCCACCGCCTTGTCACACTGTTTCGTCGCCTTCAAATCCTCAGATACTATCACCCCAAGATCCCTCTCTCCGCCCGTACCTATCAGACTCTCCCCGCCTAACACATACGTCTCCCGTGGATTTCTACTCCCTAAGTGCATCACTTTGCATTTCTTCGCATTGAATTTTAATTGCCAAACCTTAGACCATTCTTCTAGCTTCCGTATGTCCTTTTTCATGTTTTCCACTCCCTCCGGGGTGTCCACTCTGTTACAGATCTTAGTATCATCCGCAAATAGGCAAACTTTACCTTCTAACCCTTCGGCAATGTCACTCACAAATATATTGAACAGAATCGGCCCCAGCACCGATCCTTGAGGCACTCCACTACTTACCTTTCGCTCCTCCGAGCGAATTCCATTCACCACCACCCTCTGGCGTCTGTCCGTCAACCAGTTCCTAATCCAGTTCACCACTTCGGGTCCTATCTTCAGCCCCTCCAGTTTATTTAAGAGCCTCCTGTGGGGAACCGTGTCAAAAGCTTTGCTGAAATCTAAGTAGATTACGTCCATAGCTCGTCCCTGATTCAGTTCTCCTGTCACCCAATCAAAGAACTCAATGAGGTTCGTTTGGCACGATTTCCCTTTGGTAAATCCATTCTGTGTTGGCTCTTGCAACTTATTGGCTTCCAGGAAATTCACTATCCTTTCCTTCAGCATCGCTTCCATTACTTTTCCAATAACTGAAGTGAGGCTTACCGGCCTGTAGTTTGCAGCTTCTTCCCTATCACCACTTTTGTGAAGTGGGACCACATCCGCCGATCTCCAATCCCTCGGAACCTCTCCCGTCTCCAAGGATTTATTAAACAAATCTTTAAGAGGACCCGCCAGAACCTCTCTGAGCTCCCTCAATATCCTAGGGTGGATCCCATCCGGCCCCATGGCTTTGTCCACCTTTAGCTTTTCAAGTTGTTCATACACACTCTCTTCCGTGAACGGTGCTCTATCCACTTCAATCTCATTTGTACTTTTTGCAGTCCATCGCGGTCCTTCTCCAGGATTTTCTTCTGTGAAAACAGAACAGAAGTATCTATTTAGCAAATTTGCTTTTTCTTCATCTTTATCCACATAGCGGTTCGCAGTATCTTTTAGTCTCACAATTCCCTTTTTAGTCATTTTCCTTTCACTAATATACCTGAAGAAAATTTTGCCACCCCTCCTCACATTTCTAGCCATTTGTTCTTCCGTTTGCGCTTTCGCCAGTCGTATCTCTCTCTTGGCTTCTTTCAGTTTCATCCGGTATTCCTCCTCGTGTCCCTTTTCATGAGTTTTTTTGTATTTCTGGAACGCCAACTCTTTAGCCTTTATTTTCTCAGCCACTTGCTTGGAGAACCATATCGGTTTCCTTTTTCTCTTGCTTTTATTTACTTTCCTTACATAAAGGTTCGTGGCCCTATTTATAGCTTCTTTCAGTCTGGACCACTGTCCTTCCACTTCTTGTATTTCCTCCCATCCCATCAGCTCCTTCCTCAGGTATTCCCCCATTTTACTAAAGTCAGCATGTTTGAAATCCAGGACTTTGAGTTTTGAGTGGCCACCCTCCTCTTCAGCTGTCATATCAAACCAAACTGTTTGATGGTCACTGTTGCCCAGGTGGGCACCCACTCGGACATTTGACACATTATCCCCATTTGTGAGTACCAGATCTAGCGTCGCTCCCTCCCTCGTGGGTTCTGACACCATTTGTCTGAGCAAAGCACTTTGAAAAGCATCCACGATCTCTCTGCTTCTTTCCAATTTTGCAGACGGAACTGTCCAATCTACATCCGGCAGATTGAAATCTCCCAACAACAGCACCTCTCTTTTCTTCCCCAACTTTTTAATATCAGTGATCAGATCTTTATCTAGGTCCTCCAAATGTGTCGGAGGTCTGTAGACAACACCCACATGGACAGAGGTTTTATCCTTTCTTTTTAAGGTGATCCATATCGCTTCTTCCTTTCCCCAGTTCCCTGTCATTTCAGTCGCTGTGATATCATTTCTCACATAGAGAGCTACTCCTCCACCTTTACGCCCCTCTCTATCCTTCCTAAAAAGATTATATCCTGGTATGTTTACATCCCATTCATGGGAACCATTGAGCCATGTCTCTGTGATTGCAACTATGTCCAAGTCTGCCTCCAAGATTAGGGCATGAAGGTCCTGAACTTTATTGCTTAGACTGTGAGCATTTGTGGTCATCACTTTCCATCTACATTTCCAAGTATGTGTTTTGGTTTTAGTGATTTGGGGGTGTCTTTTCTCTTTGGGTACCTTCATATCTTTTTGTTCCACCTTCTTTGCTTTTTCTTTCTCTTCCGCCTCAGTTTTATTTTCAGGAGCATCACAGTGCTGTAGTGGAGCAAAGGAATTCTGTAGGGGCAAAACTTGTGAGGGCGGATGCTTCTGTGTCACATAACGAAGCCTGCCTGAGCCTACTGTGAACCATCTATTCTTAGGTGGTATTATCCTTTGAGGCAGTGGTGAGAATTTGGTATGATTCTGTGCAGTATGATTTTGTGCAGTCCTAGAAGTTGCTTTAAGTGCATTCAATTCCTGCTTTACTTTGCTGAGCTCCTGTTTTAAACTAGCAAGCTGAAGACAGATAGGACAAGCTTTAAGTCTCCAGAAGCTTGGTCTTGAAACTAAAGCACCACAATTATTACAGAGAATAAAAGTCATCTTGATTTGTTGAAAAGGGTATGAACAGGTGTACTATGATGGGGTTGTAATTAGGGTGGGGTTAATTTATGATCTGTAGTATATTTGGTAAATCTATATAAGAAGTGTCAGTCTTGGGGTGGGTGGGTTGTAGGGTAGGGTGGGTGGGCTTAAGCTTAAGACCTATGGAATGTGTTTGCTGTAACCTATCTCTAGAACAGCATTGAAATGCCCAGAGCCACAAGTGTAAGGTGGGGAGAATCAGAAAATTATCTTATCTGAGAAGATCCGTCCAGCTTCTGTTCTGTGTAGAGACAAAAACCACGTGGAGAGAAAAAGCTCTATTTGTGCTATGCAATTACCTTACAACAAAAGCAGATGGGGGAGGGGAGGAGTTTCACACAGAATGGAAGCAGAGGGGAGAAAGAAAAAAAATACTTAATATCCTTAATACTTTAACAAGTTTTAAATTATTGAAAAACTCAAAAATGCTAAGATGGAGTCAGCAGTCCAGCAGCGAGAGGGGTGCTATCCAGTCTTTTGCATTGAGTGTCACATGTATGATTATCTCCCAGTTGGTGAGTGGTTATATATGTGTGCCTGATGCAACGAGCTCCTAGCTCTCAGAGAACGTGTCCGTTCTCTTGAGGCTAGAGTAGCAGACTTGGTGGAGCTGAGGGAAACAGAGAGGTACATAGAGGAGACCTACAGGGATGTTGTACAGAAGTCGCATCTCCAGTCTGATATCCCCTGTGCTACCTTGGAGGAGACAGGTCTCCTAGAAGGACAGCATCACCCTGCTGAAGTAGGAAGTACTCCTGTAGCCAGGACCTACCCACCAGGGGATGTACTATCCTCTCACACCGAGGATATGTCTCCAAGTGCTGCCCAGGAGGGAAGGGTTATGATGGTTGTTGTAGTTGGTGATTCCATCATTAGGCATATAGATAGCTGGGTGGCTGGTGGACATGAGGATCGCCTGGTGACTTGCCTGCCTGGTGCGAAGGTGGCGGACCTCACGCGTCACCTAGATAGGATTTTAGATAGTGCTGGGGAGAAGCCAGCTGTCTCGGTACATGTGGGTACCAATGATATAGGAAAATGTGGGAGAGAGGTTCTAAAAGCCAAATTTAGGCTCCTAGGTAGAAAGCTCAAATCCAGAACCTCTAGGGTAGCATTTTCTGAAGTGCTACCCATTCCACGCGTAGGGCCCAAGAGACAGGCAGAGCTCCGGAGTATCAATACGTGCTGGGAGGAGGACAAGGGTGCTGGGAGGAGGGTTTTAGATTTGTTAGGAACTGGAAAACATTCTGGGGAAGGGGAGCCTATTCTGAAAGGATGGGCTCCACCTTAACCAGGGTGGAACCAGGCTGCTGGCATCGGCATTTAACAAGGAGATAGAGCAGCTTTTAAACTAGAAATGGGTGGAAGGCCGACAGTCGCTCAAAAGCGCATGGTTTGGGATAAGGTATCTTTCAAAGATATCACCAAAACAGGGAAGATTGGGTATCCCGATAGTGAGGTTGCAAAAGACAGCATAGTAGATCAGGTGTCCTTAAATAAAAATAAAAATCAGACAAAAGATTGCAAATTAATACTGTCAAGCACTGAGTGTGATGTAAATAGGAACAACAAGATATGGAAGGGGGGCGATCCAAGATGGCGACCTGAACGCTGCTGTTGAGAGCGGTCTGAGACGTGCTGGAAGAAATTTTTTTCCTACAATGCCACATACTAAACGTAAGGGAGCGGTGAGGCCCCAGCTGCCGAGGGTACTTACTTCAACTCCAGACCAGCAGACTCTCGACCGTTTTATACAGCGAACCATGCAGGAATCCGGTCTGGCGAGTCCGCTGTTGAGCCAAGATGAGGGAGCGTCGGAGCTTCTAGGACGAGAGATTTCACTCACGCCGCCGGAGTTGGTGCCGCCTCCCTGCCCAGCGAAGGTCAGAGATGAGGGAACCCCGCTTGACGCGGAAGGCGCTGCTAGCGGCGTTTCGTTCGGCGGATCACCCCAAGACCCAAGCGGGGAAGATTCGACATCGAGGGAAGACCCGGGAGAGGTGACTCTTGCGGAGGTTTGGAAAGCGGTTCAAGGTTTGACCGTAGCAGTGACTAAGTCTATTAATGAAATTTCAACGGTTGTAAGTAAACTAGAAAAAATTGATGCCTCACTTGAAAAAGTTAAAAAAGATGCGTCTGAACAGGCTCAGCAAAACCAAATCATGGTTAATGAATTAAAATCTTCAGTGGATGCATTGATAAAAGATAAACTAATAACTCAGCGAAAAATTGAACAAATGGAGAACTATAATCGTCGTTTAAACTTGAGGCTCCTGAATTTTCCTATTTCATCATTATTAAAATCAAGTGATTTACTTAGAACGTATCTTCAGGAAATTTTACAGATAGATTCTTCTAATATGCCCCCATGTAACAAGATGTATTATTTACCTTTAAAAGATTCTGTAAAGAGGGTACAAGGAGAAAAGCAGGAGCCTCAGAATTTAACTGATTTCTTAGAACAATCTGATGTTGAAATAATTAATCGTAGAACCTTAATTGTTCAATTTGTCTTTGAACAAGACTTAAATCTGGTTTTGAAGCTTTATTTTAAAAATTCATCAAAATTGTTTCATGGACAAAAAGTTTGGGTATACCCTGATGTTGCGAAAGCAACGCAAGAGAGGAGGAAACAATTTTTGGATTTAAGAAATGAGACCAGAGCCTTAGGGGCAACCTATATGTTAGCATACCCATGTAAGTGTAGGATCAATTTTCAAGGAATTAAATATGTGTTTTATGACCCATCACAGCTGCGGACATTCTTGGACTTGAAGAACCTAAGTAAAAGTAATACAGGAACAACTTTACCAACTAAAGAATAATAGCAATGGTTCCAGGTTAAGCTGATTTATTTTAAAGATTGAGGTTAATTTCTCCATTAAATTCCTGTCGCCCCCCCTTCAATTATACAATTGAGGTCTAAGGAAGATATAAAGTATTTCTTTGAATAGATAGCGATGTATATTAATGCTATGTAATTTTAGCATGATTGGATCTGTTTTTCCTTTGCAAGTGGAATGTTAACTTGTAAAATAAATTCAATAAACAAATTTAAATATAAAATAGGAACAACAAATAGTTTGAAATGTCTATAAGAGAATGCCAGGAGCCTAAGAAATAAGATGGAAGAGTTAGAATATATTGCATTAAATGAAAAATTAGATATAATAGGCATCTCTGAGACCTGGTGGAAGGAGGATAACCAGTGGGACACTGTCATACTGGGGTACAAAATATATCGTAGGGATAGGGTGGATTGAATTGGTGGAGGGGTAGCATTGTATATTAACGAGAGCCTTGAATCAAATAGATTGAAAATTATGCAGGAAACAAAACACATCTTGGAATCACTATTGATTGAAATTCTATGTGTAAAGGGGAAAAGGATAGTGATAGGAGTGTACTACTGTCCACCTAACTAGGATGAACAGACGGATGCAGAAATGTTAAAGGAAATTAGGGACAGAAACAAACTGGGCAACACAATTATAATGGGTGATTTCAATTACCCCGATATTGACTGAGTAAATGTAAGTGCATACTAGGAAGGTAAAATTCCTTGACGAAATGAAGAACTGCTTTATGGAGTAACTGGTACAGGAGTCGACAAGAGAAGGAAAAATTCTAGACCTAGTCCTTAGTGGAGTGCATGATCTGGTACAGGAGGTAATGGCGCTGGGGCCACTTCATAACAGTGATCATAATATGATCGGATTTGATATTAGATTTGAAGTAAGTATACATAGGAAATCAAATACTTTAGCGTTTAACTTTAAAAAAGGACACTATGATAAAATGAGAACGGTGAAAAAAGAACATAGAGGAGCAGCTGCGAGGGTCAGAAATTTACATCAGGCATGGATGCTGTTCAAAAATACCATCCTGGAAGCCCAGGTCAAATATATTCTGCGTATTAAAAAAGGAGGACGGAAGACCAAACGACAACCGGCATGGTTAAAAAGTGAGGTGAAGTAAGCCATTAGAGCTAAAATAAAATCCTTCAGAAAATGGAAGAAGGAACCGACTGAAAATAATAAGAATCATCATATGTCAAGTCAAATGCAAAGCACTGATAAGGAAGGCAAAGAGGGACTTTGAAAAAAAGATTGAGTTGGAGACAAAAAACACATAGTACAAATTTTTTTTAGGTATATTAAAAGCAGGAAGCCGGCAAAAGAATCGGCTGGACTGCTAGATGACCAAGAGGTAAAAGGGGTGATCGGGGAAGACAAAGCTATAGTGGAGAGATTAAATGAATTCTTTGCTTTGGTCTTCACCGAGGAAGATTTGGGAGAGATACCAGTGCCAGAAATGGTATTCGAAGCTGAAGAGTCGGAGAAACTGAATGAATTCTCTATAAAACTGGAGGATGTAATGGGGCAGTTCTACAAATTGAAGAGTAGCAAATCTCCTGGACCGGATGGTATTCACCCCAGAGTACTGATAGAACTGAAAAATGAACTTGTAGAGTTTTTGTTAGTAATATGTAATTTATCCTTAAAATCGAGCGTGGTAGTGGAAGATTGGAGGGTGGCCAATTTTAACGCCTTTTTTAAAAACAAGTTCCAGAGATCCAGGAAATTATAAACTGGTGAGTCTGACATCAGTGCCGGGCAAAATGGTAGAGACTATTATAAAGAACAAAATTACAGAGCATATTCAAAAGCATAGATTAATTATTATTATTATTTGTTACATTTGTATCCCACATTTTCCCACCTTTTTGCAGGCTCAATGTGGCTTACATATAACCGTTAACGGCGTTAGCCGATTCCAGTCTGAACAAATACATGGTATGAATGAATACAAAGTGATATTGTGGTAGAATGAGGTACATGTATGGTAGGTACAATTGGGGGGAACTTAGGGAGAGAAAGGGGGAAGAAGAGTTAGGTAATGTCCGTTACGGTCTTTGGTTACATTGTGTTGCAAGTGTCCAGATATTTTTATGTTGGGTCGGTGGGGTAATCTGCGTGGCTTATTACCATTGACTGTACCATGTTACAAAATATTTCCATTGGGAAGAATGGTTTCACGCGTTTGAGTTTCCACATTGAGAAAAACATTTTCTTTATGCTGGAATTCACATGGGTCTCTAGTGATAGGTTACGGTCGACTGTTACTCCGAGAATTTTCAGACTGTCTGAGATAGGGAAGGTGTATCCTGGGCTGTTAATGTTTGTGGGTTTGTATGTATTGTACATAAATACATAAGTAATGCCACACTGGGAAAAGACCAAGGGTCCATCGAGCCCACATCCTGTCCACTACAGCGGCCAATCCATGCCAAGGGCACCTTGCAAGCTTCCCAAATGTACAAACATTCTATACATGTTATTTCTGGAATTGTGGATTTTTCCCAAGTCCATTTAGTAGTGGTTTATGGACTTGTCCTTTAGGAAACCGTCTAACCCCTTTTTAAACTCTGTTAAGCTAACCGCCTTCACCACGTTCTCCGGCAACGAATTCCAGAGTTTAATTATGCGCTGGGTGAAGAAACATTTTCTCCGATTTGTTTTAAATTTACTACACAGTAGTTTCATGGCATGCCCCCTAGTCCTTGAGTATTGTGTTCAATTCTGGTCGCCGCATCTCAAGAAAGATATAGCAGAACTGGAAAAGGTGCAGCGAAGGGAGACTAAAATAATAGTGGGGATGGGACGACTTCCCTATGAAGAAAGACTAAGGAGGCTAGGGCTTTTCAGCTTGGAGAAGAGATGGCTGAGGGGAGACATGATAGAGGTATATAAAATAATGAGTGGAGTGGAACAGGTGGATGTGAAGCGTCTGTTCACGCTTTCCAAAAATACTAGGACTACCTCGTGGACTACCGGAAACAAAACAGGGCACACTCTGACCCAGTAAGCAGAGGGAAAAGCACCGTGGGGGAAGAGCCTACCAACTACCAACATCGTGAAAGTGTAACACAAGCTAGTGAAATCATGGATCCCAATACCCTACACCCACCACAATGCAATGCTGATGTGACCCTGCAGTGCACCCGAGAGCCACATCTGACCCAGGGAAAGGCTGTGAGAGGATTGAACACATTCTGCTGTCATGGAGGTGGGTATGGAATTTGAGGGTGGCATAAAGGCTGGGAAATAAGGTTTTTGCAAGTGGGTTTTTTTTGGTGGGAGGGGGTTAGTGACCACTGGGGGAGTCAGGGGAGGTGATTCCCGATTCCTTCCGGTGGTCATCTGGTCATTTAGGGCACTTTTTTGGGACCTGTTCGTGAGAAAAAAGGGTCCAAAAAAAGTGTCCTAAATTCTCGCTAAAAATGCCTTTCTTTTTTCCATTATCGGCCAAGCGCGCCCATCTCTGCTCAGCCGATAACCACGCCCCAGTCCCGCCTTCACCATGCCTCTGACACGCTCCCGTCAACTTTATTCGTTCCCGCGACGGAGTGCAGTTAAAGATGACCAAAATTGGCTTTCGATTATACCGATTTGGCCGCCCACGGGAAACGGACGCCCATCTCCCGAACATGGGCGTTTTTCTCCTTTCGAAAATAAGCAGGATAGTATATTGTACGATTTATTTAGTGTTTCCTTCTTAGATGGTAATGAAATGTATTTAAAACTCTGTAAGAGCACTCCTTGCATGTTACCCTAATTACAATAACTAACTATAAATGAAGAGTTGTCCTAGGGGTGGGCAGGAAGACTAAACTAGATCCTGCAGTGCCTGTTAGATTCTGTTAATGCTGTGGTACAAAGCTTTTAATACTAAGTGGAAAAGACTATGGAGATTAGTTGTTAAAATGTGCTTTTTATATTTTTATTTTGCCTAACACTAACCTACAATTCCTCCTTTAAACCCCACTCTTTAAGTTCCCAAAGCACAAAGCAAAGTAGCGTTCACTTACCAGAGAAATGTCCTCTTCTCTCAGAACTTCTCAGAAAGAAAGTTCAGTGGGGCCTTTCCTCTTTATATAGTTTTGAATCTAAGGGGCCTCTTTTAAACAGGCTACTTCCCCACACCTTAATTAACACTTAATTGAGGTCGCTGGATGAGCTACCTCTCCAGCAGCCAAGGAACAGAAAATAACTGCCTTTTAGAACAAAAGAGTTTTTGGCTGTTTAGTTTCTACCTCTAGAAAAGGTTTCAGTTTAAAACTATGGGAAAAGGGTTTGTACACTATCCAGCTCATTTTCAAAAGTGATCGCTGGCCATTTTCCGACATAAATCGGGAGATGGCCGGCAATCTCGGAAAAGCGGCCAAATCGGTATAATCGAAATCCACATTTTTGCCAACATTGCCACTTTCCCGACGCGTCGCCGGCCAAAGTTCAAAGGGGCGTGTTGGCGGCGAAGCAAAGGCAGGACATGGGCGTGGCTACCAGATGGCGATAAGCAGTATATTGCCGGGTTTACTTGGTCCTTTTATGTTCACCACCAAGCCTCAAAAGTTGCCCCAAATGACCAGATGACCACTGGAGGGAATGGGGGATGACCTCCCCATACTCCCCCAGTGGTCACCAACCTCCTCCCATACTAAAAAAATAAAACTAATAACCTTTTTTGCCAGCCTGTATGCCAGCCTCAAATGCCGTACCCACCTCCATGACAGTAGAATGTGTTGTATCCTCTGACAGCCCTTCCCTGGTTGCGATGTGGCTCTCGGGTGAGCGTGACACCTTTTCTGTTAGGTGCCCTGCAGAGTCACATCAGCAATGCATTATGGTAGGTGTAGGGTACTGGGCTCTACTCCCATGGTGCTTTTCCCCCCTGCTAACTGGGTTCAGAGTGTGCTCTGTTTTGTTTCCGGTAGTCCATGAGGTACTGGCCATTTTTGTAAGCCAGTTTTAGATCCCTTTCATGTGTCAACCACGTTAGAGAACGTTATTACCTTGAATGTGGCTGAAAGAGGGCATTGTACACCATTCTGCCAGCTCTGACCTACTGCTAATCTCAGTACCAGGGAGACTATTTGCAAGTTGGGCACAACCTCTGATCTGCAGTTAACTGTGAGTAAACGTGCTTATTCAAATAAAGAACTTTTTCAAAGAGATTGGTCTTCAGGTGTCAACTGGTGTGCCAAGGTTATACAGCAGCAACAACTCCTAGAGGCCTGCGTGTATGCAGGTCCCTGGAGCACTTTTAGTGGGTACCGAAGTGCACTTAAGGCAGGCGGACCCAGGCCCGTCCCCCCTACCTGTAACACTTGTGCTGGTAATGGAAGCCCTCCAAAACCCACTGTACCCACATGTAGTTGCCCCCTTCACCCCTAAGAGCTTTGGTAATGTTGTACATTTGTTGGTAGTGGGTTTGGGGGAGGGGGGTTGGGGGCTCAGCACCCAAAGTAAGGGAGCTATGCATGTGGGAGGTTTTTCTGAAGTCCACCGCACTGACCCCTAGGGTGCCCAGCTGGTGTCCTGGCATGTCAGGGGGGACCAGTGCAATACAAATGCTGGCTCCTCCCATGACCAAATGCCTTGGATTTCGCCGGGTTGGAGATGGCCGGCATTTTTTTCCATTATCGCTGAAAAACAAACCCGGCCATCTCAAACCCGGCGAACTCCAAGGCATTTGGCCGGGCTAAACCGTATTATCGGGAAAAAAGATGGCTGGCCATCTTTTTCGATAATACGGTTCCGGCCACCTGTAGCGCCACCGCCAACATAGATCGCCGGCGATCTATTTGGCCGGCAACGTTCGATTATGCCCCTCCACGGCAACTAGTTAATGATGCTTGCTTCTCTCTCTCTCTCTCTCTCTCTCTCTCTCTCTCTCTATTCCCCCCTTAATACTAAACTAGGTCCTGCTTGCTTTTTCCCTCTCTCTCTCTCTTTTTATTCCCCCTCAATACTAAACCAGATCCTGCAGTGCCTGTTAGATTCTATCTGTTAATGCTATGGTACAAAGCTTTTAAAACTAAGTGGAAAAGACTATGGAGATTAGTTGTTAAAATTTTCTTTTTATATTTTTATTTTGCCTAACACTAACCTACAATTCCTCCTTTACACCCCACTCTTTAAGTTCCCAAAGCACAAAGCAAAGTAGCGTTCACTTACTAGAGAAATGTCCTCTTCTCTCAGAACTTCTCAGATGATGAGATGAGATGATGAGACAGTGTGCAGACAAAGCCAAAATGGATTTAATGAAGGGAAATCTTGCCTCACCAATCTATTACATTTCTTTGAAGGGGTGAACAAACATGTGGATAAAGGTGAGCCAGTTCATATTGTGTATCTGGATTTTCAGAAGGTGTTTGACAAAGTACCTCATGAAAGACTCCAGGGGAAATTGGAGAGTCATGGGATAGGAGGTTGTGTTCTATTGTGGATTAAAAACTGGTTAAAAGATAGAAAACAGAGAGTAGGGTTAAATAGTCAGTATTCTCAATGGAGAAGGGTAGTTAGTGGGGTTCCCCAGGGGTCTGTGCTGTGACCGCTGCTTTTTAATATATTTATAAATGACCTAGAGATGGGAGTAACCAGTGAGGTAATTAAATTTGCTCACCACACAAAGTTATTCAAAGTCGTTAAATTGCTAGAGAACTGTGAAAAATTACAAGAGGACCTTACGAGACTGGGAAACTAGGCGTCTAAATAGCAGATGACGTTTAATGTGAGCAAGTGCAGAGTGATGCATGTGTGAAAGAGGAACCCGAATTATAGCTACGTCATGCAAGGTTCCACGTTAGGAGCCACTGACCAAGAAAGGGATCTAGGTGTCATCGTCGATGATACGTTGAAACCTTCTGCTCAGTGTGCTGCTGCGGCTAAGAAAGCAAATAGAATGCTAGGTATTATTAGGAAAGGAATGGAAAACAAAAATGAGGACGTTATAATGCCTTTATTTCGCTCCATGGTGTGACCGCACCTCGAATATTGTGTTCAATTCTGGTTGCCACATCTTTAAAAAGTTATAGTGGAATTAGAAAAGGGTGACAAATATGATAAATGGGATGGGACGACTTCCCTATGAGGAAAGGCTAAAGCGGCTAGGGCTTTTCAGCTTGCAGAAAAGGTGGATGAGAGGAGATATGATTGAGGTCTATAAAATAATGAATGGAGTTGAACGGGTAGACGTGAAGCGTCTGTTTATTCTTTCCAAAAATACTAGGACTAGGGGGCATGTGATGAAGCTACAAAGTAGTAAACTTAAAACGAATTGCAGAAAAGGTTTCTTCACTCAACATGTAATTAAAAACTGGAATTCGTTGCCAGAGAATGTGATAAAGGTGGTTAGCTTAACAGAGTTTAAAAAAGGTTTGGATGGCTTCCTAAAAGAAGTCCATAGACCATTATTAAATTGGACTTGGGGAAAATCCACTATTTCTGGGATAAACAGTATAAAATGTTTTGTACTTTTTGGGGATCTTGCCAGGTATTTGAAAACTGGATTGACCACTGTTGGAAATAGGATGCTGGGCTTGATGGACCTTTGGTCTGTCCCAGTATGGCAATACTTATGTACATTGAAATCCTCTGCTGAGTGTGTGGCAGTGGCTAAGAAAGCAAATAGAATGTTAGGTATTATTAGGAAAGGAATGGAAAACAAAAATGAGGATGCTTTAATGCCTGTATCACTCCCTTGTGTGACCACACCTTGAATATTGTGTGCAGTGGATATAGTGGAGTGGAACGGGTAGACATGAATCGCTTGTTTACTCCTTCCAAACATACTAGAATAAGGGGGCAAGCGATGAATCTACAAAGTAGTAAATTTAAAACAAGTCAGAGAAAATATTTCTTCAATCAACATGTAATTAAACTCTGGAATTCATTGCCAGAGAACGTAGTACAAGCAGTTAGTTTAGCGAGCTTTAAAAATGTTTGAATAGCTTCCTAAAAGAAAAGTCCTTAAGCCATTATTAAAATGGATTTGGGGAAAATACCCTACTTCTTTCTAGGATAAGCAGTATAAAATGTATTGTACTGTTTTGGGATCTTGCCAGGTACTGGTAAACTGGATTATCCACTGTTTGAAAACGGGATGCTGGGCTTGATGGACCTTCGGTCTGTCCCAGTATGGCAATACTTATGTTCCTATGAGTCAGCAGATCTGAAGCATAAAGCACTGCTTGTTAATCTTTCTTTGGCCATGACCTCACTCATGCAGCCCTAGAAAATCTGCCCAGGTAGCGACCATATTTGTAGTGGTAACCCACAGTTTGGGAAGCTCTAGCATAAAAGCTGGAAACTTTTTCATTTGTATGTGATTACCTGCTTTCCCAAAGACAGCTGTTATTTCCTCCATGGCAGTCTTGTAAATAGCAGGTTGGGAAATTATGAAAGCCAATGACCAAAATGTAGCCTTTAAATAAAACAAACACACAATAAATGACCTTAGATATACTCAAAACTTGTTTGTATTAATTCGAGAGATAATAGAGACATGGCTTGAGTTACAAAGAGAAGAATTTTGCATTGTGATTGCCTGAACTGACTCTGTGCTCTTCATGGTAATTTGCTATACTACTAGAATTCAACAGCAACACATAAGTAGAAAAATACTGCCTAAAACAATGCACAGTGTTCCTTTGGGGAGATATGATACAGACGTTTGAACACTTGAAAGGTATTAATATAAAAGCAAATCTTTTCCAGAGACAATAAACTAGAGGATATGAATTGAAGTTGTGGATTTGTAGACTTAGGAGTAACATCAGAAAATTGTTTTTCATAGAGAGGGTGTCAATGCCTGGAATGTCAGGGAGGTGGTGGAGACAAAAATGGTGACAGAATTCAAAAGGATGTGGGATGAATACAGAGGATTCCTAGTTAGAAAATGGATGGCATAAAAAAACAAAACTTAAACGACTGCATGTGTGTTGAGCCTTTGAGTGGTGCTTTGATGGTGACTCCGGCTGTGAAGAACAAAGGTCAGTGCCAGGCAGACTTCTACAGTCTGCACCCTGTATGTGGCAAAAGACAGATTAGGATACATGCTGTTGACATGAACAAGCAAGCTGGGGCTGAATGTGAGCAGGCTGGCATGCCACAGGAATATACCTATGCCTAGAATAGTAGTAGGGAGCACTCCGCATTTTACCAAAAAATCTCCTAGATGAGGAGGCAGTTGCAGAAGATGCCCCGCAGGAGAGAGAAGATATAATATCTGTATGCTTCTTAATTTGGACAGCGACTTCATCAACCTTCTCTCCAAAAATGTTATCCCCCAGCAAGGAGCATTGGCCAACCTCTGCTGAACAGAATGTTCCAGGTCAAAATCATGCAGCCCTGAGAGTCTGTGCATTGCTATACCTTGGGCAGAGATCCTGGATGCCACGTCAAAAATGTTGTAAGTGCCCCTGGCCAAGAACTTGTGACACGCCTTCTGCTGCTTGACCAACTGGTGTAAAATGCTCGGCCTGCACAGGCACCCCATATAAGAGGCTTGGGGAGGCTAAGTCTCCCCAGCCCAACCGTGACCTTCCTCTTGCTGCTACTGCCCCCCCCCCCCCACCCAAATGCAGGGCTGCCTTGCACTGCAGCCAAGCAGCTCGCAGATGTTTCCTCTGATCCTTCCCGCCCTCAGCTGAGGTTCCCGATCGACAGCCCTCCTCTCTCCGTTCCCCCCCCCCCCCGGCGCATGTTTAACTGTTTTACTTTTAGTGGCAGTGAGTGGCGACTGCAGTGATGAAGAAGAAAGCACTGCGGGCTCGCCTCCAGCTTCTCCCTTCCTTCACGCGCGGGGGGGGGGGGGGGGAGGAACGGAGAGCTGTCAGCAGAGAGCTGAGGGAGGGCAGGGGAAATCGATGGACATGGAGGGGACAGGGGAGGGCAGAGGAGAGAAGAGATCGCTGGAGAGGAGGGGAGGGCAGGGGGAGAGAACAAGATCACTGGAATTGGAGAGGAGGGCAGGGGGAGAGAAGAGATTGCTGGACAGGAGGGGAGGGCAGGGGGAGAGAAGAGATCTCTGGACATGGATGGGAGGGGAGGGCAGGGGGAGAGAAGAGATCACTGGGCATGGATGGGAGGGGAGGGCAAGGGGAGAGAAGAGATCGCTGGACATGGAGAGGAGGGGAGAACAGGGGGAGAGAAGAGATCGCTGGACAGGGGGAAAGGAGGGGAGGACGGGGGGGAGAGAATAAATCGCTGGACATGGAAAGGAAGGGAGGGCAGGGGGAGAGAAGAGATCGCTGGACAGGAGAGGAAGGGAGGGCAGGGGAGAGAGCAATTTTGCTGGATATGGATGGATGGAGGAGAGGGCAGGGGAGAATTGAGAGTTCCTGGACACGGATTGAGGGGAGGGGAGGGCAAGGGAGAGAGGAGAATTGCTGAACATGTATGGGTGAATGGAGGGGGCAGGGGAGAAAGGACATTTGCTGGATATGGGTGGATGGAGGAGAGGGCAGGAGAGAATGGAGAGTTGCTGGACGGATGGATGGAGGGGAGGAAAGTCAGGAAGGAGATGCACATGGTTGGAGGGGAGGGAAGAGAGGAGAAATGCTGGACATGGATGGAGTGGAGGGCATGGAAGAGAGGAGAAATGCTGGACATGGATGGAGGGGAGGGAAGACAGGAAGTAGATGCACATGGATGGAGGGAAGGGGAGTGAGGAGAAATGCTGGATATGGATGAAGGGAAAACTGCTGAATTTAAGGGCTGGCTCGGAACACTTTGAGGGCAGATACTGAAACTGGAGGAAGGATAGGGACAGGGCTACAGATGGTAGACAGGATGCATAAGGACATGGGAGGATGGTGGACATGGTGAGAGAAAAAATATCAAATGGAAAGAAGACACTGCATAAAACAGAAGTCACTGGGACCAAAGTGAATAGAAAAACTAAATGATCAGACAACAAAGGTAGAAAAAAGCATTTTATTCAGAATTTATTAATTGGAATATGTCAGCTTTTGGAAATGTTATTAAGCAGACCTATCTAATAGTGTGGGGAATCTTCTCATCTAATACTCAATACTATCCCAAACACATATATATTAAGTTCAGTATTATAACATTTCTATTAATAATGTCTCTGTATAGTTCTCAAACATTATATCTTTTTTCGGGGATCTTCTGATTTCCAAAGCGTTTCCACCAGACGGGGAATCTTCCCCAATTCTAATGGTCTTCATTACATCTTCATAGATCAACCCGATTTTAAGATTTTACTGTTTTTTTCATCTATTTATCTCTTGCTTTAACTCTCTCAATAAATTCAAAGCATTGTTTAACATTACTTAACTTAAATTAATTAGTAGCTGAGCAGCAATTTTTCTTTCAAATCAAACCTCCACCGACTTGGCCAGGTTTCGGATTATAGTATTTAGGATCAGCTGAGGTCTATTTAAATTGCAGTAGCGTTAGAGAACGCCGCAGCTATTTTCTCTGGGACACGGAAGTGAACACAGAATGGTAAAGAATGTGATGAGCTAATTTAGAATGTGGAACTATGAAAAAAAAATATATATATAACTTTTTAAAAAACTTATTGCTTTTGTTGCAGCAAACCTCTTCCCTGACGAAGTATATACGAAACCTGGCCAAGTCGGCGGAGGTTTGATTTGAAAGAAAAATTGCTGCTCAGCTACTAATTAATTTAAGTTAAGTAATGTTAAACAATGCTTTGAATTTATTGAGAGAATTAAAGCAAGAGATAAATAGATGAAAAAAACAGTAAAATCTTAAAATCGGGTTGATCTATGAAGATGTAATGAACACCATTAGAATTGGGGAAGATTCCCCGTATGGTGGAAACGCTTTGGAAATCTGAAGATCCCCGAAAAAAGATATAATGTTTGAGAATGTTATAATACTGAGCTTTTGGAAATGTGCATCTGTGATATTTTGCATGTAAGTTTCAATTTTTCTGGTATTGCTGCATGCTGAGTCTGAGTTCTTGAGGTAACTTTCCAGTTCAGTATTTTGCCTTCATATCTGTGTCATGTGTTTTTCATGTGTGATCAAGGTGCAGTATTCTGCTAGCATGTAGTATTTGCAGCCCTTTTTGTTTTTGATTTTTTTTCACTAGGTTGTGTTTTGGTGTTTTAGAGCCTGGTGTAATTACAGTTCTGCCTTTCCACGCATAAAGTTGTAGCTCGTCCTGTTCTTGGAATTAGTGCTGTTATGGTTTGATAAGGTTATGAGTGTGTTTTTGCACAAGTTTGTGTATAGTATTTTGCAGTGGAGAGATTGTGTGTTGGCCTTACTGAGGTGGCACCAAAACATCAGAAAGGGTGTAGACACAGGCACCCCGTATAAGAGGCTTGGGGAGGCTAAGCCTCCCCAGCCCAATCGTGACCTTCCCCTTGCTGCTGCCCACCTCCCAAACGCAGGGCTGCCTGGCACTGCAGCCAAGCAGCTCTCGAAAGTTTACTCTGATATCCGATCCTTCCCTCCCTCAGCTGAGCTTCCGATCGACAGCCCTGAACCCTCCTCTTTCTCCGTTCACCCCCCCCCCCCCCCCCGGCGCGTGTTTAACTGTTTTAGTTTAGTGGCAGCGAGTGGCGACTGCAGTGATGAAAAAGAAGCACTGCCGGCTCGCCTCCAGTCCAGCTTCTTCCTTCCCTTCCCTCACACAGTCCCGCCCTCGCGGAAACAGGAAATACGTAATCGCAGAAGGCGGGACTGTGTGAGGGAAGGGAAGGAAGAAGCTGGACTGGAGGCGAGTTGGCAGTGCTTTCTTTTTCATCACTGCCATCGCCACTCGCTGCCACTAAACTAAAACAGTTAAACACGCGCCGGGGGGGGGGGG
Organism: Microcaecilia unicolor; assembly: GCF_901765095.1. Classification (NCBI taxonomy): domain Eukaryota; kingdom Metazoa; phylum Chordata; class Amphibia; order Gymnophiona; family Siphonopidae; genus Microcaecilia; species Microcaecilia unicolor. The sequence goes on from NC_044033.1 coordinate 407,052,334, forward strand.
GTGAACGGAGAGAGAGGAGGACTCAGGGCTGTCGATCGGAAGCTCAGCTGAGGGAGGGAAGGATCGGATATCAGAGGAAACTTTTGAGAGCTGCTTGGCTGCAGTGCCAGGCAGCCCTGCATTTGAGGGGTGGGTGGCATGAATGTTGCAGGCTGCAGCACGCGGCTGGCCTAAGCGACTCTTATGAGTCACCGAGCCAGGGAAGGAGGCAGCTGACTGAGCTGAGTGGATCGAGCAGCAAGCAAGCGGGTAAGTGTTCTCAGCTCAGCTGCAAATATTCAACAGTGCTGCAGGTTAAAGGTTTTATAAATAAAAATAAACATTTTGTTTCATGCAGATCTCTTTTGTTTAAAAATAACTAAATGGGCTATAAGCCCCTAATGCAGTCCATTGGTTTGAGTCTTTTATTGCTAAATTGCTTTGTTGAACAGGAGACTGGTGAGGGGGACGGGGTGATGATGCTGGATGATGAAGGGAGGAGAGAGAGATGGGGAGACATAGGGGCAATGTTGGATTTATTTATTACATTTGTATCCCACATTTTCCCACCTATTTGTAGGCTCAATGTGGCTTACATGGTTTCAGAGAGGTGATTACAACCTCTGGTGTTAACAAATACAAGGTGATAGTATGGTTAAATGGAGCTAGTGTGGTTCACCCACACTAGTGGATTGTGTAACGGAAGGTTTTATGTTATGTCCATTTCATGTTTTAGTGATGTTGTGTTTCTATGGCCGGGCTTTTATGTTGATGACAACATGTGAGTCAGACATGTGTTTTACCTTAAGCGCACTGAAGCAGCAACTATTACTGGTATAGAGCTGTTAGCACTGGGGGGGAGGGGGAGCCTTGGTAAACATGTTTAATGGTGATATTTTGAATACTGCATATATATTTCAATTAATCATATTAGGTGATTTAACCTAAATGTACTAACATCTATCTTTTTTCTAGGAGTTATTGCGGCAATGACCTCGGGGGGTGGGGGGGGGGGGGCGTTGTGGCAGGGGCGGGAAACGTTGGTGAGGGTGGAGGAAGGGCTGAAGCTGCTCCTGCAATGTTCCAATGTCTCTCACTGCGTTCGTGACGTCAGGAGATGGTTACGATCCCAGTGAGACACATTCGAACGCTGAAGGAGCAGATTATTCTATTAGATCATTGCCATACTGTCCAGTTACAAAGGTGGCTTTTACAATGTTGAATCATTGTTCTAACAATTTTTTGTCTGAATATCTTTGAGAACTGATGCACAAACATCAAATATATAGGAACCTTTCAGTCTTAAGGCCAGACAAGAAAACGCCCTCTCTAAAGACTACCAATCAAGTGGACAGTCACCCCAATGTAAAATTTTTTATGAGATGAAAAGCGGTCTGTTGTGGTACAGGTATTTCTGTTCACCAGGAATTGCAACCAGCTTCAGCTTCATCTCTGTTTCAAAGTGACCCAACTCATCACTACTCTCTTTGGCTGGAGATCAGTAATCAGTTCAACACAAGCAACTCCACTGTTCTTATAGGATATATTCACTGAACAGCAAAATTTAAGATGAGATGATCCATTGTTTGTGTGACGAGGTTTGAAATAGCAAAATCCTGTTACTGGTTTTGCCATTTCATCTGTCAAACGGAGCTCTCTCTCAAGTCTTATTCCATCTCGTGCAAACTTTCCTTGTCAGCATTTTTGGACACTAATTTTTGTACTTCATCCCCTCTTCTGAGTCCCAGCCTTGCTGACCCTGAGTCCTATGCCATACTTCTTCTTAATAAATTTGTTGTTAAAACTTCATCTACTAGCTTAGCATTAAATGGTAATATTCCTATTTTATCTACCCTTGGACCATTCATGCGGTGAACCTTTCTAAAATTCATCCACAAACCCAGTTCAGTTTGGGAAGACTGTCCACAGATAATGTACTGTTTTTTTTTTTCTTTGGGGGGGGGGGGGGGAACAGGAGGTTATTTTGAAAATAATTTTTCCATAGTATGCAATAACCATAATTTCATTTTTTTTCCACTTTAAATATTTTTATTAATGAAGCAACTTAGAACATTCAAGACAATACAGATAATGCCAAGTTGTCCTAAAATATTGTGATCAAAAACAGCGAAGATGACGCAAAAAAAGGAAAAAATATCCAAAAACAGAAAAGAAACAGTAGAAGATAAAGAATAAAAGGTAAAAATTAAAAATAAATAATAAAAAATAAATAGAAAGAACTGCAAAAAACAAAACTATAGACGGATGGAAAAAGTGAAATGTGTCTCACTGAAGTAGCTACAAACCAGCTTAACGTACGCTGGCAATCGTACGTTAAGCTGGTTTGTAGCTACTTCAGTGAGACACATTTTTTGAGCTACAGTCTTTTATAACGATTTTTGTCAGATCGTGCACACAGCCTTTTTAAAGGTAGAGTGACTTCGAATAAAGGATTGGTCAATAGAACACTCTTCAAAGAAATACTGATATTACCAGAAAATATATACATGGTGTAACAGACTCCTGATGCAGGCCAGTTGGGCCGAAACACAGCTGTGTCGAGTCATAAAACCATAATAAATCCATTCAGTTTTTTTACTATTTTTGTGTCGTCTTTTTTTTCACTTTTTCCATCCGTCTACAGTTTTGTTTTTTGCAGTTCTTTCTATTTATTTTTTATTATTTATTTTTAATTTTTACCTTTTATTCTTTATCTTCTACTGTTTCTTTTCTGTTTTTGGATATTTTTTCCTTTTTATGCGTCATCTTTGCTGTTTTTGATCACTGTTGTTGTTTGCGGAGACAGGTTTCTTCTGTATTTTTGATGTCCTAAAATATTGGACATCCATATAATATCACAGAAAAGAACAAAACAACAACCCAGTCACCCTTATGGTGAAAATTGAACTATCAACTCCCAATCACTATAAACAAGGGTCTACACCCTCAGCTCTGTCCTATCCCCTTAAATTTGTTCAAGCATATAATTGCCTCACTTCCCCCTCTAGCCCTCCTCTTCCATTCCTCCCTGCCCAGTGTAATATTTATGTTACAGTAAGGTTCTGAGTGTGTTTTTGCACAAATTTGTGCATAGTAACATAACATACATAGTAGGTGACGGCAGAAAAAGACCTCCACGGTTCATTCAGTCTGCCCAACAAGATAAATTCATATGCGCTACTTATATGTACACCTGACCTTGATGTTTTGCAGTTGAGCGATTGTGGTTAGTATATGCTTTGAGTTGAGCAACCACTTTATTCTTTCACATATGATACATTTCCATATCATCATGCTGATCAATCCATAGACTGGTGGGTTGTGTCCATCTACCAGCAGGTGGAGATAGAGAGCAAAGCTTTTGCCTCCCTATATGTGGTCATGTGCTGCCGGAAACTCCTCAGTATGTTCTCTATCTCAGCAGGTGGTGGTCACACACAGCAGCAGCTCTGGCTAGGTCTCCAAGCCTAATTTTTAGGTTTTGTTGAGTACCTGGGGTTGAGGGCTCTTCTTGAGCAAGTGCAAACCTGGTGGTGCCAGGTCCCTCCTTTTCTCCCCCCTCCCGCTGGCTCCGTTGAAAAAAAAAAAAATTTTGGACGTCCTTAAGGGCGTTTATTTCAACGTTTATTTCAACGTTTATTGCAGCTACTCACTGGGACACCAGTTCGTTACAGCTTGGAGCGAGAAGCAGGTAATTTTTACCTTTTTGTAGCGGGCAGGGGGTTCCCCGATCGGTCTCCACGTGGCCTATGGTGTCGGAGGGTGAGGGCGCAAAGAATCGCTCCCCAGACCGCGTGTGCGCTTCTAGCGGGGATGCGGGGGTCTTAAAGTCTGATTCGCCCTTGTTGGGTGTCAGTTTGGAGGCCGGTCAGTGTCCTGGTTCTTCCTCCGGTGCAACGGTTTTTCCCGCCATAAACGCCCATCCCCCGCTGCTCGCCTCCGCCATCTTGGCCGGCCACTCTGCTCGGATGGCTTCTTTTTGGGCCGCCCTTGAGGTGGGAGACGTTAATTCTATGGCCGCCCTTGATTTGGGTGACGGCAAAAAAGCGGCCAAAGTTAAGTGCCGTTCTTCCCGCGCGGCTCCCTCGCGGAGTGTTGCGCCGGACGCCATTTTGGATGCGCAGCGTGTTTCTCCCCCGCTCTTGCGAGCGCCGGTTGAGGGTGCGTCTAGGGCTGTGGCCCAGGCTGCTGAAGTGCACAGTTTGGGGGGTTTCTCCCCCGAGTTCATTTTGCTGCTGCATCAGGCCTTCCTTATGCAGAACGCTGCCCCGGCTCCCTTGTCCGATAAAGGGGTTGAGGCCCCCGGAAGTAAATGCCCTCGGGTGGATTTCCAGGCCTTAGAGGACTCTGTCTCTTCTGATGTAGATGAGGGCAGCGTATCTGGGTTCTCCCAACGGTCCTTTGGGGATTCCTTGGAGGAGACGGATTCCCGCTCGGATGGAGCGGATGACCCCTCTGCAGCACGGATTTTTCGCACAGAGGACTTACCCAACCTGTTAGTGCAGGCCATGAGCATTTTGAAGATTTCCTCTCCGGAGGACGTCTCTCCCTCAGCCCCTGTTGGCTCCGCCATTATGCTGGGGACAAAGCACCCGCCTAGAACCTTCCACGTGCATGATGCCATGCACACCTTGATTTCGGCTCAATGGGATGTCCCGGAAGCGAGCCTCAAAGTGGCTAGGGCTATGTCCCGCCTCTATCCTCTGCCTGAAAGTGAACGGGAGGCCTTTCTTTGGCCTACCGTGGATTCTTTAATCACTGCGGTGACTAAGAAAACAGCGTTGCCAGTGAAAGGTGGCACGGCCCTAAAGGACGCCCAAGACAGAAGATTGGAGGCGGCCTTAAGGTCGTCCTTCGAGGCGGCTGCTTTAAGTTTGCAGGCCTCAGTTTGCGGATCCTATGTGGCCAGGGCGTGCCTGACGATTGTGCAGCGGGCTTCCCCCTCGGATCCTTCCTTGAGGGCTGATTGGCCGGCCCTGGAATCGGGCTTGGCTTATTTGGCAGACTTGCTGTATGATGTCTTGAGAGCCTCGGCTAAAGGTATGGCTCAGACAGTCTCTGTGCGGCAGTGGCTTTGGCTGAAGCATTGGTCTGCTGACCACGCCTCTAAGTCCCACCTGGCTAAGTTGCCTTTTAAAGGCAAGCTGCTCTTTGGGGTCGAGTTGGACCAAATTGTGACTGATCTCGGCACGTCTAAGGGCAAGAGGTTACCAGAGGTCAGGGCTCGGGCCAGTGCTCGCCCCGGTAACTCCAGAGGACGGTTTCAGGAAGCCCGTCGGTACCGCCCGGGCAAGTCTCCTCTGCCCCCTCTTCCTTCAAAAGGAACTTCTCCCCCAAGCAGCATTCCTTTCGCAGAGACCGCCGTCCCGGAGGTGCGCCCTCCGGTCCTCCCCCAGGGTCTTGTACCCAATGACGGGGCCCTGGTCCATGGCCCAGTGCAGATTGGAGGATGCCTGTCCTCGTTTCTGGGCGAGTGGACCAGGGTAACTTCAGTCGCTTGGGTGCTGGAAGTCATCAGAGACGGCTACAAGCTAGAGTTCTGCCGACTCTTAAGAGACGGGTTTGTACTCTCTCCCTGCAAGTCTCCGGTCAAAGCTGTGGCAGTGCAGCAGACTTTGGACAATCTGATCCGCCTGGGTGCGGTCGTTCCGGTGCCAGTAAATCAGCTTGGCAAGGGACGTTACTCCATTTACTTTGTGGTACCAAAGAAAGGAGGTTCTGTACGGCCTATCCTCGACCTCAAAGGGGTCAATCGGGCCTTGAAAGTTCGGCACTTTCGCATGGAGACTCTCCGCTCTGTTATAGCGGCAGTGAAGGCAGGGGAGTTCCTGGCATCCTTGGACATCAAGGAAGCGTATTTGCATATTCCCATCTGGCCTCCTCAACAACGCTTTCTGCGTTTTGCAGTCCTGGGCCGACACTTCTAGTTCAGAGCCCTCCCGTTCGGGTTGGCTACTGCTCCGCGGACCTTCTCCAAAGTAATGGTGGTCATCGCGGCCTTCCTGCGAAAGGAAGGAGTACAAGTCCATCCTTATCTGGACGACTGGTTGATCCAAACCCCCTCTTATGCAGAGTGCGGCAAAGCTGTGGACCGGGTGATTGCTCTTTTGAGCTCCCTGGGGTGGATCATCAACTGGGAGAAAAGCCAGCTGCGCCCGACTTAGTCCCTGGAGTATTTGGGAGTTCGATTCGACACCCAAGTGGGCAGAGTGTTCCTGCCAGACAATCGGATTGTCAAGCTTCAGGCTCAGGTGGACCAGTTCCTAGTAGCCTCTCCTCTTCGGGCTTGGGACTATGTGCAGCTGTTGGGCTCTATGACGGCCACGATGGAAGTAGTGCCCTGGGCCAGGGCTCATATGAGACCACTACAACACTCTCTGCTGCAGCGCTGGACTCCAGTGTCGGAGGATTATGCTGTGCGCCTTCCCTTGGACCCAGCAGTGCGCAAGGCGCTGAGCTGGTGGCTGAAGACAGACAAGTTGTCTGCAGGAATGCCTCTTGTGACCCCGGAGTGGATTGTCGTCACGACGGACGCCTCTTTGACGGGCTGGGGAGCCCACTGCTTGGGAAGGACAGCGCAGGGGCTCTAGTCTCCTGCAGAGGCAAAGTGATCTATCAACCTCCTGGAACTCAGAGCCATTCGGTTGGCGCTTTTGGAGTTCCTCCCAGTACTGGCGTTGAAGCCAGTACGGGTCCTGTCGGACAATGCCACGGCTGTGGCTTATGTCAACCGCCAGGGAGGTACCAAGAGCGCCCCTCTAGCCAAGGAGGCCATGAATCTCTGCCAGTGGGCGGAAGCGAACCTGGAACAGCTGTCAGCGGCCCACATTGCCGGAGTCATGAATGTCAAGGCGGACTTTCTCAGTCGCCATACCTTGGATCCCGGAGAGTGGCAGTTATCGGCTCAGGCGTTCTTGGACATCACGAAGCGCTGGGGCCAGCCGAGCCTAGATCTGATGGTGTCATCGGCCAATTGCCAAGTGCCACGCTTTTTCAGCAGAGGACGGGACCCTCGCTCTCTGGGAGTAGATGCTCTTCTCCAACAGTGGCCGACACAGGAGCTTCTCTATGTGTTCCCGCCCTGGCCCATGTTGGGCAGGGTGCTAGACCGGGTGGCAAAGCATCCGGGCCGTATAATCCTGGTGGGTCCAGACTGGCCCAGACGTCCCTGGTATGCGGACATGATCAGGCTCTCAGTGGACGACCCTCTGCGACTGCCAGTGGAGCAGGGCCTGTTGCATCAGGGTCCCGTGGTGATGGAGGATCCCTCCCCCTTTGGTCTTACGGCCTGGCTATTGAGCGGCAGCGTCTGAGGAAGAAGGGCTTCTCAGACAAGGTCATCGCCACTATGCTGAGAGCAAGGAAGCGCTCTACTTCTACTGCTTACGCCAGGGTTTGGCGTACCTTTGCAGCGTGGTGTGAAGCAGGCTCACTTTCTCCCTTCACTGCTCCAATTTCTTCAGTGTTGGCATTCCTGCAAGAAGGTCTGGAGAAAGGCCTGTCGCTCAGTTCCCTTAAAGTCCAGGTAGCGGCTCTGGCTTGCTTCAGGGGCCGCCTGAAGGGTGCTTCCCTGGCTTCGCAGCCAGATGTGGTGCGTTTTCTCAAGGGAGTTAATCACCTGCGCCCTCCTCTGCACTCAGTGGTGCCTGCGTGGAATCTCAACCTGGTGCTAAGAGCCTTGCAGAAGCCGCCTTTTGAACCCTTGTCGAGGGCATCTCTGAAAGACCTGACGTTGAAAGCAGTCTTTTTGGTGGCTATCACTTCAGCCAGAAGAGTTTCCGAGCTCCAGGCGCTCTCATGTCGAGAGCCTTTTCTGCAGTTCACTGAGGCAGGAGTGTCTATTCGCACAGTGCCTTCCTTCCTGCCCAAGATTGTTTCTCGCTTCCATGTGAATCAGCAGCTCTGTCTCCCATCCTTTCGTAGGGAGGACTACCCAGAGGAATACTCTGCTCTCAAATATCTAGATGTGAGACAAGTCATCATCAGATACTTGGAAGTGACCAATGATTTCCGGAAGTTGGATCATCTGTTTGTCCTGTTTGCAGGTCCTCGTAAGGGTCTGCAGGCTGTTAAGCTGGCAAGATGGGTCAAGGAAGCCATTGCAGCGGCTTATGTGGCCGCGGGGAAGGTGCCGCCTATCCAGCTGAAGGCTCACTCCACTAGAGCTCAGGCGGCCTCGATGGCAGAGGCCGGGTCCGTCTCCTTGGAAGAGATTTGCAAGGCGGCAACTTGGGCATCGTCCCATACCTTCTCCAGGCATTACCGCTTGACTGTGGCTGCTCGGGCGGAGGCCCGGTTTGGAGCTTCAGTGTTGCGGTCAGGGATTTCAATGTCCCGCCCTGGGTGAGTACTGCTTCGGTACATCCCACCAGTCTATGGATTGATCAGCATGATGATATGGAAGGTAAAATTATGTATCATACCTGATAATTTTCTTTCCATTAATCATAGCTGATCAATCCATAGCCCCTCCCAGATATCTGTACTGTTTATATTCTGGTTGCATTTCAGGTTCAAGTTTAGTCTTCAGTTCCTGTTCAGGAGGACTTCGTGTTCAAGTTTTTTCAATTGGATTCTTCAAGAGTTGAGACGAGTTTGTGTTACAGTGAGCTGCTGCATTCCTCTCCCCTCCGTTTTACGGGGCTGGATTGAGACCTAAATTCTGCCGGCGCTCCCTCCCGCTTCGTGCGGCTGTAGGGCAGCTTTGTACCCCTCCCGCTTTGGCGGTGTTAGGGTCAGTCAGCTCCTCCCGCGGTTGCGGTTGCAGGATAAGCCAGATCCCCCCGCATCGGCGGGGTGGTGTCCCTCCCCCGCTCCGCGAGGATGAGCTGGACGGATTCCCCTCCCCCACTTGTGTGGGGATGAGCTGGGTTAATTCCCCTCCCCCGTTTCGGCGGTGGTGAGCTGGGCAGAGTGTCCCTTAGTGGGTGTAATTCTCTAAGTGCTGAGTCCTGCGGATGGAGCTTTGATATCGACATACTGAGGAGTTTCCGGCAGCACATGACCACATATAGGGAGGCAAAAGCTTTGCTCTCTATCTCCACCTGCTGGTAGATGGACACAACCCACCAGTCTATGGATTGATCAGCTATGATTAATGGAAAGAAAATTATCAGGTATGATACATAATTTTACCATCTAATATCTAAATTTAATAAAAGGTATTAATTGTGATTTTTTTATTTTTACTTATTTTTTTTCTGTGTGCTGTCAGACAATTATGGATGTAAGCTCCACCCCTGCCCCTGCCCCACCCCTAACCCTACCCCCTTTAGCCTCCCCAAACAGTTGGGCCACCAACCGCCTATGCTCGGCCTGCTCAGGAGGGAGTGCATTGACCAAGTCCGACAGATGCCTCACCAAGTTTTGCATGTACACGCTTGTGAAGATCTGGTATGACTGAATACAGGAGATGAGCACAGAGGCCTGATACATCTTTCTTCCAAAGAAGTCCAGGGTCCTAGCTAAACTGCCTGGGGGAGCTGAGACATAGTCCCTAGTACCCCTGGCTCTTTTGAGAGTGGAGTTCACCACCATGGAATCATGAGTTAACTGGGACCTTACAAATCTAGGTTCACCGTGAATCCAATACTGGGTGTCAATCTTCTTGGGGAACACAGGGACAGAGGAGGTGCCCAGTTCCGTACGAGGACTGCCTTGAGTACCTTGTGGAGAGGAGCCATCACTGCCTCCTTAGGAGAGGAGGTATAGTCCTGTCACGATTGTGGTCATGACCCCTCCTAGACTTACCTTATTTCTGGGGGTCAGCTTCTGTGCTGGCTTCTGTTTGTCCTTTCTGAGTTGGCTCTGTCTCTGTGTGCTGGCTGCTCCCAGCATGGTTCTAATTGCCTCACTATACTGCACCTGTGTGTGTTGCCTGAGTTAGCTCTGCCTCTGTCTCTGTGAACTTCCAGCGTGGCTCTAATTACTCCACTATACTACACCTGTGTGTGTTGAGCCTCTCTGTGCTTCAGTATGCTTTTTGCCTGAGTCCTGTAGCTATGACATCATCAGTCAGGCCCTTGATAGGAAGTGGTGTTCTTCCATTCAGGGCCTTTGCAAACACCAAAGGTCCAGGTCAGTGTTTGTGCAGTGTGCACCTCTGCCTTCTCTTGCTTTGTCTTCTGTTGGTTCCCTTTCCTTCCTGTCTGTGTAACCCTGAACCCCTTGTGCAGTTAGCACTGCAGCCCTGTTTTTGTCTAGGTGCCAGTGGGCACTTCTGAATCCTGGCTGCTGTTGGTTTCCTTTCCCTCCTGTCTGAGAACCTTGAACCTCTTGTGCAGTTAGCACTTCTACCTTGCTTTTTGTCTGGGTGCCTGTGGGCACTGCTTATCCTGGTTCCCTGTTTCCTTGGGCTTCTGCCCCACCCTGGTTAGTCAAGCTTAACTTAAAGTTCTTTTCCCTGCACAGTATCTGTATTTCCTCTGTTGGTGGCTGGTTGGCTTCAGCTTCAGTTCCCCTCCTGCTTGTGTCTGCCCTGCTTGCTTTCAGTTTCCTTTCAGTCCAGTCTGGTTGGAAATCCTGTATTCTGATTCCTATCCTGAACCCTGTTGTGGTCTGGCTTGTTTAGTGTCCCTCCTAGTATGAATTCTCTAGTGTTCCTGCCTGCTAGTTCCAGTACCAGTATTCCTCCAAGTCCTGCCGGCTGCCTGCACCCAGGGGCTCAACCCCTGGGGAACAGCAGCTAAGTGTAGGTGAAGCCTAGGTCCAGTCCCGCGTGTGTTCCTGTCCAGTGTGTTCCGGTCCAGTGCCTACCAGTCCGGTGTGTACCAGTCCAGTGGGTTCCAGTCCAGTGCGTACCAGTCCGGTGGGATCCAGTCCGTGTGTTCCGGCTCACTTGTCTGCGTCTACAGTCCTTGCCTTTGCCGGTGTGCTAGCCCAGTGTTGGTTGGTGGATTTTGCCTGCTGCTGCTGCTCCTTGTCAGCAGCCCAAGGGCTCACAATTGCTCCAGAGTCCGTGCCCTCGTGCTCCGAATCTGAGCACCTGACAAGTCCAGGACCTCAAGCATCTTGGCCCTGGGCTCATCCTCCACTTCTGCAGGGAATGAAATGGCATCAGCCATTTCCCTCACAAAAGGTGTATAAGAGAGGCTCTCAAGTGGTGACAGTCTCCTCTCAAGTGAAGGGGAGGGCTCAGAAGGGATCCCTTAGGAAAAGTACCTGGTATCCTCTTCTGATTCCCATAAGCGCTCCTCCTCGGTGTCAGATAGAACCTGCCTAAGGGATGTGTGAGACCGAGCCTGCCTCGATGCAGAGGACCCATGCCCTCGAGAGTGGCATCGAGAGACCGGTTCCTGTCTCGACTCCGGTGAAGCTTCCTCCACTGACGTCAATGGGGTACCGTCCTGGATGGCAGTGAACACCAGGGCTGCAAGTGGCACTGGCATCGGAGGCCACACTGCAGGCTGACGGCCAGGTGGTGCCGCAGAGGAAGGTATGGCAGATGCACATCACTGCATGAGGCCATCCAAAAGCTAAGGTTGCAAGGCCCGGATGCGCTCATTGAGGGCTGATATTGGGAAAGACTGTGGCATCGGCTGAAGCACAGGTTGCAGAATCGCTGGGGCCAATGCAGGAGTAGGATCTTGGCTGCCTGGAGACACGCACATTGGCACCTCTTGGATGGAGGGAGAGTGCTCCTCCCAGTGCCAACACTTCTCAGGTGCCAAATACCTCGGCGTCCCAGAGGTCCCAGCACCATGGATCGAGGGAGACCGGTGACGGTGCTTCTTGGCCTTCGCCCGAAGCATGTCACCCATGATCCTCAGTGCTGACGAGAACGACGTCAAATCCTCCCGTCGCCTCTGGGTCGGGTCTGAGGATGGATAGTCCCAGGAGCCCTGCATAGCACGAGACCTCGATACAGGTGGAGACCCACTCAATGCCTCACTGCTCCCTGTGTCGCAGGAACTCGAAGCAGCCATGCCCATGGGGACTCCCGATACCGGTGCGATACTCGACGTCGATGCCAACGTCTTCAACCTCAATGCTGATGCCAAAGTCGAGGAACCGGGCCTGACTCCAAAAATCTTCTCGCGTTGAGCCTCCCAGGAAACCTGTGTTCTCTTCTTCATACAAAGGCAGAGGACACAGTTGGCAGGGCTATGGTTGGGCCCAAGGCACTGGAGACACCAAGAATGGGTTTCCTTCCTCGAGATGGTCTGGTTGCATTGGGTACAACGCTTCAAGCCACTGGGAATCTTCGTGATCATGGAAGAAAAAACTTCACCGGCCAAATCAAAAGACACGATAGTGCCTGAAAAAAAGGGTAAAGGCACAAAAAGAAGAATCCGGGGCAGACCTAAAAATGGCCCGTGACGAAAAAGAAAGAAAAATTAAAGCAGGCAAACTACTAGGAGTTAGAGGGGGGATTTTTTTTTTTAATAAAAAAGAAAAACAAAGTGAGGGAAAGCCGAGAAAAGGACTAAGGCACTCAAAATAATACAAAATTGCTCTAGATCGGGTATGTGAGGTTACACCACAAAAAGCAGCTGCTCCTCACACAGAAAAAGCGAAACTGAGGGAGCCGTATTTGCGTGACAGGCGGGAAGGCAGTTGCGCATGCACAGTGGAGCACGGCTCACGCTCTTCAAAGCTCTAGTTTTTTCTATGGCTGACTGGGCGATGCGGATTGGCGTCTACACACTTGTGAAAATAAGCAGGCCTGCTTGTCCTCGGAGAAGGAGAAACTAGGGATTGCACCAGTCTCCCAGTCGACCCCGACTACATAAGTCATCTGAGAAGTGGTGAGGGCTCTCACTTATGAAACATGCCTAACACCAAACAAAAAGCCCAGAACCTTTTAAAATTATTTTATTAGCTTGCTACCAGAAAATACCCTTTTGAGGGAACATTTTGTGAAAATAATGCCTTATCAAAATGAAGGACCCTACACTACACTTTAGTGCTTCTACCTTTTCTGCTGGTGCATAGGCGCCCGGTATAAGAGGCTTGGGGAGGCTAAGCCTCCCCAGCCGCAGCAGGATGGATCAGCTGTTTCTCCTGGGAGTCCTGCTGCTCTGGGGGGGTTTAAATTGTTGATTTACCTCCATCGTCGCAGCAGCAGCTGCAGTGAAAGCCCATCTCTAGACTTCTGTAACTAGTTGTAGAAATTGGTTTAATTTGTTTACCTTACTGCTGGGAGAGCAGGGAGGTTGGCTGGAGGTGTCCTGGGTTGCCAGGGAGATATTTAACGAGGATGACTTCCTGCACATGAGCATACCAAAGAGACTTGCACTGACCCCTGAAATTTTAAAAGTGCTAAAAATAAGTTTTAAAAGTATTTGTATTAAATCTAATTGCAGAATGTAGGTGCTAGGAAGTGGGATTGGTATGCTATGTACTCAAATTTGCTCAAGCCATATGCAAATTAGTCTGTTTTTGGGAGGTTCTCATTTGCATATTTATGGGTAAAGATTGTTGGAAATGTTTAGAGCCTTAATGTTAGGGCATGGCTCTGATCAAAAATGTGAAGTTTGATCCAAAAACGAAGGGTTTATCTAGTGTTTTTGACTAAAACTTTCCATTAGAGTGTCTGTATGTTAATCTGCATTCAAATAGAGCTCTTTGATTGGATGATCAGCTCCTGTTAGAATTCTGCCCGGGAACACAGAGAAGACAACAACTGACGATTTGGCCAAGACAGACATGCAGCTTTGAGCTCCGTGTGTAAGAATTGAAAGAGAGAATTGTTGTTTGATCTAAGTTGACTGAAATTATAAAAGAGTGCCTGATTATGTGGTAAATGAGAAAATATGAGTGAAAAGAGATTGGTGGAAATTTACAAGTTTGAGGTGTCTCTATTACATAGTAACATAGTAAATGACGGCAGAAAAAGACCTGCATGGTCCATCCAGTCTGCCCAACAAGACAAACTCATATGTGCTACTTTTTGTGTATACCCTACTTTGATTTGTACCTGTCCTCTTCAGGGCACAGACCGTATAAGTCTGTCCAGCACTATCCCCGCCTCCCAACCACCAGCCCCGCCTCCCACCACTGGCTCTGGCACAGACCGTATAAGTCTGCCCAGCACTATCCTCACCTCCCACCACCGGCTGGCTCTGCCACCCAATCTCGGCTAAGCTCCTTAGGATCCATTCCTTCTGAATAGGGTTCCTTTATGTTTATCCCACGCGTGTTTGAATTCTGTTACCGTTTTCATTTCCACCACCTCCCGCGGGAGGGCATTTCAAGCATCCATTACTCTCTCCGTGAAAAAATACTTCCTGACATTTTTCTTGAGAAAAGGATCTGAATATTTCACTTGTAAGCCTTCCCTTCATTCCCGTCAGTGTCCTGCCTTCTTCTGACATCATTTCCTCTTTTCGCGAAGGTGGGACACTGACGGAAATGAATGGAAGGCTTACAAGGCTAGAGACGGTTTTTCACTGCGGCTGCTGCGGCGGAGGCAGGGGAGCGAGGAGAATTGTTGAGGGTGGGTATGGATGGCTGGAGGGGGGCAGGGGAGCGAAGAGAATTGCTGGGTGGGTATGGATGGCTGGAGGGGGGCAGGGGAGAGGAGAGAATCGCTGGGTAGGTGTGGAGGCTGGAGGGGGCAGGGGAGAGGAGAGAATCACTGGGTGGGCGTGGATGGCTGGAGGGGGGGCAGGGGAGAGGAGAGAATCGCTGGGTGGGTGTGGATGGCTGGAGGGGGGCAGGGGAGAGGAGAGAATCGCTGGGTGGGTATGGATGCATGGAGGGGGGCAGGGGAGAGGAGAGAATCGCTGGGTGGGTATGGATGCCTGGAGGGGGGCAGGGGAGAGGAGAGTTGCTAGACGTGGATGGAGGAGAGGGAAGGGAGAGAGAAGAAATGCTGGACATGGATGGAGGGGAAGGAAGAGTGAGGAAGGAGATGATGAGGGAAAAGGAAGAGAGAAAAATTGCACATGGATGAAGAAAATAGGCAGAAGCTGGATCCACTGGACAGTCAAGTCTGCAGAGGACCCAGCTTTTACTTACAGATGTAGGACAAGAAATGAAGAAGAAAGGCGAAAAGTAAAGAAATAAATGGAAAGGAAGCCCTGGAAACGGAGTTAAGAGGACAGGTAGCAGCAGAATCGGATACTGGGCCAGCAGGATCAGAAAAACAAAGTCACCAGACAACAAAGGTAGAAAAGATCATTTTATTTTCATTACAGTGTTTGGAATATGTCCACTTTGAGAATCAGGTACTCAACATTAAAAGTTTATATTTATTTATTTACTTATTTATGGCATTTTATCCCACATTAAACATGAATTAGGGTGTTTTGTGGCTCTATATGAGAATTGTGATGATTTGATCCCTTATTTCATATTGTTGACGGTCTGCATTTTCCGTATGGGTGGTATCTTGGTGTATTAGGTTCTGCCCAGTGTAATATTTATGGTACAGTAAGGTTCTGAGTGTGTTTTTGCACAAAGTTGTGCATAGTGTTTTGCAGTTGAGCGATTGTGGTTAGTATATGCTTTGAGCAACCACTTTATTCTTTGATATAAGATACATATCTAATATTTACATTTAATAAAAGGTATTAATTGTGACTTTTATTTTTATTTATTTCTTTTTCTGTGTGTTATCAAACAATTATGGATTTAAGCTCCATCCCTGGCCCCACCCTAACCCCGCCCCCTTTGGCCTCCCCAAACAGTTGGGCCACCGACCGCCTATGTGCTGGAGCATTATGGTACTATGAAACTCTGCTAGCTACTGTATGTATGTAACTGCTTAATTACAAAACAGTATCAAATGCTTCAAAATGTACCTGAGACACAAAATTATCTCAGCTCCCAATATGCCTTGGTGTGCTTCATTTCATGTTCAACCCTTGACAGTAATGTTTTTATTATTCTTTTTAAAACAGTAGAATTTAGAAAGAATTATAGAAAAGGGGTTGAGAATATCTGCCTATCCATCTGTCTGTCTGGGGGGGGGGGGGGGGGGGGGAATAATTCTTCAGAACTTGAACAGAGTAGGATGAAACTTGTCATGAGGGAAAATCCTGTGAAAAAACATGGGTTCAAAAATGGAACAAATCGGACAGGAGGTTCCAGAGATAAACCACAGAAAAATTAACAGAATGGAATGAAATATGGAGTGTGGGGGAAACAAATGGGCCAAACAGGACCAGGGTACCAGAAAAATGGCCTATAGAAACATAGAATGAAAAGTAGTAAATGCCCCACCCCAAATTGCCTCACAGCCTGAAAACTACCCTGCTGCAACTAACTCATCATCCTAATTGCCCCCCTCTAAAAAATAGTCCTCCTCCCAACTATCCTGACATGATCCAAACTATCCCGTCTCCTCAAACTTGCCATCCCACAAGTTCACCCCAGCACAAACACAACCAGAAACACATGCAAATCCCACAGATGTGCAGAAAAGGACCATTAATATTTCCTTATTTCATTTTCTTTGTTGTTTATTCTATCCTGAAAACTCCTTCAGGAATCAATTTTCTTATTGGTTGCTATGTGTATTGTCAAGTAATATGTGTTGCAGTGGGCAAGGCCAGATTAAGACACTGGCAAACCTTGCAGTTACTTTGCAACCACATGTTTAGGGACCACCTGTGAGATGTGTTCAGGACACAGGAAGTTAGGATTGCAACTATCTGGCTTTTTCAGAAGTCACAACTAGAAACTGAAGAAGTTTCAAGTTCTACTGTCTGATAAATAAGGAAATAATAACCCTTCTTTTATAACACTTACATAAGAAGGAAAAAAACTTCAAATGTCAGACTGTGGAAACAAGTCTCCATTTTTCTCCATTTTTCTCATCAGTCTCAAAATATCTCCTCTTTACTTTTAACTTGTGCATCACTTCAAATTAAAAGATTTATCACAATCTTGATGTCATAACTTTCAATTATCAATTTTCAATTCTCAATGCCTATATCAATATCCATTTAATATGGATAAACATCGTGGAAGTTTATCCTGGGGAGATATTGATTGAAGTCAAAACTTTTCCAGAAGTCAACAAAATTCTACATTATTGTCCTTAAAGGCACAATGATAGGTAATAAGCGTGGACATTTTTCTTAGTTTAAAACCTCTGTACCCCAGATTCTATATATGGTGCTGAAAATTGTGTGCGGAAAGTTGGGTGTGTGCCCAATTTGCACACACAATTTGAGTAGCAAGCCAATTAATGACAATAATTGAGTGCTATCAATTACTGGCATTAATTGGGAATAATTTGGATTTACACATGCATTTTGCCAAGCGCTAATCTATGAAGATGTGTGCATAAATCTTGTAGCATGCGAATGAAAAAGGGACCTGGCCATAGGATGAGCATGGGCAGGTGGCACGCTATTACAGGATTCGGGGGATCCACACCTAATTTACACACCAGGATATACACCAGTTTTCAGCTACTGTAAATCCCTGCATCCAAAGTTGGCTGAAGATCCTGCAGCTACACACTCTTCACAAAAGTGGTGATAGGGAAGAAGCTGGAAACTACAGGCCGGTAAGCCTCACTTCGGTTATTGGAAAAGTAATGGAAGCGATGCTGAAGGAAAGGATAGTGAATTTCCTGGAAGCAAATAAGTTGCAAGATCCGAGACAACATGGTTTTAACAAAGGGAAATCGTGCCAAACGAATCTCATTGAGTTCTTTGATTGGGTGACAGGAGAATTGAATCAGGATCGAGCTATGGACGTAATCTACTTAGATTTCAGCAAAGCTTTTGACACAGTTCCCCACAGGAGGCTCTTAAATAAACTGGATGGGCTGAAGATAGGACCTGAAGTGGTGAACTGGATTAGGAACTGGTTGATGGACAGACGCCAGAGGGTGGTGGTGGATGGAATTCGCTCGGAGGAGGGAAAGGTGAGTAGTGGAGTGCCTCAGGGATCGGTGCTGGGGCCGATTCTGTTCAATATATTTGTGAGTGACATTGCCGAAGGGTTAGAAGGTAAAGTTTGCCTATTTGCGGATGATACTAAGATCTGTAACAGAGTGGACACCTGGGAGGGAGTGGAAAACATGAAAAAGGATCTGAGGAAGCTAGAAGAATGGTCTAAGGTTTGACAATTAAAATTCAATGCGAAGAAATGCAAAGTGATGCACTTAAGGAATAGAAATCCACGGAAGACGTATGTGTTAGGCGGGGAGAGTCTGATAGGTACGGGCGGAGAGAGGGATCTTGGGGTGATAGTATCTGAGGATTTGAAGGCGACGAAACAGTGTGACAAGGCGTTGGCCGTAGCTAGAAGGTTGTTAGGCTGTATAGAGAGAGGTGTGACCAGCAGAAGAAAGGGGGTGTTGATGCCCCTGTATAAGTCGTTGGTGAGGCCCCATCTGGAGTATTGTGTTCAGTTTTGGAGGCCATATCTTGTTAAGGATGTAAAAAGAATTGAAGCTGTGCAAAGAAAAGCTACGAGAATGGTATAGGATTTGCGTTACAAGACGTATAAGGAGAGACTTGTTGACCTGAACATGTATACCCTGGAGGAAAGGAGAAACAGGGGTGATATGATACAGACGTTCAAATATTTGAAAGGTATTAATCCGCAAATGAACCTTTTCCGGAGATGGGAAGATGGTAGAACGAGAGGATATGAAATGAGATTGAAGGGGGGAAGACTCAAGAAAAATGTCAGTATTTTTTCACGGAGAGAGTAGTGGATGCTTGGAATACCCTCCCGCAGGAGGTGGTGGAAATGAAAACGGTAACGGAATTCAAACATGTGTGGGATAAGCATAAAGGAATCCTGTGCCGAAGGAATGGATCCTCAGGAGCTTAGTCAAGATCGGGAGGCGGGGCTGGTGGTAGGGAGGCGGGGATAGTGCTGGGAAGACTTATACGGTCTGTGACAGAGCTGGTGGTGGGAAGCGGGACTGGTGGTTGGGAGGCGGGGATAGTGCTGGGCAGACTTGTACGGTCTGTGCCAGAGCCGGTGGTTGGGAGACGGGGCTGGTGGTTGGGAGGCGAGGATAGAGCTGGGCAGACTTATACGGTCTGTGCCAGAGCCAGTGATTGGGACGCGGGGCTGGTGGTTGGGAGGCGGGGATAGTGCTGGGCAGACTTATACGGTCTGTGCCCTGAAGAGCACAGGTACAAATCATAGCAGGGTATACACAAAAAGTAGCACATATGAGTTATCTTGTTGGGCAGACTGGATGGACCGTGCAGGTCTTTTTCTGCCGTCATCTACTATGTTACTATGTATTCTATAAATGGCATCCAACTCAGAGCATTGTTTATAGAATAACAGCGCTCATTTGTTTTGACACCAAAATTTGGGTACCCCTTACAGAATCTAGTCCTATGTGCTTATGTTGCCTTAATAAAACAGGTGGAACATGTGTGCCTGAATATCCTCCACAGGTCTCTGTAAAAAGTGCTAAGTACATCTTGTATGTTTGTATGTACCTGGAATAAATATTATTTTTTTTCTTTCAGTTTTAACCTTGTTACATGAGATATAATTATAATATCAAACTGAACATACTAGAATTGTAAAAAGCAGCTTTTTCATTTGATGGCCTCAGGAATGGCCTATTGTTTCCAGTGTTGTCTTTACCACTTTAAATAAGAGGCAGCAGAAAGCATTTCCCCTCATATACTTACAGGATAGACACTAGTCTGAGAAGCCCAGAGGAACACCAAGCAAAAACCTGAGGTTGCATTCCCTTTTAAAGTGTCCAGAAGATGATGCAGCAAGGTCTGTCAAGAAAGAAATGTATATTAATGGAAACCCCACAGGGAAACTTAACAGGATATTGTGCATATGTTTACTTCAATGAAAAAGACTGCAGGGTCATTTTACAGGTGGGGAGGGCTTAAGTTGTTTGGGGGAGGGAGTATCATGTTTAATTCAAGGGTCACTGAAGAATCAACTCTGGTCATCACTATTTGCTGTTGAGGTATGGGGAGTTGGTGGTGGGGGGGTGGATTTGTTGGGATGGGGAGTATTGATTTGGGGGTGGGGAATTTTGGTTCACTAGGGTTTGGTTTACTGTTTGGTATTGTGTTGTATTCATTCTTTTGTAAAACTCTTTAATAAAAATTATTGATACAAAAAAAAAAAAGACTTCAGGGTCATTTTCTGTTATTTTTACAATATGAGGTGTAAGCATGTATCTGCAAAGCCCAGAAATATACTTTTTTTAAAACTTTTTTTCCCTCACTTAATTTTTATTCAGAGTCATCTGGATGCACAAAGAGAAAAGTGAAGATACTTACCTGTAGCAGATATTCTCGGGGGACAGCAGGCTTCTTATTCTCACAAGTGGGTAGATGCCATCCAGCGTCGCCTAGTTCAGCAAAATTGCGACAGAAAAAATCTAGAGCTTTCAGGAGTGCGAGCCACACTCCAGCTCGCATGCGTGAGTGCCTGCCTGCCTGCCGCATCAGTTTAATTTATTAATTTATTAGGATTTATTCACTCAAGGTGGTGTACGGTAAGAATAGGTCAAACATGAGCAATAGGCAATATTACCAAGCAAAACCCAAATAAAAGCATGGAATAGACAACTCCAAGGAGAGGTGGGCTGGATTGTGAGAAGAAGAAGCCTGCTGTCCTGGGAAAATACCTGCTACAGCTAAGTATCTTCGCTTTCTCTGAGGATAAGAAGGCTTGCTTCTTCTCACAAGTGGGGAATCCCTAGCATCAAGGCTCACCCAAAACAACAAACACTGGTCAATTGGGCCTCACAATAGCTAGGAATTAACGCAGATTAACCTGAAAACTATATACAAACTAGATGAGAGTACAGCCTGGAACAGAATAAAGCAGTCCTAGGAGGATAGAGTTCGATTCTAGACCCCAAACAGATTCTGCAACACTGACAGCCCAAACTGACTGTCTCGTTGGGTATCCTACTCAAAGCAGTAATGAGATGTGAATGTGTGGACTGAAGACCACGTCGCAGCCTTGCAAATCTCTTTAATGGAAGCTGACTTCAAGTGGGGTACCGACGCAGCCATGGCTCTAACATTGTGAGCTGTGACATGACCCTCCAAAGTCAGCCCAGCCTGAGCATAAGCGAAGGAGATGCAATCTGCTAGCCAATTGGATATGGTGCTTTTCCCAATAGTGACCCCCATCCTGTTGATTTCAAAAGAAACAAAAAGCTGGACGACTGTCTGAAGGGCTTTGTCTGCTCCATGTAAAAAGTCCAACGCTCTCTTGAAGTCCAAGGTGTGCAAGGTACTTTCTCCAGGATGTGCACGAGGTTGGGGAAAGAATATTAGCAAGATGATCGACTAGTTCAGATGGAATTCCGACACGACCTTTGGCATCCACCAGTAAGGCCTGAAGCTCACTGAATATGAGTTGAAGTAACAGCCACCAAGAAAAAGACCTTCCAGGTCAAGTACTTCATTTGGTAGGAGTTTAGTGGCTGAAAAGGAGCTTTCATTAGCTGGGTGAGAACGTTGTTGAGATCCTGTGACATTGGTGGAGGTTTGACAGGGGACTTTGACAAAAGCAAACCTCTTATGAAGCAAAAAACTACAAGCTGTCCAGAGATAGGCTTACCTTCTACACATTGATGACAAGCACTCATTACACTAAGGTGAACTCTTACTGAGTTGGTCTTGAGACCAGACTCTGATAGGTATAGAAGGTATTCATGCAGGGTCTGTGTATGGCAAGCAAGAGAATTTAGGGCCTTGCTCTTGCACCAGACGGCAAACCTCCTCCAGTTAAAAGAATAACACCTCTTAATGGAATCTCTCCTGGAAGCCAGCAAGACCCGGGAGACACCCTCTAAAAGACCCAAGGAACCAAATACTAAGCTCTCAATGTCCAGGCCTTGAGAGCCAGAGACTGGAGGTTGGGATGTAGAAGTGACCCTTCATTCTGTGTGATGAGGGTCGGAAAACACTCCAATCTCCATAGTTCTTTGGAGAATTCCAGAATAAGAGGGAACCATATCTGCTGTGGCCAGTATGGCACGATCAGAATCATGGTTCTGTGGTCTTGCTTGAGTTTCAACAAAGTCTTTCCCACTACAGGTATTGGAGGATATGCATACTTAAGACCTATCTCCCAACTGAGGAGGAAGGCATCTGGCGCTAGTCTGTCGTGGGCCTGAAGCCTGGAACAGAACTGAGGGACCTTGTGATTGAGCTGAGTAGCAAAAGATCCATCGAGGGGGTGCTCCAAGCTCGGAAGATCTTGCAGGTTACAACCTTATTTAGAGACCACTCATTTGGTTGCATTATCCTGCTCTGCCTGTCGGCCAGGTCTTTGTTTACGCCTGCCAGATAAATGGCTTGGAGAAATATGCCATGTTGGTGAGCCCAATGCCACATCTGGATGGCTTCCTGACATATGAGGGCGAGAACTGGTGCCACCCTGCTTGTTGGTGTAATACATAGCAACCTGATTGTCTGTTTGGATTAGAATAATTTTGATGGGACAGCCGATCTCTGAAAGCCTTTAGAGCGTTTCAGATCGTTCGAAGCTCCAGGAGATTGATCTGAAGACTTGCTTCCTGGAGGGAGCAAGGTCCTTGAGTGTAAAGCTCATCTACATGAGTTCCCCATCCCAGGAGAGATGCATCCGTCGTCAGCACTTTTTGCAGCTAAGGAATTTGGAATGAAAGCCCCAAGGTCAAATTGGGCCAAACTGTCCACTACTGAAGACAGCATATAAGCTCCAGGGACACTTGGATGACATCCTCTAGATTCCCTGTGGCCTGATGTCAGTGAGAAGCCAGGGTTCATTGAGCAGATCTCATGTGCAGGTGTGCCAGTGGTGTAACGTAGACAATGGAAGCCATGTGGCCCAATAATCTCAACATCTGCTGAGCTGTGACCTGCTGAGATGTCCGAACCTTGGACGCAGGGAGACAAGATTGTCCGCCCATATCTCCAGGAGGTAGGATCAAACAGTCCTTGTGTCGAGCAGGACTCCTATGAACTCCAATTGTTGAACAGGATGGAGATGGGACTTGTAAACCTAGCACCCAAATAGTGATTCGCATGGACTCCCGAGCACTGTCCACCGAGGTGCTCTTCACCAGCCAATCATCGACATAAGGGAACCCATGAACTACTACTCTGCATTGCGACGCTGCGACTACCGCTAGACACTTGGTAAAGACCCTGGGAGCTGATGTGAGGCCAAATGGCAACACGCGGTACTGAAAGTGATGTGTTCCCAGCCGAAACCCAAGATACTTCCGGTGGGCTGGAAGTATCAGGATGTGTGTATATGCATCCTTCAAGTCCAGAGAGCATAGCCAAACATTTTCCTGAATCATGGGAAGAAGGGTGCCAAGGGAAACCATCCTGAACTTTTCTCAGAATAGGAATTTGTTCAGGGCCCTTAGGTATAGGATGGGATGAATTCCCCATCTTTTTTTCTGCACAAGTACCTGGAATAGAATCCCTGCCCTTCCTCCCCTGGTGGAACGGGTTCAACCACATGGGCCTTGAGAATGACGGAGAGTTCCTCTGCAAGTACCTGCCTGCGCTGAGAGTGAAAGAATGGGCTCTCAGTGGACAATCTGTGGGCTTGGAAAGCAAACTGAGGGTGTATCTGAGCCGGACTATTTGAAGAGCGCACCAGTCACAGGTTATGAGAGGCCAAGTCATCCAGGACAAACTCTTTGACTGTGGCTATGCTCTGCTGGAGCCAGTCAAAAGCTCGTCTTTTGCTTTTGTTGGGGAGCGGCAGGGGCCTTGGGCATATGCTGTTGATGAGCATGAGCGCGCTGGGGTTGAGCACCATCAGGCTGGCAGGCCGCAGAAGTGTACTCCTCAACTTATCAAAATACCTCCTGGATGAGGAGACAGTTGCATAAGACGGCGGGCAGGAGATAGAAAACATAGCATCAGTATGCTTCTTGATTTGGTCAGCAACCTCCTCGACCTTCTATCCAAAAAGGTTATCCCCCCGGCAAGAGGCATCCACCAACCTCTGCTGAATACAATGTTCCAGGTCAAAAACATGCAGCCATGAGAGTCTGTGCATTGCTATACCTTGGGCAGAGATTCTGGATGCCACCTCAAAAATGTCATAAGTGCCCCTGGCCAAGAACTTGCGACACGCCTTCTGCTGATTGACCAACTGGTGAAACGGCTCGGCCTGCTCCGGAGGGAGTGGAAGTCTGGCTGCTGCCGCACCAAGTTCCACAATTACACGCTCGTGAAGAGCTGGTATGACTGGATATGGCCCGATACATCTTTCATCCAAAAAAGTCCAGGGTCCTATAGCTTCTCTGCCTGGGGGAGGCGAGGCATAATCCCTAGTACACCTGGCTTTCTCGAGAGCAGGCGTCCACCACCATGGAGTCGTGAGGTAGCTGATACCTCATCAAGCCAGGTTCTGTTACGT
This sequence comes from Microcaecilia unicolor, assembly GCF_901765095.1. Classification (NCBI taxonomy): domain Eukaryota; kingdom Metazoa; phylum Chordata; class Amphibia; order Gymnophiona; family Siphonopidae; genus Microcaecilia; species Microcaecilia unicolor. Next base: position 407,076,601 of record NC_044033.1, read on the forward strand.
CTGTGCTCACCTTGCCCTCTGGTGGTCAGAACCGGTGGCTGCTGTGGACCATCACCCATTCCAGATTTCAGGCCAGTCCGGTCCGGGCTGCCAGACTTGCTTGCTTGGATTGAACCTACACAGCACCCGTAGTTTCCTGGTGATTGTTGCAGCTGAGCTCCAGGTGCTCTTGGCTTATTAGCCATTCTGAAACCTTGCTGCTTTGCCTTTGCATTGCGTCTAAGGCCCTGGTATGTTGGTGCTTTTGCACTTCAGCCTGAGTTTGTTTCCTTGCTCTAGTTCATGCCTGAAGTCTTACCTGTTCTAGTTAGTCTATGTTTAGTTTAGAGTATTGCTTGTTTCCTGTATTGCTTGTTTCCCAGTCTTGTGTCTTGTTTGTATGTCTTGCCTAGTTCTGGGTTTATCTGTGTTTGTTCCCTGCTTCAGTGGCTGCTCGCAGCTTTCAGTCCTGTCCTTTAGCCTATCCTTTCCCTGCCTTGCTGTCCCTGTGCTGCCTAGCTGTTATCCAGTCCTGCCCTGTCCAGTAAGTCCTGCCGGCCACCTGAAACCTTGAGCTCAACTCTTGGTGGAAAGTGGCCAGGTGCAGGTGAAGCCTAACTGTTTGTCAGAGATCTGCCCTGTCTCTAGCGTGGGGTGGGTTTGCCTGCCACTGCTGCTCCTCGGCAGTGGCCCAAGGGCTCACAAACCCAGTTTCCAGCTTTGTAAACGTGACAGGTTCCTCATGGATCCGATACTGGGTATCAATTTTCATGGGGACCACAGGGATAGAGGGGGCGCACAGTTCCTAACAACAGCTGCCTTGAGTACCTTGTGGGGAGGAGCCATCACTGCCTCCTTAGGAGGGGAGGTATAGTGCAGGACCTCGAGCACCTTGGCCCTGGGCTCATCCTCCACTTCTAAGGGGAATGGAATGGCCTCAGCCATTTTCCGCACTAAAGCTATGAAAGAGAGGCTTTCAGGTGGAGACAGTCTCCTCTCAGGTAGAGGGGCGGGCACAGAAGGGATCCCACAGAACTCATTGGAAGAAAAGTACCTGGGATCCTCTTCTGATTCCCATGAGCACTCCTCCTCGGTATCAGAGAGCACCTCCCTTAGGGATGTCTGAGACTGGGCCCGCCTCGATGTCAAGGAACCATGTCCTCGAGAGCGGCGTCAAGAAACCGGCTCACTTTTTGACTCCGGTGAAGCTTCCTCCACCAACCTCGAGGTGCTGCCAGCCTGGGTGGCAGTCGACACCAAGACCACAAGCAGCACCATTGTCAGAAGCCACACCGCGGGCTAAGGGCCAGGCAGGGTCGCAGCGGAAGGTATGGCAGGTGCAAGCATCCCCGATAACGATGCACATCGCTGCATGAGGCCGTCCAGAAGCTCAGGGAGCAAGGCCTGGATGCGCTTATCAAGGGCCACCATCGGGAAAGGCTGTGGGCCTGGCTGGGGCGCAGACTTCAGAACCTCCGTGGCTGGTGCGGAAGCAAGATCTCAGCTGCTAGGAGACGCACGCATCAGCACCTCCTGATTAGAGGGAGAGTGGTCCTCCCAGCGTCCATTCTTCTCAGGTGCCGAATATCTCAGTAACCCGGAGCTCCTAGTACCAAGTGTCAGTGGAGATCAATGATGGTGCTTATTGGCCTTCGCCCGATGCATGTCACCCATGTTCCTGGATGCTGATGAGGACGACGTGAAATCCTCCTGTTGCCTCGGTGTCGGGTCCTACAATGGACAGTCCCGGGGGGCCTGCATAGAAGGAGGCCTCAAGACAGGTGGTCACTGACTCGATTCCTCCCTGCTCCCAGTGTGTCGAGGTCTCGAAGCAGCCATTCTTACAGTGACTCCCGATGCAACACTCGACATCGATACCGACGCCTCCGACCTTGATGCCGACGTCGAAGAACCGGACTGGGCTCCAAAAATCTTCCTGCATTGAGTCTCCTGGGAAACCTGAGTCCTCTTCTTCATACAAAGACAAAGGACACAGTTGGCAGGGCTATGGACGGGTCCAAGGCACTGGAGACACCAAGAATGGGTGTATTTTCCTGAGATGGTCCAGTTGCACCAGGTACAACACTTGAAGTCACTGGGAGTCTTCGTGGACATGGAAGGAAAAATGGCTTTGGCGAAATTAAAAGTCACAATGGTGCCTAAAAAGGGGAAAGGCACAAAAAGAGACCCGACCAAGCAGTCCTAAAAACAGCCTGCGTCAAAAACGAAAGAAAACTGAGACGCAGGGCAAAAACTAGGAAATAAAGGGGAAAAAAACGCTGAAAGGCACTCAGAAAATCACTCTAACGGTCATGTGAGAAGCAAGCAGAAAAAGACAGCTGCTTCTTATGTAGAAAAAAATTAAACTGAAGCAGTGCGTTCACACAGCGGGCGGGAAGGCACTTGCACATGCGCTCTGGAGCGTGACTCGAACTCCTGAAAGCTCTGGATTTTTCCTCTGGCAATTTTGCCGAACCGGGAGATGCAGGATGGCGTGAGAACAAGAAAGTCTGCTTGTCCTCAGAGAATTCAATGTTACAAGAGAACAGACGCTTCACAGGTGGATGTGAAGCGTCTGTTCACGCTTTCTAAAAATACTAGGACTAGGGGGCATGCGATGAAACTACAGTGTAGTAAATTTAAAACAAATCAGACAAAAGTTTTCTTCACCCAATGCATAATTAAACTCTGGAACTCGTTGCCGGAGAACGTGGTGAAGGCAGTTAGCTTGGCAGAGTTTAAAAAGGGGTTAGACGGTTTCCTAAAGGACAAGTCCATAAACCACTACTAAATGGACTTGGGAAAAATGCACAATTCCAGGAATAACATGTATAGAATGTTTGTACGTTTGGAAAGCTTGCCAGATGCCCTTGGCCTGGATTGGCCGCTGTTGTGGACAGGATGCTGGGCTCGATGGATCCTTGGTCTTTTCCCAGTGTGTCATTACTTATGTACTTATGTTAGAAGTAGACAGTGTGGTTTATTATCATTAGTCAGTCTCAAATCAATCAAACTAACCCACTAGTACGCATTATATACATCTGAAAATAATTTTGTCATTTCACATATCTTCCCACTGAGCCAATTAATTAAACCAAACTTGGAATCTCAGGGGTAAGTATTTAGCTGGCAGGAGTCAGCGTTTTTTTTTTGGCCTCCACTGGCATTTTGGAAAGGAGATATTAGTGGTATACAAAAATTGATTTGAACTGAATGGAATTATGCTTGGATATTTAATGCCAGGTCACGTCTGGACACTGACACTGAATATCCAGTTATGTGCAGCCAGCTATCCCTTATGTGGTTAAGTGCAATATTCAGCTCGTAACCAGCACATAACCGTCTAAGTGAAACCAAAGGTAGGACTGAGTTTTACCCGGTTTATTTATTTAATTAATGGGATTTATTAACCTCCTTTTGAAGAGATTCACCCAAAGCTGTGCACAGCAGGTAGTTTAACATAAAACTTACAATTTTGTTAGCAGCATAACAATAATAAAATGACCAAATATAAACATAAATACAACCAATTAAGTAAATTTAGAATAGCAAATTGAAACCTAATAATAGGACTAATATGAAAGTGTCAGAAATATACACATTTAACAACACTGTAGAACATTCATATAACAGAAATAGGATAAAAAAATCAGTACACTATAAACAGTATCATAATATACGAGCATGAAAGAACATTCAAATAACACAGATATGTCAGTATAATACCAATGAAACACCTAATACGCACATATTACAACATTAGAATTAGCGAAGGTACTTACCTGTAGCAGGTGTTCTCTAAGGACAGCAGGCTTTATATTCTCATAAGTGGGTGACGCTGACCCGCATCACCTTTGTGGAGCGTGAGACATGCTCCACCACGCATGCGTGAGTGCCTTCTCGCACGCTACGAGAACGCGGACTCTTCAACTTAGTGCTACAGCAAAATTAAAAGTAAAAATAATAGAGAAAACACCAAGGAGAGACGGGAGAGATTGTGAGAGTATAAAGCCTGATGTTCTCAGAGAACACCTGCTACAGGTAAGTACTTTCGTTTTCTCTGAGCACAAGCAGGCTTATTTCTTCTCACAAGTGGGGAATACCTAACATCCAGGCTCACCAAAAATAACAAACATTTGTCAATTGGGCTTTGCAATGGCAAGGACATAACACATAGAGGGGCATAATCGAAACGGAACGCCCATGTGTAAGGATGCCCATCTACGGGAACGAACTAGGGAAGGGACAGAACAAACCGTATTTTTGAAAAAGATGGACGTCCATCTTTCGTTTCGATAATACGGTCGAAAACGCCCAATCCCCACATTTAGGACGACATTACAGCTGGGCGAACTTGGTTTTCAGCAATAATGGAAATCAAGAACGCCCTGCTCAAAAACGAGCAAATGCAAGCCCTTTGGTCGTGGGAGGAGCTAGGATTCATTGTGCACTGGTCCCCTTCACATGCCAGGACACCAACCGGGCACCCTAGGGGGCACTTCTAAAAATGTTTTAAAAATATCCTTATTGCTCCCAGGTGCATAGCTCCCTTCCCTTGGGTGCTGAGCCCCCCAAATCCCCCCAAAACCCACAACTCTAAACCATTACCATAGCCCTAAGGGGTGAAGGGGGGCACCTAGATGTGGGTACAGTGGGTTTTGGGGGGTTTGGAGGGCTCCCACTTACCACCACAAGTGTAAGAGGTAGGGGGGGGTGGGCCTGGGTCCACCTGGCTGAAGTCCACTGCACCCACTAACAACTGCTCCAGGGACCTACATACTGCTGTGATGGACCTGAGTATGACATTTGAGGCTGGCATACAGGCTGGAAAAAAAAAGTTTTTAAAGTTCTTTTTTCTTGGTGGGAGGGGGTTAGTGACCACTAGGGGAGTCAGGGGAGGTCATCTCCGATTCCCTCCGGTGGTCATCTGGTCATTTAGGGCACTTTTTTGGGTCCTGTTCGTGAAAAAAAAAGGGTCCAAAAAAAGTGCCCTAAATTCTCAGTAAAAACGCCTTTCTTTTTTCCATTATCGGCCGAGTGTGCCCATCTCTCCTCGGCCAATAACCACACCCCCCGGTCCTGCCTTCACCACGCCTCCGACACGCCCCGTCTACTTTATTCGCTCCCGCGATGGAGTGCAGTTGGGGACGGCCAAAATCGGCTTTCAATTATACTGATTTGGGCACCCATGCGAGAAAGACACCCATCTCCCGATTTGGGTCGAAATATGGGCGTCTTTCACTTTTGATTATGAGGCGGATATTAACCTAAAAATATATACAATCTGAATGAGAATGCAGCTTGGAACAGAATAAAATGGGCCTAGGAGGGTAAAGTTGGATTCTAGACCCCAAACAGATTTTGCAACACTGACTGCCCGAACTGCCTATTGCATTAGGTATCCTGCTCAAGGCAGTAGTGTGATGTGAATGTGTGGACTGAAATCCACATCACAGCCTTGCAAATTTCTTCAGTGGAGGCTGACCTCAAGTGGGCTACCGACTCAGCAGCCATGGTTCTGACTATGAGCTGTGACATGACCCTATAAGGGGAGCCCAGCCTGGGCATAAGTGAAGGAAATACAATCCGCTAGCCAATTAGAAATGGTGTATTTCCCAACGGTGACCCCCATACTATTGACATCAAAAGAAACAAAAAACTGGGCGGACTGTCTGTGGGGCTTCATCCCAGTGGCTTAGCCAGACAGCCAATTTTGGGTGGGCCTGAGCCCAAAGTGGGTGGGCACAAAATTTTCTCCCGCCCCTTAGGATACAAACTTCCTGTTTCTCTGTGTCGGAAACAGGACATTTGTGTCTTAAGGGGCGGGACTCGAAGTTGGAACGCTGCGCAGAGCTGTTAGCTGGCATGTGGCTGGTCCGGCGTTGCAGTCTGAGGAATGGATGACATCTCCCCAGCTATGGATCTTCAGAATGGATGCTGCCGATTCGTTGTCTGCTGACGTGTGCAGCTGGGAGGATAACTTCGCTGCTGAAGCTGCAACGAGAGGAGGGACTGATAGTGGCTGGTTTTCTGCTGGGTGGGCCTGAGATGAAAATGGATGGGCCCAGGCCCACCCGTGGCTACGCCCCTGCTTCATCCGCTCCATGTAGTAGACCAATGCTCTCTTGCAGTCCAAGGTGTGCAAGCTGCTTTCTCCAGGATGGGCATAAGCTCGGGGAACGAATGTCGGCAAGACAATCGACTGGTTCAGATAGAATTCTGACACCCAGTGGCATTCCTAGGGGGGGGCGGTGGGGGCGGTCTGCCCCGGGTGCACGCCACTGGGGGGGAGCCGCGCGCACCTGTCCATCGTTCGTTCCATGCTCCTTCTGCCCCAGAACAGGTTACTTCCTGTTCCGGGGCAGAGGGAGCATGGAACGAACGACGGACAGGCGCACGCGGCACCCCCCCAAGGAAGCAAATACTAAGCTCTCAACATCCAAGCTGTGAGAGCCAGAGACTGGAGGTTGGGATGTAGAAGTGACCCCTCATTCTGTGTGATGAGGGTCGGAAAACACTCCAATCTCCACAGTTCTTCGGAGGAGAATTCCAGAATAAGAGGGAACCATATCTGCTGTGGCCAGTATGGCATGATCAGAATCATGGTTCTGTGGTCTTTATTGAGTTTCTACAATGTTTTCCCCACTAGAGGTATGGAAGAATATGCATACAGAAGACCTGTCTCGCTGTTGAGGACGAAGGCATCTGACACTAGTCTATCATGGGCCTGAAGCCTGTAACAGAACTTACAGACCTTGTGGTTGATCTGAGTGGTAAAAAGATCCACCAAGGGTGTGCTCCATGGTCGGAAGATCTTGTGGGCTATACCCATATTGAGAGACCATTCATGTGATTGTATTATCCTGTTCAGTCTCTCGGCTGGGGTATTGTTTTTGTCACCAGATAAGTGGCTCAAAGGAACATGCCATGCTAGTGATCCCAATGGTACATCAGGGCGGCCTCCTGTTAGTACGATCGTGAGCCCTTGGACCTAGGCCGAATCCTAGGGCAAGCCTAGGGCAGACCAAGCTCACGCTATACAGAGACAAATGGCTACAAAGCTAGCACACTTATGGAGATCAGTGAGCACCACCAGAAAGGGAAATAGACCACTTGTACGGGCCACAAGGCCGAACTGGAACCCACACATACAGAGTCCAAACATACGGGCCAAACAGGAACCCAAACTCATGAAAGGGAAGGGAAAAGAAGAGAAGAGAGAAAAGTCCCAGAAGGGACCGGTACTCAGGCTGCGCACACTGCGCCACACACAGTCACCAACTGTTATGATTCTGCCGGGTGGGCAGGGGGAGAAGGGGGACGTCTCTTCTGATTGGCTGCCAGGGTTTGTGCTCACGTCAGTAGGTGGTACTTAAGTCTGCATGTTGCTACCTACTCTGCTTTGGCATTGCCTCTGTGGGTGACTGAAAGTCTGTCAGTACGGTATACGGTGTGCTGACTTTTGATTCTGTATGTTCCTGTGCTAAGATTATTTTCCATTTTCCTTTGTGTGTAGAGCTGGGTGCAGGGTGTGCATGTGCAATCAGCTCTCCTGCCCCCAGCTGAGCTGCTGCTTGCAGTTTGCTGTGGGAAGCCAGCTGCTTGTTTGTCAGTGGGGGGCTGGGTTTTGTTCAGCCTCCGTTTCAGCTAGCCTGCTTTCCTGAGATCGTTCTCTCCGGTTGATTGTTTACTCTAAGGATTTCTTTTCCCCGAGTGCCGGTCTGCTGGCTCAGTGAGTTTTTCCCTTTATGTACTTTGTGTATTGTGTCCCTGCCTCCGACTGTGTGTTTGTTCAGTAGGACCATGCTCCCCCTCGTCGGGGGCGTTCTCTCTAATTGTTTGTTCACTTAAGGAGCTCTCTCTCTCTCTCGGGTGTCAGCTTGCTGGCTCAGCAAGCTTAACCCTTTGTATACTGTGTCTCTGCCTCTGTCTTCAGTGGGTTTGAGGCAAGGGCTTTCTGCTTCCCTTTTGTGTCTTGTACCTCTGGCCTCTGGCTGGGGGCTATCTCTCCCTTTTTGGTTTGCTGTACCTATCTCTGGCTTTTGGGGCCTTTAGGATTTCTTTTCCCTTCTGTCCTGTGGGGGGGGGGGGGGGGGCTGGCTGCGGTATCTTGGGAGGTAGCCTGGTCCTCTGGTGGCCCTCCCCTTGTCCTCTGGTGGTTCTGGGGCTTGCTGTATTAGCTCCCCTGTCCTGCACTAGTCCCCTGGGAGGGTGTGGCCCCACTCTAGTTCTTTTGTTACTCCCTCTGCCCTATTGCTGGTGATTAGCATGTGTCTGGCATCTTGGGGTCCCGGGGGTCCCTCTGGGTTCTGTCACCCCTCCCTGTGTGTGCCTGGGTTCCAGTTCGGCCGTGAGGCCCACACGAGTGGCTCTGCACACCTGGGTTCCAGTTCGGCCGTGAGGCCCGCCTGTATGCCTATTTCCCTTTCTTCCTGAGGTACTGCGGGGAAGGGTAGCTTAGGGGTATTGTGTAGCTGGGGTGTGTGGTGGTGGGTCGGTCTCCCCTTGGCCTGGGTCGGCGCTCTGCTGGCCTCGGCCAGGGCCCAAGGGCTCACGACCAACCCAACGGATTACAGAACGCCAAAGCCATGAGCTCGACCGAACCATCCCCCATGCAGCTGCTCCAGCAACTGCATGCTCAGCTACAACAGGTATCGGGAGTCATGAACGTGCTGAGTCAGCGAGTGGACTCGCTGACCGGCACTGGGGCGGCGGAGGGCCCATCGGCTCTCACTCCGCTGGGTTCCCTCACATGTGGCCGAGGCCTTCGGGTGGCTCAGCCTCCTCGGTACGAGGGCAATAATAAGACCTGCCGGGGCTTCCTCAATCAGTGCCAAATTGTTTTCGAGTTGCAGACCCGGGATTTACGTCAGATAGGGCAAAGGTGGCATATATTATCTCCCTACTGGCAGGACCCGCTCTGGCCTGGGCCTCTCCATTATGGGAGAAGAGGAATCCCCTCCTGGATAACTTGGCATAGTTTTTGAAGCAATTTCGGCTCATCTCTGAGGAACCCGGGAAGCCCTCCTCGGCGGTGACTCAGCTGTTGAACCTACATCAGGGTCGACTCTCTCTGGTAGAGTACACCATCCAATTCCGGACCCTGGCCGCAGAGCTAGGTTGGGATAATCCAAGCCTTACTGCGGTGTTCTGGCATGGGGTTTCGGCCAACATTAAGGACGAACTCACAGGTCGGGATCTGCCTTCAGATCTGAACAACCTCATCCATCTCTGTACCCAGGTGGACATTCGGTTCAGGGAGTGGACCTGTGAACGTCACACGGGTCAGCAGTTTGGAGGGGCTAACTCGAAGAGCTCGCACAGGAGCCCTGCTTCCCAGTCGCTGGGTGCACCCGAGGGGTACAAACCTATGCAGGTTGACCGGACGGCCCAGGAGAGACAGCGGAGACGCTCGAAGGGGCTGTGCCTGCATTGTGGAGTGAAGGAGCACTTTGTCCTTGATTGCCCGAAGAGAAAGAACTCGGGAAACCGGCAGCCCTGATACCAGCTAGGGAGACCAGGTCAGGGCCGAAGTTCATCTCCCCTTGGACGCAGGTTCTGGTTCCAGTTCTACTGGCGATTAAGGATACCCCTTGTTTTGAGGCGCTAGTTGACTCAGGTGCGGGAGGCAACTTTATCAGTGCGGACCTGGTGCGGGTTCAGCAAATTCCTACGGAGGAGTTACCTCAGTCTATCACTGTCTCAGCAGCTTTAGGACTGGTTCAGGGAGTTCTACACTCCAGGACCGTGCCTATGACCATACGGCAGTGGTGTACCAAGGGGGGGGGGCAGTGGGGGCGGTCCGCCCCGGGTGCCAGTGGGTGGGGGGTGCTCCGCTCCCGCCGCCTCCTTTAAACAAAAATCGGCGAAGCAGCGTCGCAGGCAGCGCCTCGCCTGCCCTGCTTGTGAAAAAATCAAATCTCCTTCTCCTCGTCTTGACGTCTTGACGTCAACTCGGGCCTTCCAATCAATCACTATGTCCCGCCCTCCTCTAAGGTAAATTCCGCGAGGGCGGGCGGGACATAGTGATTGATTGGAAGGCCCGAGTCCACGTCAAGACGTCAAGATGAGGAGAAGGAGATTTGATTTTTACAAGCAGGGCAGACGAGGCGCTGCCTGCGATGCTGCTTCGCCGATTCAGACAGTAGTGAGAACGGGACTGAGGTGGGGAAGGAAAGGGGCGAAAGGGACTCCGGTGGGGGTGTTCAGAGGGGAAAAGGGGAGGGGAGAAGGGGACTGGGGTGGGGATCTTAGACAGGGGAGGGGGGGGGAGAAGGGGACTGGGGTGGGGGTCTCAGACAGGGGAGGGGGAGGGGAGAAGGGGACTGGAGTGGGGATCTCAGACGGGAGAAGGGAAGGGGAGGGGAGAAGGGGACTGGGGTGGGGGTGTTCAGAGGGGGAAAAGGGGAGGGGGAGAAGGGGACTGGGGTGGGGGTCTCAGACAGGGGAGGGGGAGGGGAGAAGGGGACTGGGGTGGGGGTCTCAGACGGGGAAGGGGAGGGGAGAAGGGGACTGGGGTGGGGGTGTTCAGAGGGGAAAAGGGGAGGGGAGAAGGGGACTGGGGTGGGGATCTCAGACAGGGGGAGGGGAGAAGGGGACTGGGTTGGGGATCTCAGATGGGAGACGGGGAGGGGAGAAGGGGACTGGGGTGGGGGTCTCAGACAGGGGAGGGGAGAAGGGGACTGGAGTGGGGATCTCAAACGGGAGAAGGAAGAGGAGGGGAGAAGGGGACTGGGGTGGGGGTGTTCAGAGGGGAAAAGTGGAGGGGAGAAGGGGACTGGGGTGGGGGTCTCAGACAGGAGAAGGGGAGGGGAGAAGGGGACTGAGGTGGGGGTGTTCAGAGGGGAGAAGAGGACTGGGGTGGGAGTCACAGACAGGAGAAGGGGAGGGGAGAAAGGGACTGGAGTGGGGATCTCAGACGGGAGAAGGAAGGGGAGGGGAGAAGGGGACTGGGGTGGGGGTGTTCAGAGGGGAAAGGGGGAGGGGGAGAAGGGGATTGGGGTGGGGATCTCAGACAGGGGAGGGGAGAAGGGGACTGGGTTGGGGATCTCAGATGGGAGACGGGGAGGGGAGAAGGGGACTGGGGTGGGGGTCTCAGACAGGGGAGGGGGAGGGGAGAAGGGGACTGGGGTGGGGGTGTTCAGAGGGGAGAAGAGGACTGGGGTGGGGGTCACAGACAGGAGAAGAGGAGGGGAGAAGGGGACTGGAACTGGGGGCTGAAAAAAGGGGCAGAGAGAGAGGGGACAGATCCTAGATGGAAGGGGGAGCGAGAGGGAGGGCAGACCCTGGATGGATGGGAGAGGGAGGGCAAATGGTGGATTGAAGGGGCAGAGAGAAAGGGCAGACAGTGGAGTGGATGGAAGGGAAAGGGTAGACAGTGAATGGAAGGGGCAGAGATAGAGGGCAGATGTGGATGGAAGGGGCAGGGTGAGAGGGCAGACATTGGATGGAGGGGACAGCAGAGAGGGCTGACACTGGATGGCAGAGAACGAAGACAGATGCTGGATGGAAGGAAGATGGTGAAAAGAAGATGAGGAAAGCAGAAACCAGAGACAACAAACTGTAAATAAAATATATATTTTTGTTTTTTGCTTTAGGATAAAGTAGTATTGTAGCTGTGTTAATAAATGTTTATAATAGAACATGTAAACAAGGTAATCTTTTTATTGGACTAATTTTAATACATTTTGCTAACTTTCGGAGAACAAAACCCCCTTCCTCAGGTCAGGATAGGATACTGTAACAGCACTATACTGTACTGACCCGAGGACGGAGGTTTTGGCCTCTGAAAGCTAAATTTATTAGTCCAATAAAATGGTATTATTTTACTTTCTATATTTGTTTTATTTCTATTTGTTAATTTGTAAAGTGGTGATTGGTACTTGTTAGTTTTTTTCAAATTTACATCTGCTGTTATATTTTGCACAGTACTAGGGGACAGTTTCTGTTTCTGTGGTGTTGCATTGTATGCAGAGTCTGGCATTGGGGGGTTCAGTTTATTTTTTGTCTAAATAGAAAGTTTATGATTACTTATCCTATAGTGGATTAGGGTGTATCTGTGTTTGTGAAAAAGACATGGCTTTCAGTTGGCATTGACTGTGCAGGATCTACGATCTGTACTATTCTGTCTGGTTTCGTTTTACAATAGGTGAATTGATGTTCTAGTGCTCACTGTAGTGTTTAAGATGCTTTCCTTTTCCTTGTGTGACTCATAGAAATGACTGCTTATGGTATGATAGAATTGCTCTAAAGGTCCTGAGTGTTTTGTATTCTCGGCATGCCTAGTACTGGATTTTTTTTTTTTTGGAGGGTGTTAAAAAATGACCGGCCCCGGGTGTCAACTACCCTAGGTACGCCACTGCCATACGGGTAGGAGTCCTACACAAAGAAGTTATCTCCTTCTCCTCCTTCCATCGGCCACGGAGTCCATATTCCTGGGATTACCCTGGCTTCGCCTGCATAACCCCTGCATTGATTGGGCCCGGGGTGAATTGTCGGCGTGGGGCCCGGGCTGCAGGAAAGTCTGTTTGGACAAGGTTTCGCCAGCACCAGTGACGCTCCCCCTGGATCGAGCCAATGTCATGTTACCTGGCCCATACCGATCCTTTGGAGATGTTTTTTCCAAACAACAAGCAGAGATTCTGCCTCCCCATCGCTCTTATGATTGTGCCATAGAGCTATTACCGGGCACCGAACCTCCTCGTGGCCGCGTCTACCCCCTATCCCGTCCGGAGACGGAAGCCATGTCCCAGTATATTCGGGAGAACCTAGCCCGAGGGATCATCCGGCCCTCTAAATCGCCAGCGGGTGCTGGATTTTTTTTGTGGAAAAGAAAGACGGGGGGTTGCGCCCCTGCATTCATAGCAGGAGACTTAATGCCATCACTCGGAAGGACAAGTACCCGCTTCCCTTGATTTCTGAGATGTTTGACCGCCTCCAGGGGGCCCAGATCTTCTCCAAGCTCAATCTCAGGGGAGCCTACAACCTTGTGCGGATCAAAGAGGGGGATGAGTGGAAGACGGCGTTTAACACCCGCGACGGGCATTACGAATACCGGGTCATGCCGTTTGGACTAGCTAATGCTCCAGCCATCTTCCAGGCCTTCATGAATAACATCTTCAGGGATCTCCTATATATGTTTGTGATGGTCTACCTGGACGACATCTTTTTCAAGGGCTGAGGAGGAGCATCAGGAGCATGTGAAGGTCGTATTACAGCGGCTAAAGGAGAACCACCTCTATGTGAAGCTGGAGAAATGTAAATTCCATCGCTCCGAACTGCTCTTCCTGGGGTACATCATTTCAAACCACGGGCTGTGGATGGACCCCAGTAAGCTGACAGCCATCCTGCACTGGCAGCAACCCACCGGGCATAAGGCTCTACAGCGCTTCTTAGGTTTCACGAACTACTATAGGCAGTTCATTTGGAACTACTTGTCTCTGACTGCTCCCCTTACTGCCTTAACCAAGAAGAATGCTGACGCTCGTAACTGGTCGCCGGAGGCGTGTAAAGCCTTTGAAAACCTTAAGCAGGCTTTTGTCGGAGCACCAGTGCTACGCCATCCCAACCCGGTGAATACATTTTTCGTGGAAGTGGACGCCTCATCGGTAGGCGTAGGAGCCATGCTGTCTCAAGCCCATTCCAGTGGGAGACTTCTCCCATGTGCCTTCTTCTCGAAGAAGTATAACCCCGCAGAAAAGAACTATGCCATCGGGGATCAGGAGCTATTAGCCATTAAATTGGCTCTGGAAGAATGGCGTCATCTGCTGGAAGGGGCACAGGAGCCCTTCACGGTATTCACGGACCATAAAAATTTGACCTACTTACGGGAAGCAAGAAGATTGAATCCTCACCAGGCCCGGTGGGCACTATTCTTCTCCCGCTTTGATTTCACTTTGACCTAGCGGCCAGTGGAGAAGAACACTATGGCAGACGCCCTCTCCAGGTCCATAGAGGCTGACCTGGAGGAGGAACCCCTGCAGTATTTAATTAAACCTGACGCCATTGTGCCCGCTATGATGCTAGCAGTACCTGCGGGTATGACCTTTGTGCCACCCCGGGCGAGGGAAAGGACGCTCCAATGGGGGCATGCCTCTCGAATGGCAGGACATCCTGGGATCCTGAGAACCAAGCGGTTCATCTCCCAGCAGTATTGGTGGCCCTCACTTGATCGGGATGTGCAAGAGTTTGTGGCTGCGTGTCCAGAGTGCACCCAGCATAAAGCCGAACGTCGGAGACCCCAGGGGTTGCTGATGCCATTACCGGTACCTGAGAGACCGTGGACCCACATTGCCATGGACTTTGTTACGGATCTGCCTAACTCTGAAGGGCACACAGTTGTCTGGGTAGTGGTGGACCAGTTCTCTAAAATGGCCCACTTCGTACCCATGGCTACCCTTCCCTCGGCGGTGAAGCTGGCACAGTATTTCATCAGCTCTATTTTTCGCTTCCATGGTTTGCCAGAATCTATTACCTCCGATCGAGGAGTACAATTTGTCTCTAAGTTCTGGCGAGCTCTGAATCGGGCCCTTGAGGTAAAGCTGAACTTTTCGTTGGGATACCATCCACAATCCAATGGCCAAACAGAACCCATTAACCAATGCCTGAAGCAGTTCCTGCGGATGTATGTCAATGAGCACCACAATGACTGGAGTCAGCTGCTGCCTTGGGCAGAATTCGCTCATAACAACCAAGTGAGCTCGGCCATGGGCGCTTCGCCCTTTTACATCATATATGGAAGACATCCACGGATACTATCCCCCTTGAAAACCAACTCAGATGTCCCAGCAGCGGCCGATGCGGTGACTTCTCTCCAAGCAATTTGGTCATCAGTTCAGAAAGCGCTACGAGTGACCTTCACTCGTATGAAATGCCAAGCGGATAGGTATCGAAGAATGGAACCATGCTTCCAGCCTGGCGACTTGGTGTGGTTGTCCACGCGTAATCTTCGTCTGATGATCCCCTCCTCCCGCTTTGCACCTCGATTTGTGGGTCCGTATCCTATTGTGAGGCAAGTGAATCAGGTCTGTTATCAGCTAAAGTTACCACCTACATTACAGGTACATAACACCTTTCATGTGTCCTTGCTGAAGCCCGTAATTCTGAGAAAAGGTGCCTTGCCCGCTTTGCCTGCTAGTCCAGCCATCTCGGCCTCCCAGGGGGAATACGAAGTCCGGGATGTCTTGGATGCGAGGCGCTTCCGGGGACATATCCAGTATCTCATTGTGTGGAAGGGATATGGACCGGCAGACAACTCCTGGGAGGACGCTACTCATGTCCATGCGCCGGTCTTAGTCAGACGGTTCCATCGCCTTTTCCCTCACAAACCGAAACCTCGTGGCCTAGGTAGGGGGGCCCTTGAAGGGGGGGGGGGGGGTGATGTTATGAATCTGCCGGGTGGGCAGGGAGAGAAGGGGGACATCTCTTTTGATTGGCTGCCAGGGTTTGTGCTGACATCAGTAGGTGGTACTTAAGCCTGCATGTTGCTACCTACTCTGCTTTGGCGTTGCCTCTGTGGGTGACTGAAAGCCTGTCAGTACGGTGTATGGTGTGCTGACTTTTGATTCTGTGTGTTCCTGTGCTAAGATTCTTTTCCCTTTTCCTTTGTGTGTAAAGCTGGGTGCAGGGTGCAGGGTGTGCGTGTGTATGTGCAATCAGCTCCCCTGCCCCCAGCTGAGCTGCTGCTTGCAGTTCGCTGTGGGAAGCCAGCTGCTTGTTTGTCAGTGGGGGGCTGGGTTTTGTTCAGCCTCCGTTTCAGCTAGCCTGCTTTCCTGAGAGCGTTCTCTCCGGTTGATTGTTTAATCTAAATATTTCTTTTCCCCGAGTGCCGGTCTGCTGGCTCAGTGAGTTTTCCCCTTTATGTACTGTGTCTATTGTGTCCCTGCCTCCGACTGTGTGTTTGTTCCGTAGGGCCGTGCTCTCCCTCGTTGGGAGCGTTCTCTCTCGGGTGTCAGCTTGCTGGCTCAGCAAGCTTAACCTTTTGTATACTGTGTCTCTGCCTCTGTCTTCAGTGGGTTTGAGGCAAGGGCTTTCTGCCTCCCTTTTGTGTCTTGTACCTCTGGCCTCTGGCTGGGGGCTATCTCTCCCTTTTTGGTTTGCTGTACCTATCTCTGGCTTTTGGGGCCTTTAGGATTTATTTTCCCTTCTGTCCTGGGGGGGCCGGGCTGTGGTATCTTGGAAGGTAGTCTAGTCCTCTGGTGGCCCTCCCCTTGTCCTCCGGTGGTTCTGGGGCTTGCTGTATTAGTTCCCCTGTCCTGCGCTAGTCCCCTGGGAGGGTGTGGCTGGTGATTAGTGCGTGTCTGGCATCTTGGGGTTCCGGGGGGGGCCCTCTGGGTTCTGTCACCCCTCCCTGTGTGTGCCTTGGTTCCAGTTCGGCCGCGAGGCCCGCCTGTATGCCTATTTCCCTTTCTTCCTGAGGCACTGCGGGGAAGGGTAGCTTAGGGGTATTGTGTAGCTGGGGTGTGTGGTGGTGGGTCGGTCTCCCATTGGCCTGGGTCAGCGCTCTGCTGGCCTCAGCCAGGCCCCAAGGGCTCACGACCAACCCAACGGATTACACAAACGAAGGTCACAAGACCAAGCACACTGATACTGACAACAACCAGAATAAGGGAACCCACCCAGAGAGGCAGCTCAAGCTACATAAATACATAAGGTTTGCCATACTGGCACAGACCAAAGGTCCATCAAGCCCTGCATCCTGTTTCCAACTGTGGCCAATCCAGGTTACAAATACCTGGGAAGATCCCAAAAAAGTACAAAACATTTTATGCTGCCTATCACAGAAATAAGCAGTGGATTTTCCTAAGCCCATTTTAATAACAGTCTATGGACTTTTCCTTTAGGAAGCCACCCAAACCTTTTTTAAACCCCACTAAGCTAACTGCCTTTACCACATTCTCTGGTAACGAATTCCAGAGTTTAATTACATGTTGAGTGAAGAAAACTTTTCTCCAATTCGTTTTAAATGTATTACTTTGTAGCTTCATCGCATGCCTCCTACTCCTAGTATTTTTGGAAAGAGTAAACAGAGCACCTGAATAGTCATTTTCTTGGACTCCTGAGCACCAGCCAAAGTGATGCTCTTTACTAGCCAATTGTCGAAATATGGAAACACATGGATTCTCAGTCTGTGTAGTGATGCTGCAACTATCGCTAAACATTTGGTGAAGATCCTGGGAGCTGATGCGAGGCCAAACAGCAACACACTGTACTGAAAGTGATGTGTTCCCAACCAAAATCAAAGATACTTCCAGTGGGCTGGAAGTATCGAGATGCGAGTATATGCATCCTTTAAGTTCAGAGAGCATGGCTAATCATTTTCCTGAATCCTTGGAAGAAGGGTGTCCAGTGAAACCATTCTGAACTTTTCTCAGACTAGGAATTTGTTCAGGGCCGTTAGGTCTAGGATGGGATGCATGTCTTCTTTTGCACGAGGAAGTACCTGGAATAGAATCCTGACCCTTCCTTCCCTGGTGGAACGGGCTCGACCGCATGGGCCTTCAGAAGGGTGGTGAGTTCCTCTGCAAGTACCTGCCTGTGTTGACAGCTGAAGGAATGAGCTCTTGGTGGGCAATTTTGAAAGTTTTAGATACCAATTAAGTGCGTATCCAAGATGAACTATTGGAAGAACCCACCAGTCGGAGGTTATAAGGGGCCACCTTTTGTGAAAAAAATTCAGTCTCCCCCTGACCAGAAAGTCTTCCAGGTTGGACACTTTTACTACGCATTGCTATACTCTGAGCAGAGATCCTGGATGCCATATCAAAACTGTCGTAAGTGCCTCTGGCCAAGAACTTTCAACACGTCTTCTGCTGCTTGACCAACTGGCAAAGTGACTCGGCCTCCTCAAGAGGGAGTGTCTCAGCCAGGTCTGACAACTTGTGCACCGAGTTTCGCAAGTGGATGCTTGTGAAGAGCTCGTATGTCTGTATTCGGGAAATGAGCACTGAAGCCAGGTACATCTTCCTCCCAAAAGAATCCAGGGTTCTAGAATCTACACCTGGGGGTGCCGAGGCATAATCCCTGGAACTCCTGGCTCTTTTGAGAGTGGATTCCACCACCATGGAATTGTGAGGCAACTGAGGCTTATCAAAACCAAGTGCACTGTGGATCCAATACTGGCTGTCAGTCTTCTTGGGCATGACCAGGACCGACAGAGAGGATTCCCAGTTCCTAAAGAGGACATCCTGGAGTACCTCATGGAGAGGGACAGTCATAGCCTCCCTAGGAGGAGACATGTAGTATAGGACCTCAAGCATCTTGGTCCTGGGCTCATCCTCCACTTCCAAAGGAAATGGAATTGCATCAGCCATTTCATTAACAAAAAAAGGGAATGAAAAGCTCTCCGGAGACTTTCTCGTTTCAAGTGGAGGGAAGGGTTCAGAGGGAATCCCATAGGGCTCATCCAAGGAAAAGTACCTTGGATCCTCATTTGAATCCCGTGAGCGCTCCTCTTCAGTGTCAGACAATACCTCCTGATGGGAGTGACAAGACCGAACCTGCCTTGACATGAAGGAGCCATGCCTTTGAGAACAGCATTGAGAAGTCGTTTCCTGCCTCGACTCCGGCAAAACTACCACCACCAACACTGAGGTGGTGGTCGACTGGCTTGGGTGACACCGGATCCACATGCGGCATTGGTGTCAGAGGCCGCACTGCAGGCTGAGGGCCAAGCGGGGCCACAACGGTAGGCAGGGTAGGCGCAAGCACTCCCAATACCATTGCATGAGGCCATCTGGCAGCTCAGGGAGCAAGGCCCGGATGCACTCATCGAGGGCCAACACTGGGAAAAGATGGGTTGCTGGTTGTCACAGCTGTGCCCATGTTTCGTGCTCTCCTTCTCGCCACCTGGTGGTCAGACCTGGTGGCTGCAATGGACTGTCTGGTTACTGTCACCCATTCCAGATTTCAGCCCAGTCCGGATCTTCCAGACTGCCAGACTTGCTCTTCTTGTTTGAACCTGCACAGCACCCGTAGTTGCCTGGTGATTGCTGCAGTGAGCCTCAGCTGCTGCTGGGCTTATTAGCCATTTGGAAACTTTCTGCTTTGCCTTTGCATCGCCTTAGGCCCTGGTTTGTTGGTGCTTGTTGCACTTCTGCTTTGTGTGGGTTCTTGCCTGTAATTCTTGTCAGTTTTTAGTTAGTCTGTGTGTAGTTTAGTTTAGGGTTATTGTTTGTTTCTTAGTCTTGTTCCTTGGTAGTAGTTCTTTATGTAGTTCTTAGGTTATCTGTGTTGTCTGTCTTCAGTGGCTGCTTACAGCTTTTAGTTGTGTCTCTTGTCTGTCAGTGTTTGTTTCCTGTTTAGTGGCTGCTTACAGCATCCAGTTTCTGTCCCCTAGCTTGTCCATTCTCTGCCTCGTGTTGTATTGTCTAGCTGTGAGTTCTAGCCCAGGTTCCTGCCTTGCTGCCCATGTTTATTCCTTTCCCTCTGACCCTCAGTCCCTGCTCAGCCTGGGTGGTATCCTGTTCCTGCCCTGTCCAGTAAGTCCTGCCGGCCGCCTGCAGCCAGGGGCTCAACTCCTAGGGAAGGGCGGCCAAGTGCAGGTAAAGTCTAGCCGTCCCTGTCAGAGTTCTGCCTTGTCTCTGGTGAGGGGTGGTTTTGCCTGCCACTGCCGCTCCTCGGCAGTGGTCCAAGGGCTCACAAACCTGTTCCTGCTTTGAATACGTGACAGAATGCAAAGGCCATGAGCTCGGCACGATCACCCTACCTGCTGAGTCTCCGGCGTATGACTTTTTCCTTTGCTAGCACTCTGGGGTTCCAGTCTCTGACCTTGTTTCCTGTTGGCAGTCCAGCTGCCAGCCTGGGTGCAATTCAGATCCCAGTTCCAATCCAATTTTTGCTTTGGATCCGTTTATGACACTCTATGACTACCGTGTTAAACTTTTGTCTGATCCAGCCCTGAAGTATACTCCTGAGGCTGCAGCGAGAGAAAGCGTATCTTGTTACTTGGGACCTCTGAGAACCCAGTGTCTGCTATTGATCCCTCTACCAAGTTCTTCTTTTACCGCATCAAACGTCTCTCGATTCCAGCCCTGTGGGATACTCTGGAAGCCCAGGCTGAAGGAAGTTGGGTTGGTAATCCCGAGGTCCAGGCTTACCAGCAGTCCATCCTGAGAGATGCTGTCAGCCGAAGAGAGGCTGAGTTCAAGCTGAGTTCCAGTTCCAGCCTAGAAGCTGAGTCCACTCCGAGTTCCAGTTCCGGCCAAGATGCTGAGTCTGGATCGAGTTCCATCTCCAGCCGAGATGCGGAGTCCGAGCCGAGTTCCAGTTCCAGCCAAGATGCTGAGCCCGGATCGAGTTGCAGTTCCAGCGCAGAGGCTGAGTCCGAGCCAAGTTCCAGTTCCAGCGCAGAGGCTGAGTCCAAGCCGAGTTCCAGCTCCAGCCAAGTTGCTGAGTCCATGCCGAGTTGCAGTTCCGGCTAAGATGTTGAGTCCAGACTAAGTTCCAGTTCCAGCTGAGATGCTGAGTCCGCTCCGAGTTCCAGTGCCAGCCAAGATGCTGAATCCATGTCAAGTTCCAGTTCCAGCCGAGATGCTGAGCCTGCTCTGAGTTCCAGTTCCAGCCATGATGCTGAGTCCACTTCGAGTTCCAGTGCCAGCCAAGATGCTGAGTCCGCTCTGAGCTCCAGTTCCAGCCAAGATGCTGAGGCCAAGATGAGTTCCAGTTCCAGCCCAGCTGCTGAGTCCAAGAGAAGTTCCAGCTCCAGCTAAGATGCTGAGTCTGCTCTGAGCTCCAGTTCCAGCCAAGATGCTGAGGCCAAGCTGAGTTGCAGTTCCAACCAAGATGCTGAGTTCAAGACGAGTTCCAGCTCCAGCCAAGCTGTTGAGTCCACATTGGGTTCCAGCCAAGAGATGGAGTCCGAGCCGACTTCCAGTTCCAGCCAAGAGGCGAAGGCCAGTCCTGATGCCAGTCCGGGTTCCAGTCTTGACTCCTGTTCAAGTTCCAGCCAAGCTACTCCTGGTCATGTTTGGAAGCCCCTCCATAGGTTTCACCATTGTTACCCATGGAAACCTGAATTCCCCGTGGAGGTTGGGGGGGGGGCCTTGAGGGGGAGGTACTGTCATGGCTGTGCCCATGTTTCGTGCTCTCCTTCTCGCCACCTAGTGGCCAGACCTGGTGGCTGCACTGGACTTGAGTCAGGACAGAAAAGAGAGCCAACTCAGCTGCATAGTTTCCAAGAATCCAGAAAGGCAAACTGCGGTCTATGTACTGACAGGCCATAGCTTATAAAACTGACCAGAAGTAATCTGATTAAGAGGAGTCCTCAGACCCCAAGGAACCACACTCCTTCTTACCAGGGGTTATCTCACCTGAAAGAAGCAAGCCTATGGTAAAGCATGCAATGTAAGAGAACCATCACCACAGTGATCCATTTGCTTGTACGAATATGAATGCACCAGCATCGGCTCTCGTTCCATTAAAGCATACCAAAACGCTTCATTTCAACCACAGATTCTGAGCCTCCACACAGAGTGGGGGGAAGACAGACCTGAGCAGTTGCTCTCAAGAAGGATATCAGCAGAACTCCCTTGGCCTAAACAAGAGGAGCCTGGGCAGCCATACTCTTCATCATGCTTCAGAAGGGCACAAGCCAGTCAACCAGCAGCGGCATCAACTGCTCAACCTGAAACCTCAGCAAGAGATGAGCTAGTGGGGTATCCAGCTTGCAAAAAGCTGGGGATGCGGAGCTTACTCAGTTCAATAACTGCCCTGAGCATTACAGGGTATGGAAATCCAATTTCAAGGATGCCATAGTGAATATGAGGCTTATGATTCTTACTCCTAACCAAGAGATGAATACGATGCTATACTGGCTGGGAAAGGAAACAGCCGTATGTGTAGAAGTGTTTTTATTTATTTATTTATTTCTTACATTTGTATCCCACATTTTCCCACCTATTTGCAGCTTCAATGTGGCTTACATAGTACCGTGAAGGCAATCGCCTAGACCGGTAGAAACAAATACAAGTGATATAGTGGTTGAATAATGGTACAAGTGTTTTAGGTACAATGGGGATCGAAGGGAAGAAGGTAATATATTGTCCATTACGAGCTTTGGTTTTGCTGTGTTGCAGGATGCAGGTTTTATGTTGGATCAGTGGGGTATGCCTTTTTGAACAGGTTGGTTTTTAGTGATTTCCTGAAGTTTAGGTGGTCATAGGTTGTTTTCACAGCTTTTGGCAATGATTTCCATAGTTGTGTGCTTATATAGGAGAAGCTGGATGCATAGGTTGCTTTGTATTTAAGTTTTTTGCAATTTGGGTAGTGGAGGTTTAGGTATGTTCGGGATAATCTGGATATGTTTCTGATTGGTAGGTCTATAAGGTCCGTCATATATCCTGGGGCTTGGCCATAGATAATTTTGTGGACCAGGGTGCAGATTTTGAAGGTAATACGTTCTTTGATTGGAAGCCAATGTAGTTTTTCTCGGAGGGGTTTGGCACTTTCGAATCGCGGTTTGGCTGCTGTGTTTTGAGCGGTCTGGAGTTTCTTTGTGAGTTGTTCTTTGCATCCCACATAGATTCCATTGCAATAGTCTGCATGGCTTAGTACCATTGATTGTATTAAGTTGCGAAATATTTCCCTTGGGAAGAAAGATTTTATACATTTAAGTTTCCACATTGAGTGGAACATTCTCTTTGTTATGGAGTTCACTTGGCTCTCAAGTGTGAGGTTGTGGTCGATTGTAACGCCAAGTATTTTCAGGCTATTTGAGATGGGGAGGGAGTGTTCTGGGGTGAATAAGGTTCTGGGTTTGTACGTATTGTGTTGAGATGAGAGGATGAGGCAGTGTATTTCTTCAGTGTTCAATTTCAGTTGAAAAGAGTTTGCCCATGAATTCATGGTATTCAGACCGAGTTTGATTTTGCTGGTGATTTCTGTTAGGTCATGTCTGAAGGGAATATATATTGTGACATCATCTGCGTAGATGAACGGGTTGAGGCCTTGCTTTGATAAGGACTTGGCCAGTGGGATCATCATTATGTTGAAAAGTATTGGTGATAGCGGTGATCCTTGGGGTACTCCGCAGTCTGCTTTCTATGGTGGTGATATGCTTAAGTTTGATTTCACTTGGTATGTTCTGGTGGTTAGAAAGCCCTTGATCCAGTTGAGTATATTTCCACCAATCCCAAAGTAGTCTAAGAGTCTTAGTAGTATATTGTGGTTTACCATGTCGAATGCGCTCGACATTAAATTGGAGGAGGAGTATGCTTTTACCTATGGCTATTTCCTGCTTGAATTTAGCCAGGAGAGTTAGCACGGTTTCAGTGCTACGGAGGGGGCGGAATCCCGATTGTGATTCATGTAGAATAGAGAACTTGTCTATGTATTCATTAATTTGTTTGGTTACCATGCTGTCCGTCAATTTGACTGCTAGTGGGATAGATGCAACTGAGTGGTAGTTGGCAAGTTTGTTTATTTTTTTTTGTATCTTTTGGGATTGGGGTGAGTAGGATGTGGCCATGATCCTCAGGGAAAAGGCCTTGTTGGAGCATATAGTTTAGGTGAGATGTGAGGTCTGTTATGAAGCGGTCAGGGGCAGATTTTAGTAGATAACTGGGGCAGATGTCCAGTTTGCAGTGGGTGCTGGAGAACCTTTTGATCGCCTGGGTGACTGATTCGATGGTGAGGAGCGTGAAGTTTCATCATGTTCGGTCAGCTGGGTGTTCTCCAGGGTTTGGATCCAGACTACTGATGAAGTTCTCGGTATCAGTATTGTCCTGGGGTAACGTTTTGCGTAAGTTTGTAATTTTTTCATTGAAGTATTTAGCGAGATTGTCTACAGATGGAATGTCTGTATTGGTAGCAGTGACCACTGTAGTGTCTAGTAGTTTGTTCACAAGTTGGTATAGTTTCTTCGTGTCTTTATAGTCAGGCCCTATTTTGGTTTTATAGTATACCCTTCTGGTTTGTCTTATTGTGTATTTATATTTTCTTTGTATCTGTTTCCATGCATTGAGCGTGCGTTCATCTTTTATTTTTTTTCCATGCTCGTTCAAGTTTCCTGGATTGTGTTTTTAGTTTTTTCAGTTCGTCGTTGAACCATGGTATAGAGTTGTGCCTGTTGAGGTTCTTATTTGTAAGGGCGCTATTTAGTCTAGTATGCTTCTATATCTGTTATCCCAATCAGTGAGGTAATGTGTGGAAGCCATTTGAGCTGTCCAGTTGTTATCGTATACCTGTAGCCAGAATGTTTCCGGGTCTATTAGGTCTCTGGTGCTATAAGTTGTGTATTCTTGTGTGCGGTATGAGCCCTTCTTCTGCCATTTTAGTGATAGTTTTAGTTTATAGTGATCGGACCAAGGTGTTTCTGTCCATTTAGTATCTGTTATTATTAGGTTCTGGTCTGTTGGCAGTTTGTGTCAGAGGAGGTCTAGTGTATGCCCTTTGACGTGGGTTGCTTGCATTTGTGCCCAAGTGAGGTCCCATGAATGGAGGGATTCCTTACATTCTCGTGCGTTAAGGGAGTTTGGGTCTTCTAGATGAAGGTTGATGTCTCCTAGTATTAGTATGTTGGATGAAGTCAGTGAAGATAGTCTGGCCTTCGTTCCAATTTCCTGATGGTCTATAAAACAGGACAGAGTTCAAATGGTCAAGTAGGGTTTTGTTGTGGATTCTGATTGAGGCAATTTCAAGTTGGGGTGCTATGGACTCAGCAGTGGTTTCGATGGTAAACTGGGATCGATAGATTAGTGCTATGCCTCCGCCTCCCTTTTCCTTTCTGGTCCAGTGAATGATTTTATATTCTGGGGGGGCAGAGATCCAGAATTATGGGGTTCTTTTGATCGTGGATCCAGGTTTCACTGATGAAGAGTAGATCAAGGTTATCTGACGTGATCCAGTCTGTTACCAGTGTCATTTTCTTCACTACGGATCTGGCGTTGATATAGCCCACTTAAATTTTTTGGTATGGGTCAGTTACCTTAGGTATTATGTGGATTTTTGTTAATTGTCATTTTTTTGTTGTTGTGAATTTATTGTGGGGGCTCTTTCTCTTCTGTTGGGGTTGTCCGCATGTTGATGTTCTTCCTTTGTTTTGGCTATTGTCGGATGAGGCGGGATGTGTTTGGTCAGTTTTTGGGGATAATGTAGTGTGGGGATGATATTGTTTTCTGCGAGTGGGGTAGTTAATGCTAGGTGGATCATTGACAATGAGTAGACTACCAGGAGTAGTCTGGAGTATTCATTTTGGTGATAGATGAATTTGGGTTCGTGATAGGGCGCGTTCTGTAGGGAATGTGATAGGATTTGTATCTGCGGGTTTTTTTTTGTTTGTTTGTTAGGTGAGTGTGGGTGAGTTACTCACAGTCAGGTGAGTTGGATGGGGAAGGTGAATGTAGATGACGTGGATGATTTGCTCGCAATCGGGTGAGTTGGCTGGGGAAGAGATGAGGAAGGAGGCAACATACGCCACATATCTGGTCTCGGGCAGACGACATCCAATTTTCATTTCGTGGTGCTTACAATCCCTTCGTTGATACGATCGCATTGGTCCATTGGGTGCGAAGTGCTGCCGGTCGGGCTCGGACGGTATCGTCTGCATCACCAGGAGTGCCCTCGCGTCCTCCCTGTCTCAAGTTCCCAGTGTGGTTGTGCAGGATCCGACGTCTTGCTCCCACTGCCTTCGCGGATCGGCGGATGAGTTGGTAGTTGGCAGCTCCGAGGCACGATTGGGGCCACACAGACCATCTCGCCAAAGACTTCAGAGTACCTATCAAGCATACAGAATGTAGCAACGACCAACATATCTGTGCCCTACACTCAGATGGTGCTGAACCAAACTCTAACCCCAAGTCAAATCACAGCAGGGAGAAAGGAAGGGAGGACACCAACATTCCAAGTCATTCTGAAATGCATAAAAGTGTGAGAAGGAAACTGAAAAGGAAGCAAGACATGCCTTTGGCCAGGCATGTCGCTTCCTGTACCAAGACACGCCTTGCCAAAATGCATCCTGAAGGACGGTGTGACAAGGCAGCTAAAATATACATCATCATAGATGAGCAGAGCAACAGGTCCCTCGCAAGACCAGAATTCTACGATCTGTTTCACATCCACCAAAACTACTCCTCAGACAGCATCAAAACATGTGCAGGGGTTGTATAGGTGGCAGGGCAAATACCAAGCAGCTATGTGATAGAGGCAATGGATGGCGGCACCATGTCACAGTCAACCAATACTAGTCAAATGAGGGCCATAACTGACCAGCTCGCACCCTTGGATCCAGAATCTGAGGTCCCACTCTTGCTGGTCAGAGACACACCAGAACTCCTGGACGTTCAAGAATCATGCAAGGGCCCACGCAGTGCTCCCTACACACAACGACTCAACTTGGGTTGGACAATAGTAGGTGACGTCTGCTTCAATCAAACAAGAATGTCAAGTGCCAATGTACTTTCCACCAATGCTCTTGAGAACAGGCGCGCTTCCATGGTCGAGTCATGTAACAGCCAACTAACCACCAAAAAGGCTCCCGCTCACAAAGAACAGAGAATTGACCCAACCCTATACAAAACAGTCTCCTCAGCAGACTTAGAAGAATACTTGGGAAGCTTAGTTTTCCAATTCATCAAAGATGATAACAAACTTGTCTTCTCCATAGAAAATAAAGAGTTCCTGAACATAATGAACAAAGAGTTAAGTAAAGACGTGTTGTCCCCCTCAGCAGACCATGCTAAAGACTTGAAGGACCTAGATGGGAATGGACATGCCCACACTACAATGCAGCCTTGTCCTTAGCTGGGACCTAAAAAGGACTACTTCACCTTCAGGGTCTCCACCCAAGAGCAATAGTATACCCTACGAAGCATCTTGTCTACAGTGAATGGCCCAATATGACCCACCGCTGAGATCTTGCTCCTTCTACCACCCAGAGAAGCATGAGCATTGTGAACCGCCATCCACCCATGAAGAACAGAGACTCAGAAACACTCTCTATTTTTTGTGATGTCTTGTGTTGTACTTGTCTGTCTCTCATTTCAGCTCCTGTGTGATGAAGAAGATGACTCCACACCCAATGGAAAGCCTGAATGCACATATTGGACTCTGCATCTATTAATGTGATAAATTGTGATAATAACAATAGTGGTATCTTTCAATAACAGGTGGGGAATGTCCTGTCAAACCAACAGCCTTACACTAGTTTATAGTGTCGCCCTAAAATGTGTTTAGTGCCTTTACTGTTATTCTCACATCTAAGTATTTTTACTGCTGCAGTCCTCACTGCAAAGATATATGAGCAATGTTCATGTGAAATGTAGGCTCACATGTACCAAAGCCACCCTCTGCTTTGTTTGTATAAAGTCTGTTAGTAGTGGTCTATTCTCCTGCACCCTTCTCTCTTTCTCAGCCAAGCTTGGCTCTTTTGTCTACCTGCTATTATTTCCTGATCATTCTAACTATCTCTGTCCTGAGAGGTCAGCTGGGTATGACCTTTCACTCTAATCGAGGACTGCCCCATGGGACCACCCCTGCTACCTGATGGCAGGTTCTGTCTCTATTGGTCCCTTTGCCTCCTCCTCCCTGGGCTTGTGTGAGCCCTTCCTTGACCTCCCCTTCTCCATGAGACATTCTCCAGCTTGCTTCAGAAAGCACATGTCCTGCTACCCCCGCCCCTTTTAATTAACTCGTTTTTACCTCGTTCATTCTTTCTCTCAAGATACTACAGAATCCCAGCCACCCAGCTCTGTAATGTTTGCATCTGTTTAACTATTTTCCCACCTCTGCAACAAAGCTCCTTCTCTTCAGATTTTTATCTCCAACCACTGATACAGCTCTCAGAATTAGAGTCTCTTGTCTTCGGGTAGTACATCAGGCGTGGATGCTGTTCCAAAACACCATCCTGGAAGCCCAGACCAAATATATTCCGCATATTAAAAAAGGAGGACGGAAGTCCAAACGACAGCCGGCGTGGTTAAAAGAAAATAATAAGAAGCGGCATAAGGAATGTCAAGTCAAATGCAAAGTGCTGATAAGGAAAGCTAAGAGGGACTTCAAAAAAAAGATTGCGTTGGAGGCAAAAACACATAGTAAAATTTTTTAGGTCTATTAAATGCAGGAAGCCGGCAAAAGAATCTGTTGGACCGCTAGATGACCGAGGAGTAAAAGGGGCGATCAGGGAAGACAAAGCCGTAGCGGAGAGATTAAATGAATTCTTTGCTTCGGTCTTCACTGAGGAAGATTTGGGTGGGATACCGGTGCCAGAAATGGTATTCGAAGCTGACGAGTTGGAGAAACTTAATGAATTCTCTGTAAACCTGGAGGATGTAATGGGGCAGTTCTACAAACTGAAGAGTAGCAAATCTCCTGGACCAGATGGTATTCATCCTAGAGTACTGATAGAACTGAAAAATGAGCTTGCGGAGCTATTGTTAGAAATATGTAATTTATCCTTAATGTTGAGCATGGTACCGGAAGATTGGAGGGTGGCCAATGTAACGCCGATTTTTAAAAAAGGTTCCAGAGGAGATCCGGGAAGTAGAGGTAGTTTTGAGTTAGACATAATCCCTCTGGGAGTAAGTTCCAGAGTGTAAATGCTACTCCTGAGAAGGCTTGCTGTGGGTATCACAACATGCAATTTTTTTTTATTGAGGGTATATATAGTGATGCTCTTTGAGAAGATCTTAGAGGTCTCAAAGGTGTAGAGGGCTCACTTATTCTTTAAGTACTCTAGTCCATTTTGTCTGATGACCTTGAAAATCAAACTTAGAGTTGTATCTCCCTTATATGGTAAACAGGCCTCACCTAGTGCATCACAGGGCAGAATGACGCCATTTTTAAGATGTTACCTGTAGAAGCAGAAGCAAGTGGGCATCACTCCTGCCTCCTAAAAGGCATGGGGGTCCAGAGGGTTGGGCTTCTACTAGACTATTAGAACAAAGTCAAAGGGGGACCAGGTCTAACATGGCCTGGCCTAGCCGGGGGGGGGGGGGGGGGGTCACTGGACCCTGGGCCACCAGGGAATTTCTTGACTGGAGGGAGAGTGTAATGAAGGGGGGGGGGGTCGCAGGGGACACAGACCACCAGGGAATTTTTTTAAGGTTTGGGAAAAGGGACAGAAGGAAGGTTGGGGTGGGTGCCACTGGATACCTGGGCTATGTTTACGGGCAAGCTTTTTTTTAATGTCTATTTTCCTTTCAGTGCCTGAGCCAAACAATGTTCAGGCACTGACAAGAAAGTTGATACATTTTGCGCTGAGCAGCAGATTTGACGCAATTTTAACAGCATAAATTTGCATGCTCAATACTTTGAGCATGCCACAGTAATTTTTCTGCACTAATTTTGCAATTGTTTCACACTACTGCAAATCTTTGAGCATTGGCCCTCTAAATTGGCCTTGGAAAGGCCTCTGGGAGGTTCTTCAGGCAGTTCTGAACCCTAGTCTGATCCCTGGTGATGTCAGTAAAGGTCTCCAAAGAATTTGCCTGGTGATTTACATTTTAGAGGACTTGGCTCCAAACCTTTGCCTGGTCATTCATATACAAGAAGAACATCTCTATGAATAGCAAAAGAGGACCAGACATCCAGACTACAGAATAGGGGTCCAGCTACTATTGAGCAAAGCTGGCAAAAAGCCCAGGGATACCCAAAGATACGGGGCCGCCAGCTGTCAAACTGCTTCTCTTTTTCCTTTTCTGCTCCCCAGTATCTTTTTCTCTCTCCCTTCCTCTCCCTTTCCCCCTGCAAGTTCAGTGTCTCACTATGCCCACCTCCACCTAGCAGTCCTCCAAACTCACACCAGCAGCGGTAGATAGCCTTTTGCCAGCCTCACCAGGGTCTTTCCTCTGCCATGTCTCACCGACTCTGATGTAACTTCCTGTTGGGGGGACGTGGCAGAGAAAAGGCTCTGGCGGGACCTGCTGGAGGTTTCTTTCCTTGTTGCTGGTGCAAGTTTGGAGAACCACAGTATGAACAGAGGAAGGGAGAGGTGCCAGACCCCTGCCTAGAGGTGAG
The DNA here is from genome assembly GCF_901765095.1 of Microcaecilia unicolor. NCBI lineage: Eukaryota > Metazoa > Chordata > Amphibia > Gymnophiona > Siphonopidae > Microcaecilia > Microcaecilia unicolor. Next base: position 407,106,529 of record NC_044033.1, read on the forward strand.
GGAGATCAAGAGATACTGGGACTGCAAGGGAAGAGAAACTACACTCAGGAGGGGGAGGGGAATGAGAGAGGGAGAGATGTTCAACCTGTGAAGAAATGGAAGAGAGAGAGAGAGAGATCTGGACAAAAAAAAGGGGGGGGGGGGGAGAGGAAAGACAGAGAGAGAGAGAGAGAGAGAGAGAGAGAGCAAAAGAGATCAGGACCAAAAGGAAGAAAGAAGGAGAGAGGTGCTGGACCTGAGGAGGGGGAAGTGAAGGTAAAAAGAGAGAAAATTTTTGAGACAATGGAGGATGGGAGAGTTGTGTAAAAAGATGTAGAGGGAAGATGTAAAAAGATGTTCTATTCTACCTGTGCTGCACTGCCTCCCATCCCCCCTCTGACTTTTCTGTACCTGGCTGCTAGTCACTGCTGGTAGCCATAGACAGGAATGCAGACATCCCTGGCTTTCATTACTATGGCAGCCCAGTATCTGGAATACACATCTTTTCTTCAGTTACAAGATGGTCAAGGTCAAATGTACCAATAGGGTGTTGGCAGGACACCTAAGCTACCTTCGATTAGTGTAGGAGGGGGAGAGGTGACGACATCACTTTTTCTATAAGAATACCTGCACACAAAGAAATCTTGAGAATTAGCCATATTTTGCAGGAGACTTTTCTCTGTCCTGATTCAGGGCATCATTGCTAATTGGCTATTTCTCCAGGAAATATATTTTCCCTTCTTTGTTTCTGCATTGCTCCGGGTAAGAACTATTTCTTTATAACAGAGAACTATTCTCTCTTTTCTCTTTATATTTTATTTCACTTCAGGACTGATATATTTCCTGCTAGTGATCCCTCCCTCTCTCTCTAAGAAAGCATGGTCTCAGGAAACATGCTGTGATCTCTCTCTCTCTCATTTTCTTTGTCCTCTTTACAACTGTTCCTTATCAAATTAGTCTGATTGCTTATTATTATTACCTAAGCTATTGATAATTAGATTCTGTACATGTGATATTTTTCCAACTGAGATTCTGTACATGTGATGATATTTTTCTAACTGAGATTCTGTACATGTGATATTTTCCCAAGACTTTCAAACTGATATCTGAAGCTGTGCTGGTAAGAATAAAAACCACTTCTAACTCTCTGATTCCTTTAAACTTATTCTATGATATTTTTCTTTATTTTGGTACAAAGTGAATAGCATAAACGCAGCCAGTAAAATTGGTGACCCCTGACGTTTTTTGGGGGCGCTATTTGCGCTTTCTCCCATCTGCTGGGTGAGCAGAAAGAAGATTATATATTTTTTTGTTTAAATTTTATATTTGATATCCTTTGTTTTAGAGTTGTTGAAAAGTTTTAATTTTGATACATCCTAACTATCACAAGGTGTGGATAGCTAGAGGTCATCTCCGGAGACGTCCGGAAGGAGAAGGGATCCCAGCCCATTTTGTCCCCTTATTTCCACAAAGATTTGTAAGTATATTATTGCTATTCCTTTGCTGAAAAGTTATTATTTGTGTAAGCCCGTTTTCTCATAAGGACGGCAACTTCTCTTTCTCAATCTGTTTTACTTTAGTTTTTGTATATTCTATTTTATTATTTTTGCTTATTCTCACCATGCCAGAGTCTCCTTTGAAAGTTGTATGTGCTCAGAATCCTTTAATAGTTAAGTCTATCACGCAGTATAATTCAAAATGGCATAAGGCCGCCAAAAAGAATGCTACCTTTTCTTGGCTGCAAGAGGGATCTCTCGATCCATGTACTCTTAAATGCCTTTGTGAATTTTTGTCACAAAAGGATGACAAAAAGAGCAAGAATAAAATTACCCATTTACAAATTTTGGATTTATGGCTCAAAGCTGCTGATATGGTAACCCCAAAAGTCACAGCTATAGCAGATCAGGATACTCCTAGGTTACCACCGCCTTATAATCCTACCTGTCCCACTGAACCTACTGAAATTACTGCGGGACTGTATCCAGACCTACAAGCCACAGTTATCGACTCCTCGTCGACTGTAGCTGTTGGTTATAAAGCCTTACCACCTAAAACTACTGTACAGGAGAAAAAGGTTTCTATACCTGCACCGTCTGAGTCTACTCCGGTGCATCTCCCTGCTACACATATGCCTTGTAAGCCTAATAATCCTTTTGTGTCTCCACCTGCTGCGACACAAAATGAGACAACTTATAGTTACCTATCTGGTGCGGTTGCTCTCACGCCCCTTACAGACCCTGCGAGTTATTTTTCCCAGCTGGAAAATGAAGCTCTTCACAATTCTAAGTATCACCATATTTACGGTGATTGCATCCCTTTTGAGCACCTCACTGCTCCTGGTGTGGTTTCCCAAGTACCTGTAGAACTTAAACATGGAAATCCGCCACAAATCCCACATGTTGCCTCATTCAATTCTCCTTCTGAGAAAGAACAAACACCTACAATTTCTGCAGTTTCTCACCTATCTGAGGGATTAAAAACAATAAATGAGAAAATCCGTGGTAGTCCCATATTTTCCCGCCTCCAAGCGGTTAAACAGCGTGATCTTCCACGCGATATATTGAAAAGTGATCTCCCAGATCTTGAGGCATTAATGTTACCCACAGACCTCAATCCTAAACAATATGTTGCCCAGAATGAGGGTACTGCCTTTTACGTGGACCCCTGGGTAGACAATCTGGCCGGATGGTCAGAGCAATTATACCCACAGGTTGATCCCTATCCCAGAATAGGATCGCTTGCTCCTTCTCATATGACTTTAGCACGTAAATGTATTCGTCAGGGTTTTGGAGATCCCAAATGGGACTATGCTTATATGCAGAAGTGTCTCTTGGTTTGGGAAAAATATGAACAAAAGCCCAAACCTGTTCAATGTTGTCCTCTGTTTTACAGCAAACCTGATCCTGCCAATGGAGGAGTTGCTCCTGCTAAGTATATCCCTTGGTCCTTTGCGGACATTCACACCATCATCCAGCAACTACCCCCGATTAGTAAGGGTGCCGCCCCATGGATTACTATTTTTGAGAGAATTGCCGGACATTATAAACTTTGTCTCGGCGACATTAAAGCAGTTCTGGCCAAGCTGCCTGGTGTCGACGTGGACACTGTATTTGCCCGTGCTGGTTTGGACCAAGTTTCTATGGGAAACTCTGAACATGATGGTGTCTCCTTTGATACACATCGAAATGATATTTGGGATACTATGCGCCTCTTGTTTCCAACACAGAGGGATTTTTCCCGTCTTATGAGCATGCGTTGGGACCCTGCGAAAGACAGTATTGAAGTTTATGTGTCTCAGTTTATTGACAACTGGAAGTCTGACACAGAACTTGATTATTTGGATACGAATGTCTCACCTTTATTTTATCAGACTTTGCGAGACACTCTTCCTCCTCCTGTAAAGACTAAACTTGATTCCATCCTTGCTTTGGAACTCAAATCATGGTCTGAAATTTCTATGCACATTTACCATTTTGCCCGTCTTCATGAAAAAGAGTGCAAAAAGCCTCAAGAAGACATGCTTAAGACTCAGCAAAGATTTTATGCTATGCAGCTGTCCAAAGACACTGCTTCTATTCCACAGGTCCCTACTGTTTATTATTCTGGTAGAGGCAGATCAATTATACGCGGAAGAGCAGCACCTCCTCCCCGAGGTCAGCCTCTCAATAGCCCTAATAGAAGAGCTAATGTTGAATGCTGGAATTGTGGAAAGTTCGGCCATTATCAGGGTGAGTGTAGAGCTCCCCCTTCTGACCGATACCCCACTGCACCTTGCTCTTTCCCACAGTGGGATCCTTCCAAAAGAGTTCAGGAATTTCGCCAACGTTCCACTCAGCCGCCGCAATGACTAGTTGCTAATGTCCATATATCTGTAGGTACCTCTGAACCTATGGTTAAAATAAAAATCAATGGAACTTATGTTCCCTTTTTGTTAGATACCGGAGCCACCCGCTCTGTCATTAATTCTTTGCCTCCTTCAGTAACTCTTTCTTCACACACCCTTTCTACTCAGGGCTATGAGGGTGTCAATAAAACTGTACCCCTCACCCATCCTGTCACCATGTCATTTCATGGACACACGACTACAGCGTCGCTGCTCTATTCTCCGTCTTGTCCTGTTAATTTACTGGGACGAGACCTCCTTTCTGTTTTTCAGGTCTCCCTTTCCTTTAGTCCCTCCTTTACAGATAATCATCCTGAATTATCTTTTCTGGTCGATGCTGATTTAGAACAGACTTTCCCTTCTGTTCCTATTGATGTCTGGGCTACAGATGATCAACCTTACGGTCATCTCTCCCATGTCTCTCCTCACAAAATTGAGTTAAAAGATGGATGTACAGGACCATGTGTACCCCAATATAATTTGTCCGAAACAGCTAGAGCTGGTTTACAGGACGAGATTGATTCCCTTCTGCAACATGGTATCATTGAACCAAGTACTTCCTCCTATAATACCCCACTCTACCCCGTGCCTAAGCCAAATGGTAAGTGGCGTATTGTTCATGATCTTCGTGCCTTAAATGACCGGGTTCAACCTCTCTATCCCTGTGTTGAGAACCCTGTAACCCTTTTACAGCGTACTACCTTGTCTGGATTTTTTTCAGTCCTAGATCTCTCTAATGCCTTTTTTTCCATCCCACTCCATTCATCAAGTCGCCCCCTAACAGCATTTTGCCATGAGGGCCAATCTTATCAATGGACTCGCCTTCCCCAAGGGTTTATTGATAGTCCAACCGTGTTTTCTCGATGTCTTGCCAATGATCTGACTCAATTGCGTCCTACACTGCCCCCTTCTGTTAAGATACTACAGTATGTAGATGATCTTTTGTTATGTGCTCCTACAGAAATTGCTTGCCGTGATGCTACTGCTACACTTCTTAAATTTCTTGCAGAAAAAGGGTATAAAGTCAATGCAAAGAAAGCTCAGATTGCCAAGCATAAAGTCACCTTTCTGGGTACTGCTATTGGCGATGCTGTCAAAGGTCTGCCCCCTGAGGTACATGACCACTTGTCTTCCTTCCCCGTTCCCTCCACTGTAACTGAACTCCGAGCCATTTTAGGCCTTCTAAATTTTTGTCGTTTCTGGATTCCTAATTTCTCTTTGCGCTCACATCCTTTACGCCGACATCTTAAAGGGAATCCTTCTGGAAAAAAGTCTCTCTCTTTATCCTCTGAGGATCAACAAGTTCTTATGGATCTTGTTAATTATGTTTCTCTATCCTCTCCTTTAGCTCTGCTAGATGTCGCACAGCCTGCACATATTTGGGTTCACACTTCTTCTTCTGGCTGGTCTGCTGTTGTCTCTCAAGAACCCCATCTTTTACCCATTGCTTTTCTCTCTGGTACTTTTACCCCTGTTGAAGCTTCTTTCAGCCCCTGTGAACAGGGCATTGTCGCTGCTGCAGCTGCTCTTCAGAAATTATATTTGTTTGCCCCTCACTGTCCAGTTGTTTTGCATGTTGACCACTCTGTTGCTTCACTTTTGAAAAATCCTTCTCTTACATTTTCGCCTCCACGTTTAGGTTCTTATGTTGGTCTTCTTCTTCGCTCTGCTGTAACTTTAACCCGTCTTAACTCTGATGTTCCTTCTTTCTTTTCTGCCCTCCAATCTCAATTACTTTCTTCACCACCCTTGTCCCATGTTTGTGAAGTCACTCCCTTGCCCCTGCCCGATGCTCTTACACTTCATTTTACTCCCCTTTCTACTGGCTCCTATTGGTTTACTGATGGTTCTTCTACTTCTGGAATTTCTGCCTTTGCAGCTATCTCTTATTCACCAGAAGGACAAATCACCTCCACCCACCAGTTCTTACTGCCACCTGAATCTTCTGCTCAGCTTGCTGAACTTGCTGCTGTTGCTTTTGTTCTCTCCCAGAACCTTTCTGAGCCTGTTACTATTTTTACTGATTCACATTATGTTTTCTCCTCTTTATCTTCTCACATTCGTAAATGGAATCGGCGTGGCTTTATTTCTGCTGCTGGTGAACCCATTGCTCACCATCATACATGGGATCTTATTCTTTCTGGTTTAGCTGACCGTCACTCCCATGACCTCTCTACGGCTATATGTTGGGTCCGTGCCCATCAGCATGTACGCACTTGGGTACAAGAGGGAAATTCTTTAGCTGATTTTCTTGCAACAGAAGCCTCTTCTACTTCCCCTCCTATCTCCCAACTCCCTGTCACAACCCGTTCTACTTTGCCTATTGATGTTTCTGTTTCCCCTAATACCTCTCAAGAATCTGTCCATGATTCTCAGAATCTTGCTCCACTAACTGAGATTGAAAACTGGATTAATTTGGGATGTACTAAAATTCAAGATATCTGGATGCATCCCTCAGGCCTACCTTGTTGCCCCTTCTCTCATCTCCAACTTCTAATTCATGATTTACACTATCCCTCCCATCGTTCCTCCTCTTCTATGCAAAATGACCTACGCCACATTCTTTGGTCCCCTCTAATTACCTCTACTTGCTCCCAGGTTGTTGCTCAATGTTCTGTCTGCATTAAGAATTTACCTTCTAAACCTCTTAAAATTCCTCCTGGACATATTCCAAAACCGACTGGACCTTTCCTTGAATGGCACTGTGATTTTACTGATATGATTACTCCTTGCAATGGAAAACGTTAGCTCCTCGTTTTTGTCGATCCTTTTTCTCAGTGGCTCGAAGCTCTACCTTGTTCTCATGAAGATGCTCGTACTATGGCATATGCTCTTGTGGACCATATTATCCCACGTTTTGGTTTTCCACAACGTATTGTTACTGACAATGGTACTCACTTCCATAATGCTTTACTTAACTTTCTTTCTTCTTCCTTGATGTTTCATCACAGAACTGTCTCCGTTTACAGGCCTACTTCTAATGGTCTGGTTGAACGCTGTAATGGTCTCCTGAAGCAACGCCTACGACTGCTGATGTCATCCACTTCCACTTCCTGGTTGGATGCCCTGCCCACCGCCCTTCTTATGCTCCGTTCCTCTTCTGTTCGTTCCATTGGACTCACTCCTTTTGAACTTTGTACAGGACGTACAATGCGTTTTCCTGTTCCTTCACTGGACACACCCCCTTCCCATCCAGATTCGCTTTCAACTTACATCCATAACCTCAGGATTGCCCTCCAACACATTACTGCTGCTCGCTCCTGTTTAAATCACCTTGTTTTCCCCTCTTTTCTAGCATACCAAGCAGGTGACCTGGTCTACCGGAAGAATTTCACGCACAAGACCTGGAAAGATCCAATCTGCACTGGACCATACCGAATTAAGACTGTTACCCCTACTGCTGCATTACTTGAAGGAGATTTGTCATTCACCCACCTGAAGGATCTTCGACCCTGTCCATCTGACCTTTCCTCAACATCCTCTGTGCCTCCTGTTCCACCTCCTCAGCTACCAGAAGACTCCACAGACTCTGTCACTCCTGAATAACTGCTTTTTGGACTTTGAACAGTGACATATACTCAGCATTACTCCTTTGCCTACATTGGAACACTACTTATCAATTTTTATGAACTGTGTACTATTTCTTTGGACATTTTGGACATTTTAAGTTTAATTTTTATATATATACCTTTTGCATTACCAGACACAATGTATTCTCTATTACTTTTATCTCTATCTTTCTGTCTCTCTTTCTCTTTGCCTCTTTTACCCCGAGTTAATCTTTGGGAACAGTCACTTCTAGATCTTTCTAAAACTCTCCATACCTCTTCCTGTCTAGTCTGCACTCCTCTCCTTTCTCAGGCTACTGATATTCCTGCCAATCCTTTTCCTGTCCTTTTCCCTGACCTTTTTCGAATTCGATCCTCAGACCCATACTATACCTCTAAGATTTCTGGAATTCCTGATTCCCTCACTTGGGCTGAATACTATGGTTTACATTTCAGTAATGCCTCCCTTCCTCCTTCCCATACTGCCCCATATCCCTCTACTGGTTATTTTTGCTTGTCCTCCACTGCAACCTCTTTCCCTATCCCTTGTAATTTTACTCATGTTACAGCCTCCCCTTCTCCTTTTTGGATTATTGGTCCTTCTACCTTCTACCCATCCAACTCCTCTCTTGTCCTTTCCCCCTCTAATACTTCCATTGTTATTCCTTATTTTAATTCTACTCTCGCCTTTGCAACTTCTAATACAAATACAACTCCTTTTCAGGTTCTTAACCCGCCTCATCGTCAAGATGTTCAAAACCCCCGTGTTTTCCATTCTTTTCTCTCTCCTATATCTCACTACCATTCTCCTCATCCTTGTTCATTATCCGGATATACACATGAACGATTTCCTACTTTCCGTACTTTTCACTATCCCCTTGTTGGTCATTACTGGAGGAGGAGTGGCCTAGTGGTTAGGGTGGTTAGGGTGGTGGACTCTGGTCCTGAGGAACTGAGTTCAATTCCCACTTCAGGCACAGGCAGCTCCTTGTGACTCTGGGCAAGTCACTTAACCCTCCATTGCCCCAAGTACAAATAAGCACCTGTATATAATATGTAAGCCACATTGAGCCTGCCATGAGTGGGAAAGTGCAGGGTACAAATGTAACAAAATAAATTTGTGACAACCTACTGTACCTGACTTTATCTCCCACTTATTCTTTTTGTGTACTTTCTACACTAAATTATTTTTCTGTTATTGTTCCCCTTAATACATCTTTTAACTTCCCCACTCGTTCTAAATGTTCCCTCTCTGTCCCGCCTGCTGTCGCCCCTGAACATGAAGCTATTAAAAAATCTTTGGAATATATTAATTCTACTTATCCCTTGACAAAAATTAGACTTGATGCCCTCTCTGCTACTTCTTGGATTCCAATTTTTGCTGCCCCTGCTTCCACTGCTGAATTAGGAATGTCTATTAGACGACTTCAAGCCCTATTACATGTATTAACTCATGAACTGAATATTGCCTTTAAGGCTGTACAAGATCAAATCGATGAACTTACTATTTTTACTCGCTATAACAGAATGGGTTTAGATTACTTACTTGCAGCACAAGGTGGTTTATGTACTGTTTTAAATAGTATTGACTGTTGTACTGTGGTTGTTAATCGTTCACATATTGTTAGAAATGCTATGGAAAAAATTGTTAATTTGGCAAAAATTTCAATTTCTGATTACTCATCTCCTCTTGATGCCTCCTCTTGGTGGTCTACTATCACTTCCTGGTTTTCCAATCTTATTCCTTCTGTTCGAGGACTCCTTTTTGGACTCCTTGGTTTTCTAGCTTTTCTCCTTATTCTCTTTTGCTGTCTACCCTGTTTTCTATCTCTGTGTAAGAAATTGTTCTCTACACCTTTTAATACCAACATTATGTTTAATGAAACTTCTGCCCCAAATTATTCTACTTCTCCAATTTTTGCTCCCTCTCGCCACTCCCACACCCTACGGACTTTTCCTGCTGAAGAACCTACTATCTCCTAGTTTCTGGTTTTGTCTCCCTTTTCCATTTAACGGGAGCCAAGAGGGAAGATGTAAAAAGATGTTCTATTCTACCTGTGCTGCACTGCCTCCCATCCCCCCTCTGTCTTTTCTGTACCTGGCTGCTAGTCACTGCTGGTAGCCATAGACAGGAATGCAGACATCCCTGGCTTTCGTTACTATGGCAGCCCAGTATCTGGAATACACATCTTTTCTTCAGTTACAAGATGGTCAAGGTCAAATGTACCAATAGGGTGTTGGCAGGACACCTAAGCTACCTTCGATTGGTGTAGGAGGGGGGAGAGGTGACGACATCACTTTTTCTATAAGAATACCTGCACACAAAGAAATCTTGAGAATTAGCCATATTTTGCAGGAGACTTTTCTCTGTCCTGATTCAGGGCATCATTGCTAATTGGCTATTTCTCCAGGAAATATATTTTCCCTTCTTTGTTTCTGCATTGCTCCGGGTAAGAACTATTTCTTTATAACAGAGAACTATTCTCTCTTTTCTCTTTATATTTTATTTCACTTCAGGACTGATATATTTCCTGCTAGTGATCCCTCCCTCTCTCTCTAAGAAAGCATGGTCTCAGGAAACATGCTGTGATCTCTCTCTCTCTCATTTTCTTTGTCCTCTTTACAACTTTTCCTTATCAAATTAGTCTGATTGCTTATTATTATTACCTAAGCTATTGGTAATTAGATTCTGTACATGTGGTATTTTTCCAACTGAGATTCTGTACATGTGATGATATTTTTCTAACTGAGATTCTGTACATGTGATATTTTCCCAAGACTTTCAAACTGATATCTGAAGCTGTGCTGGTAAGAATAAAAACCACTTCTAACTCTCTGATTCATTTAAACTTATTCTATGATATTTTTCTTTATTTTGGTACAAAGTGAATAGCATAAACGCAGCCAGTACAGTTGCCAGATAATGGGGGGACAGGAAGTTATGGTATGAGAGGGAGAGATGCTGGTCCCGAGGTTGGGGGGGGGCACGAGCAGCAAAAGAGAGAGAGGAAGAGATGCAGGCCTAGGGGGTGCAGAAGAAAGGGAAGAGAAAAGGGTGAAGCTGAACACGAGGATGGACAAGGACATAGAGAAGAGATGCTAGGCATGAAGAGAACATAGGAACAGGGACACAGATACGAGATGATGGACAGTGTAGGATAGGGACACACAAGAGATGCAGAATATGGGGAGATAAGGACATTGAGAGGGCAGATGCTGAACATGGAGGGAGGATAGAGATAGGGAGAGAGGGAAGATGCTGGACAGAACACAGAGAGAAGATGGATGGTGGACATAGAGAGAGAAGAAAGGTCAAAAGGACAGGAAAACCTGGAAAGAGAGTTAAGAAAAAACAGAGAAAAGCAGAAAATGCTAGGACCACAGTAATGCTCAGACAACTAAGATAGAAAGTTTTTTCTCAATGTATTAACTGTAACATATCAGCTTTGAGAAAGGCACATCTCTGATATCTTGCATACCAGTTTCTGTTTCTAATACTGTGACAGGTTTTCTATATAGGTTTTCTATTTAGTTGTTATCAAAGCCCATGAAAAGCTCCATTCCAGGACATCCAAATCTATTGAGCCACGATCAGGGCACAGACCGTAGAAGTTTGTCCATTACTGGCGTTGCCTCCCAATCACCAGTGCTGCCACCCAGTCCCCGTCAAGCCCCTTTGGATTGATTCCTTCTAAACAGGATTCCTATGTGATATCCCACACATTTTTGAATTCCATTATGGTTTTCATTTTCACCACTTGCTGCAGGAGGGCATTCTAAGTATCCACCACCCTCTTGGTGAAAAAATATTTCCTGACATTATTTCTGAGTCAGCCTCCCTTCATCCTCAATTCATGTCCTCTAGTTCTACCACCTTCCCGTCCTGGAAGACCCTTGACCATTCTTCCAATGTTTGGAGATCCATTCTCATGGTTTCTACACCCTCCAGGATATCCACTCTAATGGCTATATTCGTGTCATCTGCAAAAAGGCAAACCTTTCCTTCTAACCCTCCAGCAATGTCTCTCACAAATATATTAAACAAAATCGGCCCCAGCACCGATCCATGATGCACTCCACTGCTCAATTTCCTTTCCTCCAAGTGGATTCCATTTACCACCACCCTCTGTCATCTGTCGGTCAACCTATTTCCAATCAATTTCACTACTTTGGGTCCTAAGTTCAGTCCTCTCAGTGTATTCATGAGCCTTCTGTGAGGGACAGTGTCGCGGTCTCAGGCTCTGAGCGAACTATCACAGACTCAGGAACAACGTGAGCTCTTGGGCTGCTGTCGATGAATGGCAGCAGCAGGCAAAACCCTCCAACCAGGACTGGACTAAACAAGCAGGACTGAGGCAGACTAGAAGTGCAATAAGCACACAGGAAGAAACAGACTAGAAGTGAACAGAGCACACAGGCTGTACTAAGACACAAGCCAGGACTAGACTGAACTAGCTGGACTGGAGCTTACTGGACGTGCAATAAGCACACAGACAGAAACAGACCAGAAGTGCACAGAGCACACAGGCTGTACTAAGACACAAACCAGGACTGGACTAGGTAGAGAACACAGGGACAGAACTAAGTAAAGCCAGAAGGGAGAATACTCAAATGGGCCGCAAGGCGAACCTGGAACCGATGCACACAGAGCTCTCTCATGTGGGCCGCAAAGCCGAACGGGAACCCAAACACAACAACAGAAGGGAGAAGTAACTAGGCAGAGCTCTAGGCGAAGCAGACTAGGCAGAGTTCAAGGTGAGGCAGAGTCCAGGGGTGTAGCTGCAGGTGGGCCTGGATGGGCCCAGGCTCACCCAGTTTTGTCTCAGGCCCATCCTGACGAGTCCCAACATGTCCGTGTCTTCTCACCCTCTCCTACCAGCAGGTGGAGATAGAGATAAACAAACTAAAGGCAGTGATGCTAGACGGCCAGCTCCTTCCTCAGTTAGTATGTCAATCATAAGCATTTGCCAAGGCCAAAAATATGAAACTAATAACAATCAGAAACCATCCTCACTATGAAAAACAGAGAACCAAATAAGAACTTCGAAATAACCGCAACTTGATCCTGAAATCAGAATCCTTTCCATGTTCCCATATCTGTCTGAACTCTGCAAAAGAGAACCTAGAAGGAAAAAATAGCCATACTGCGTGGAAAATGAAAAAAACCGTTGGCTGAACTAGGGAGGGATCCTGGATTCATCTGCTGCGTTAAAGGAAAGAAAATGATCAGTTAAGACATAATTTTACCTTCCTTGTCACTTGCAGCAGATGAATCCAGGAACTAGTGGGATGTACCAAAGTATTCCTTAAGTAGGGTGGGAAGCCGATGCTCCCCGCGCCAACAGTCCCGCCCCAAAACTCGCATCCTCCCGAGCAGACACATCTAGCCTGTAATGCTTCGCAAAAGTATGACGGGATGCCCAAGTACATAAGTAATGCCATACTGGGAAAAGACCAAGGGTCCATCGAGCCCAGCATCCTGTCCATGACAGCGGCCAATCCAGGCCAAGGGCACCTGGCAAGCTTCCCAAACGTGCAAACATTCTATACATGTTATTCCTGGAATTGTGGATTTTTCCCGTCCATTTAGTAGCAGTTTATGGACTTGTCCTTTAGGAAACCGTCCAACCCCTTTTTAAACTCTGCTAAGCTAACCGCCTTCACCACTTTCTCTGGCAACGAATTCCAGAGTTTAATTATACGTTGGGTAAAGAAAAATTTTCTCCGATTTGTTTTAAATTTACTACACTGTAGTTTCATCGCATGCCCCCTAGTCCTAGTATTTTTGGAAAGCGTGAACAGACGCTTCACATCCACCTGTTCCACTCCACTCATTATTTTATATACCTCTATCATGTCTCCCCTCAGCCGTCTCTTCTCCAAGCTGAATAGCCCTAGCCTCCTTAATCTTTCTTCATAGGGAAGTCGTCCCATCCCCACTATCATTTTAGTCGCCCTTCGCTGCACCTTTTCCAATTCTACTATATCTTTCTTGAGATGCGGCGACCAGAATTGAACACAATACTCAAGATGCGGTCGCACCATGGAGCAATACAACGGCATTATAACATCCTCACACCTGTTTTCCATACCTTTCCTAATAATACCCAACATTCTATTCGCTTTCTTAGCCGCAGCAGCACACTGAGCAGAAGGTTTCAGCATATTATTGACAACGACACCCAGATCCCTTTCTTGGTCCGTAACTCCTAACGTGGAACCTTGCATGACGTAGCTATAATTCGGGTCCTTTTTTCCCACATGCATCACCTTGCACTTGCTCACATTAAATGTCATCTGCCATTTAGCCGCCCAGTCTCCCAGTCTCGTAAGGTCCTCTTGTAATTTTTCACAATCCTATCGCGATTTAATAACTTTGAATAACTTTGTGTCATCAACAAATTTAATTAACTCGCTAGTTACTCCCATCTCTAAATCATTTATAAATATATTAAAAAGCAGCGGTCCTAGCACAGACCCCTGAGGAACCCCACTAACTACCCTTCTCCATTGTGAATACTGCCCATTTAACCCCACTCTCTGTTTCCTATCCTTCAACCAGTTTTTAATCCACAGTAGGACATTTCCTCCTATCCCATGACCCTCCAATTTCCTCTGTAGCCTTTCATGAGGTACCTTGTCAAACGCCTTTTGAAAATCCAGATACACAATATCAACCGGTTCCCCTTTGTCCACATGTTTGTTTACTCCTTCAAAGAATTGAAGTAAATTGGTCAGGCAAGATTTCCCCACACAAAAGCCATGCTGATTCGGTCTCAGTAATCCATGTTCTTGGATGTGCTCTGTAATTTTGTTTTTAATAATAGCCTCTACCATTTTCCCCGGCACTGACGTCAGACTCACGGGTCTATAATTTCCCGGATCTCCCCTGGAGCCTTTTTAAAAAATTGGCATTACATTGGCCACCCTCCAATCTTCCAGTACCACGCTCGATTTTAAGGATAAGTTGCATATCACTAGCAGTAGCTCCGCAAGCTCATTTTTCAGTTCTATCAGTACTCTAGGATGAATACCATCCGGTCCAGGAGATTTGCTACTCTTCAGTTTGCTGAACTGCTACATTACGTCCTCCAGGTTTACTGTAAAGTCAGTAAGTTTCTCCGACTCGTCCACTTGAAATACCATTTCCGACACCGGTATCCCACCCAAATCTTCCTCGGTGAAGATCGAAGCAAAGAATTCATTCAGTCTCTCCGCTACGTCTTTGTCTTCCTTGATCGCCCCTTTTACCCCTCGGTCATCCAGCGGCCCAACCGATTCTTTTGCCGGCTTCCTGCTTTTAATATACCGAAAAAAATTTTTACTATGTTTTTTTGCCTCTAATGCTATCTTTTTTTCGTAATCCCTCTTGGCCTTCTTTATCTGCGCCTTGCATTTGCTTTGACATTCCTTATGCTGCTTCTTGTTATTTTCAGACGGTTCCTTCTTCCATTTTCTGAAGGCATTTCTTTTAGCCCTAATAGCTTCCTTTACCTCACTTTTCAACCAGGCCGGCTATCTTTTGGACTTCCGTCTTTGTTTTCTAATTCACGGAATATGTATGGCCTGGGCCTCCAAGACGGTATTTTTGAACAGCATCCACGCCTGTTGTACAGTTTTTACTCTCTCAGTTGCCCCCCTAAGTTTTTTTTTTTACCGTTCTTCTCATTTTATCATAGTCTCCTTTTTTAAAGTTAAACGCTAACGTATTTGACTTTCTGTGTACAGTTACTTCAAGGTCGATATCAAAACTGATCATATTATGATCACTGTTATCAAGCGGCCCCAGTACCATAACATCCCTCACCAGATCATGCGCTCCACTAAGGACCAAGTCTAGAATTTTTCCTTCTCTCGTCGGCTCCTGCACCAGCTGCTCCATAAAGCTGTCCTTGATTTCATCAAGGAATTGTACCTCTGTAGCGTGTCCCGATGTTACATTTACCCAGTCTATATTTGGATAATTGAAGTCACCCATTATTATCACATTGCCCATTTTGTTCGCGTCTCTGATTTCTTTTATCATTTCTGCGTCTACCTGCTCATCCTGGCGAGGCAGACGGTAGTACACTCCTATCACCGTTTTTTTCCCTTTTATACATGGAATTTCAACCCACAATGATTCAAAGGTGTGATTTGTGTCCTGCTGTATTTGTAATCTATCTGAGTCAAGGCTCTCTTTAATATACAATGCTACCCCTCCACCAGTCCGGTCCACCCTATCAATACGATATACTTTGTACCCCGGTATGACAATGTCCCACTGGTTATCCTCCTTCCACCAGGTCTCAGTAATGCCTATTATATGCAATTTTTCATTTAGTGCAATATATTCCAAATCTCCCATCTTATTTCTTAGACTCCTAGCATTTGCATATAGACATTTCAGAGTATGTTTGTTGTTCCTATTTGCATGATGCTTAGTACCTGACACTATTGATTTGCCATCTTTTGTCTGATCTTTAGTTGTATTTAAGGGCACCTGGCCTACCACGGTCTGTTGTGCAACCTCACTATCCAGAATCCCTATCTTCCCTGTTTGTTAGGTATCTTTGCAAGATACTTTTCCCAAACCATGCGCTTTTGAGCGACTGTCAGCCTTCCCCCCATTTCTAGTTTAAAAGCTACTCTATCTCCTTTTTAAATGCCGACGCCAGCAGCCTGGTCCCACCCTGGTTAAGGTGGAGCCCATCCTTTCGGAATAGGGTCCCCCTTCCCCAGAATGTTGCCCAGTTCCTAACAAATCTAAAACCCTTCTCCCTGCACCATCGTCTCATCCACGCATTGAGACTCCGTAGCTCTGCCTGCCTCTTGGGCCCTGCGCGTGGAACAGGTAGCTTTTCAGAAAATGCTACCCTAGAGGATCTGGATTTGATCTTTCTACCTAAGAACCTAAATTTGCCTTCCAGAACCTCTCTCCCACATTTTCCTATGTCGTTGGTTCCCACGTGTACCAAGACAGCGGAGTCCTCCCCAGCACTATCTAGAATCCTATCTAGGTGACGCGTGATGTCCGCCACCTTCGCACCAGGCAGGCAAGTCACCAGGCGATCCTCACGTCCACCAGCCACCCAGCTATCTATATGCCTAATGATCGAATCACCAACTACAACAGCTGTCCTAACCTTTCCTTCCCGGGCAGCACTTGAAGACATATCCTCGGTGCGAGAGGATAGTACATCCCCTGGTGGGCAGGTCCTGGCTACAGGAGTACTTCCTACTTCACCAGGGTGATGCTCTCCTTCTAGGAGACCTCCCTCCTCCAAGGTAGCACAAGGGCTACCATACTGGAGGTGGGACTTCTCTACAACATCCCTGTAGGTCTTCTCTATGTACCTCTCTGTCTCCCTCAGCTCCACCAAGTCTGCTACTCTAGCCTCAAGAGAACGGACACGTTCTCTAAGAGCTAGGAGCTCTTTGCATCGGGTGCAAACATATGACATCTCACCAACTGGGAGATAATCATACATGTGACACTCAATGCAAAAGACTGGATAGCACCTCTCTCGCTGCTGGACTGCTGACTCCATCTTAGTGTTTTTTGAGTTTTTCAATAATTTAAAACTTGCTACAGTATTAAGGATATTAGCCTAATATAAAATTGTCTTTTACTTTATATAGTATATTGTATGATTTATTTAGTAGATCCTGCAGTGGCTGTTAGATTCTATCTGTTAATGCTGTGATCCAAAGCTTTTAAAACTAAGTGGAAAAGACTATGGAGATTAGCTGTTAAAATTTGCTTTTTAATTTTGCCTAACACTAACCTACAATTCCTCCTTTAAACCCCAATCTTTAAGTTCCCAAATCACAAAGCAAAGTAGCGTTCACTTACCAGAGAAATGTCCTCTTCTCTCAGAACTTCTCAGAAAGAAAGTTCAGTGGGACTTTCCCTCTTTATATACTTTTGAATCTAAGGGGCCTCTTTTGAACAGGTTCTTTTAGCTGATTCAGCAACCTATGCAAGTATTCTACTTCCCCCACACTTTAATTATCACTTAATTGAGGTCACTGGATGAGCTAACTCTCCAGCAGCCAAAGAAAAGAAAATAACTGCCGTTTAGAACAAAGGAGTTCTTTGCTGTTTAGTTCCTACCTCTAGAAAAGGTTTCAGTTTAAAACTATGGGGAAAATGCCTATTTCTAGAGAAAAATTCAGTTTAAAACTATGGGGAAAGGGTTTATACACTATGGCAACTAGTTAATAATGCTTGCTTTTCTCTCTCTCTCTCTCTCTCTCTCTCTCTCTCTCTCTCTCTCTCTTTTTATTCCCCCCTTAATACTAAACTAGGTCCTGCTTGCTTTTCCCTCTTTCTCTCTCTCTTTTTATTCGCCCTTAATACTAAATTAGATCCTGCAGTGGCTGTTAGATCCTATCTGTTAATGCTGTGATCCAAAGCTTTTAAAACTAAGTGGGAAAGACTATGGAGATTAGCTGTTAAAATTTGCTTTTTAATTTTGCCTAACACTAACCTACAATTCCTCCTTTAAACCCCAATCTTTAAGTTCCCAAAGCACAAAGCAAAGTAGCGTTCACTTACCAGAGAAATGTCCTCTTCTCTCAGAACTTCTCAGAAAAAAAGTAGCCGTCCGACAAATCTTTTCCAGAGATAAGACCGACGCCTCCGCCCAAGAAGCTGCCTGTGCCTAAGTAGAATGAGTCTTCAGGGCCACTGGAGACTCCCGCCCTTGTAGCAGATATGCCACTCCAATGGCTTCCCTAATCCAGCAAGCAATGGAAGTCGCCTCACCTCTTTTCAATCCCGACAAGAGCACAAAGAGATGATCCGCGCGTCAAAACTCGTTAGAGATCTGCAAGTACTGAAACAAGGCTCTCCGCACGTCCAGGAAACATAGCGAGGCAAACTCCCCCTGATAATCCTCTCTTCGAAAAGGCGGAAGATAATCCACCTGATTGACATGGAAAGCCGAAACCACTTTAGGTAGAAATGACGGCACCGTCCGGATCGACACCCCTGCTTCAGAAAACTGCAAAAAAGGATCTCTGGAAGACAAAGCCTGAATTTCAGAAATCCTCCAAGCCGAAGCAATGGCCACCAAAAACACTGTATTAATTGGTAGATCCTTCTCAGAAACCTTATTCAACGGCTCAAACGGTGGGGCCTGGAGGGCTCGCAGTACCACATTCAAATTCCACGCCGGACACGGCTGCCTCAGAGGAGGCCAAAGCCGAAGAGCCCCGCGTAGGAAACAGACCACATCAGAGTGAGCTGCTAAAGAGGAACCGTCCAGTTTGCCCCTAAAACAAGCTAGCGCAGCCACCTGCACTCGAAGGGAATAATATGCCAATCCCTTTTGAATACCATCCTGAAGGAACTCCAGAATAACCGGAATGTCCGCCCAAAAAGGCGATTCAGCACGCAAAGCACACCATGCCGAGAAAGCTTTCCACACTCATGCATACGCTGTTGAAGTAGACTGCTTCCGTGCCCCCAAAACAGTGGCAATGACTGGTCCTGAAAATCCCTTCTTCCTCAGCTGCCGCCTCTCAATAGCCAAGCCGTAAGACCAAAGCGGGAGGGATTTTCCATCTGAACTGGCCCTTGATGCAGCAGATCGGGAGTCACCGGAAGTCGCAATGGTGGCTCTGAGAGTGTTCAAACGAGATCCGCATACCACGGCCGTCGGGGCCAGTCTGGGGCCACTAGAACGACCGGCCCCCGATGCTGCCCTATGCGGCAAAGAACTCTCCCGATCAATCAGAGGCCACGGAGGAAAAACATACAGTAGCTGTTGTTCCGGCCATGGCTAGAGAAGAGCGTCCAATCCTGCGGATCCTGGCTGCCGTTTGCGGCTGAAGAACTGGGGAACATTGGAATTGCAAGCCATGGCCATGAGATCCATTACTGGTCTTCCCCAATGTTGACAGATCAGCCGAAAAGCCGAGCCTAACAGTGTCCATTCCGCTGCGTCCAAAAGAGTCCGGCTGAGAAAATCCACTTGAACATTGTCTTGACCCGCAATGTACACTGCTGACTGCCTCTGAACATGCGCTTCCGCCCATACTAGAAGACGAGACGCTTCCACTGCCAAGGGAAGACTGTGATTGCCCCCCTGCTGATTGATGTAGGCCACCATCGTGGTGTTGCCCGAGAATACACGAACCGCCTGCCCCTGCTGAAGGTCCTGAAAACTCCGCAGCGCATTCACGACTGCTCTCAACTCCAGACGATATATTGGCCAAGTTGCTTCGATAGGGGTCCACGATCCCTGGGCTACTCGATGAAGACAATGGGCTCCCCAGCCCGCAAGGCTGGCATCCGTCACGACTGCCATCCAATTGGGAGATGCCAGGGAAACACCCTTCTGCAAATTGGCTGACCGGAGCCACCACGCAAGACTGTCCCTGGCCCGGCTCAACCAAGGAAGGTGTCGTTGATAATCCAGCGACGTCGGCGACCATCTGCTCAAAAGGAAATTCTGAAGAGGCCGCATGACCTCCAAGGTCGCTGTCATGGAACCGAGGAGCTGAACATAGTCCCACACTCGGGGAGCGCGACGACTCAATAAGGTCCGTACCTGAAAAATGTAATTTGATCCTTCGCCCCTTGGGGAGAAACACCTTCTCCATCTTCGTATCAAATTGCACTCCAAGATACTCCAGACTCTGAGTAGGAACCAGATGACTTGTCCATATTGACCACCCAACCTAAGGATTGCAACACCGCAATCACTCTGTCGGTGACCACTGGACTCTCCTGTGCTGTCGTCGCCCGAATCAGTCAGTCGTCAAGCTATGGATGCACTCGAATCCCCTCCTTCCGCAGGAATGCCGCCACCACCACCATGACCTTGGAAAAAGTGTGTGGGGCAGTGGCCATTCCACAAGGAAGGGCCTGAAACTGGAAGTGCTGACCCATGTGAATATTTTAGGGTGTATTTATCCTTCCCAGTATAGTGGTCCAGCCACAAATATCTAGGAATGAACAAACCACCCAAGGCTGCATCAGTATATTTTCCCCATTTATCTAGACTCCTTAATTCCCCAGATTAGTGCACTCACTCTGAATAAGTCAGGAGGCAATAATCAAAAGAAATGATTGGTTATGAGAAATCAGCTCTCATTATTTATAATCACCGAAACAGGTATTACAAGATCATTAGTAATAGCAATCAAAACATGTTTCTCACAGGGAGCTTCAGACAGTGAATCAAATGTGCCACAAAGATTCTGAAAATCTCCAAAGACTGTTCCAGCTGTCAGTTTATATACTCTTTATTCTGCCTTCTACCTTACTGGCAGTTTCGGTTAACAATTAGTAATTCTATTTAGCAATTTATTGGTTTCAACCACAGTGATATTTCTGTCCTCAAGTTTCGATCAGCCCTTTTCAAACTTCTGTTATCTTGCACCTGGCTCAACTGCTCATCCATCCTTGCTACATATCTCTGACCGCAAGTTCTTGTTATGCCCCTGTCTAGCTGGCATTTTGTATCATCTCAGTTCATTTTGCACTGATACCCAATTTCGCTTGCTCTGCAGACTGTCACAATTTCTGTGTTTCATCAACTTCTGAGCTGGCTTCTGTCTATCCTTCCTGAGTTAGCTCTGTCTCTGTATGCTGGCTGCTCCCAGCATGGTTCTAATTGCTTCACTATACTACACCTGTGTGTGTTGCCTGAGTTAGCTCTGCCTCTGTCTCTGTGTGCTGGCTGCTTCCAGCGTGGCTCTAATTACTCCACTATACTGCACCTGTGTGTGTTGAGCCTCTCTGTGCTTCAGTATGCTTTCTGCCTGAGTCCAGTAGCTGTGACATCATCAGTCAGGCCCTTGATAAGGAAGTGGTGTTCTTCCATTCAGGGCCTTTGCAAACACCAAAGGTCCAGGTCAGTGTTGGTGCAGTGAGCACCTCTGCCTTGTCTTGCTTCATAGGTTGTGTTCCTAGTTTGTATTCCTTGTTTGTTTGTTTGTATCTGGAATCCTATTCTGTTGGCTCCCTTTCCTTCCTGCCTGTGTAACCCTGAGCCCCTTGTGCAGTTAGCACTGCAGCCCTGTTTTTGTCTAGGTGCCAGTGGGCACTTCTGAATCCTGGCTGCTGTTGGTTTCCTTTCCCTCCTGTCTGAGAACCTTGAACCCCTTGTGCAGTTAGCGCTTCTACCTTGCTTTTTGTCTGGGTGCCTGTGGGCACTGCTGTATCCTGGTTCCCTGTTTCCTTGGGCTTCTGCCCCACCCTGGATAGTCAAGCTTGTCTTAAAGTCCTTTTCCCTGCATAGTATCTGTATTTCCCCTGTTGGTGGCTGGTTGGCTTCTGCTTCAGTTCCCCTCCTGCTTGTCTGCCCTGCTTGCTTTCAGTTTCCTTCCAGTCCGGTCTGGTTGGAAATCCTGTATCCTGATTCCTATCCTGAACCCTGTTGTGGTCTGGCTTGTTTAGTGTCCCTCCTAGTGTGAGTTCTCTAGTGTTCCTGCCTACTAGTTCCAGTACCAGTATTCCTCCAAGTCCTGCCGGCTGCCTGCACCCAGGGGCTCAACCCCTGGAGAACAGCAGCTAAGTGTAGATGAAGCCTAGGTCCAGTCCAGTGTGTTCTGGTCCAGTGTGCACCAGTCTGGTGTGGTCCAGTCCAGTGTGTTCCGGTCCAGTGCGCACCAATCCGGTGTGGCCCTGTCCAGTGTGTTCCAGTCCTGTGCGTACCAGTCCAGGGTGTTCCAGTCCAGTGTGTTCCAGTCCGGTACATTCCAGTCCGGTCCGTACCGGTCTGGTGTGTTCCAGTACCGTGGGTTCCAGTCCAGTGTGTTCCAGTCCGTGTATGCTGGCTCACTTGTCTGTGTCTGCAGTCCTTGCCCTTGCCGGTGTGCTAGCCCAGTGTTGGTTGGTGGATTTTGCCTGCTGCTGCCGCTCTTCGTCAGCAGCCCAAGGGCTCACGATTGCTCCAGAGCCCGCGCCGCGTGCTCCGAACCTGAGCACCTGACAGCGAGCCAATTCATTAGCTAAATTGTTCCTGTATATAGCAAAGGAAAAGGTGGTATCCTAGTGGGCTCTAATCCAGGTAATGGCTGTATGAAGGCCATTTTGGTGGCAATGTTGGAGCGCCTCAAAAAGGGAAGTCCACAGTGGTAAATGGCTTAATGGCTTACCAGTGGAGGATACCATTCCCCTCTGGTTCCATTTATGGGCATGGGAGTGCAGGGATGAGAAAACACAGTCTGAGTCAGTGACAATAGAAAGGTCAGAGTGTTTGGCTTTGAATTGTAAGATGTACAGTACTGCAGGAAGTTCAGCAGTTTGGGCAGTGTAGGTATCTGGGAGTCTAAATTGGACTGGATCCAAAATATCCTCCTCAGGTGTGTATCTAACGGCTGCAAAACCCACTCTTCCTTGTTGGAATGAACCGTCAGTGAACCACACCTCTCCGTGTTGTAAGATCTCATAATGAATAGTAAGGTAGGGGAGGGAGGTGGGCGGTACACTGATGGGGAAAGAGGACACTGTTGGCTGTAAGGGTAATTGTGAGCAGTGGATCAAGGCGTTGAATGTCGGTCATAGTCAGGGGATGTATAGTGTGAACAACACTAAACAATAGTATCTGATACTTCTGCAGGCGTGAAACAGTCATGTGACTAATTTGCTTATCTAAAAGATATTTAACATCATGTGAAGTGTGTAGAACAACAGGGAGATGAGGAATGTAGCTGTACAATTTCAAAATGGCAGTCGCAGCCACGACCAATCTTTTTTCGCAGAGAGCAAATGCCCTTTCAATGGGAGTAAAAGTACCAGATAGGTAGCCACAAGCTATTTCCTCATCTGCCTGCGCTATTAAAGCAGACCAAGTGTCTTCAAAATGTACAACCCATAAATGCACATCTTGGGAAACATCTGTGGTAGACAGGGGAGAACTCAACATAACATCCTTTACCAAGGACATAAGGTTTTCAGTTTCATCTGAAGTGAAATGGAGGGGATCATGTTTAAGCTTTTGTTTCCCAACAACTTGTGATAAGGGTGCGGGCACAGTAATTGGGCATCCAAAGCCTGCAAAAATTGAGCATTCCCAAGACCGCTCTAAGTTTTGAGACAGTAGTGGGCATGCGCAAAGAAGAAACATGCTGCAGAGTATCAGGACCAAGGCCACGCACTTGGGAACCAATCTGATGGCCAAGAAAGGTAACCTGAGACTGGGCAACCTGTAGCTTTTTGCGGTTTACTTTATAACCTTTAGTAGCCAAAAAGGCTAAGAAATCACAGGTGACCTTCAAACATGTATCAAAGTCTGGATAAGTAATTAGCATATCGTCTACGTACTAGACAACAGATGTATGGGGTGGCAAAACATACCAGTCCTGTTTAAATTCATGTATGTGCACTGCAACTGTCTGAGAGAAAATAGTAGGGCTATCAACAAAGCCCTGTGGAAGGCGTGTCCACTGATAGGTGGTGTTATCAAATTGAAAAGCCATCAGGGGGCGACTCTGAGCGTCAAGCTTGATAGAGAAAAAAAGCGTTGGACAAATCTATGGTTGAATGGTATTTTTGAAGGGTGATAATGTTTAAGAGGGTAGTCGGATTTTCCACATTGGAGAAAATCGGGGTTACAACGTCATTCAAGGCACAGAGGTCTTGCACTATGTGCCATTGTCCAGGTTCCTTCTTTTTAACGGGGAACAATGGGGTGTTATATGGGGAGTGGCACTTTTCAATTATGCCCTGCTGCAGTAGGGAATTAATCTGTTCTTGGGCACCGGCTAAAACTTCAGGTTTCAAAGGGAACTGAGAGATCTTAGGGCCTTTGCATTTAGGCAAAAGCTGAATGTGGTGTGAACGATTAACCACTTCACCATAAGGTGAGGAAGGGGAAGCCTACAGGTAGTCATGTTAAGGGCATCAGTTATCTGTTGATCAACACAGGATGTGACTGCAATCAACAGGGAATTATTGACAGTGGGACTAGGCAAATCAAAGTGAATTTGAAACTTGAACAGAGTCAAAAGGTCTCTGCTGAGTAGATTAACAGGGCATATGGGGACATATAGAAGCGATGCAGATCATTGTTGATCTGCGAACTGTATGGGCAGTGGTTTCAGCAAAGGAGTGTCCGTAGGGACACTGTTAAACCCAGTAGTGGTAATATTTTCTTTGGACAATGTAAGATGCTTTTTGTTTGTTACATTTGTACCCCGCGCTTTCCCACTCATGGCAGGCTCAATGCAGCTTACATGGGGCAAAGGAGGGTTAAGTGACTTGCCCAGAGTCACAAGGAGCTGCCTGTGCCTGAAATGGGAATTGAACTCAGTTCCTCAGCACCAAAGTCCACCACCCTAACCACTAGGCCACTCCTCCACTCTAGTTAAGCCAGGTGGTTTCTTAGAAAAGAGAAAAAATTCAGTTTTTATAAGATTTTAGTACAGTGAACCCCACCCCCTACCTCATCCAACCAACAGAAAAAAAAATAAGACTAGTAGCCAGTACCGCGCGAGAAGCGCCCGTGTCAATAAGAAAGGGAACAGGCACACCACAGATGAGTAGTGTGATCATAGGGTCATCGTAACCCGCTTGGGTATGGACCACGCCTAGTCACTGAGAGTGATGTTGGTCGGGGTTCCACAAGGGGAATGGTTGGCGGGCAGGGGGAGAGTGGTGCCGTGTATGTCTGTCAAAGTTCTGGTGAGGTTGATTGCATTCGGAAGCAAAATGGCCAAGGCGATGGCAGTTATAACATTCGACATCAGGGTGGTGGTTTGGACTAAATTTATCAGGGTGATGGCGAGGTCATCTGTTGTTATCTGTAGGACCTCTTTGTCTCTGTCTTCCCTGAGAATTGGGGAACTCATCTCTGTAGTCATTTCGGTATGGTCCAGGATTGGGGCCTCTGGCATTATTATTACGATTGCCAGAATACATAGTAAGACTACAAGGATCATGCTTTACACAAAAGGGAAAGTCTGAACAGTCAGGAGGGCAATTAGAATCCCTGAAAGGGTCCTATACCTCGGGGGAGGAGCTGGAACTGGAAGATGGTGATGAGCAGACATCCGAGTAGGAAAAGAGTGTAGAAGGGTAAATGGATGATGACATTGGAGAGCTAGAGGTAGAAGTGGATGGGCTGAGCCGTGGGGCTTTCTCATCCTTCAGTTTAGCTATCTGCATAGTCATTAGATGCGTGCATAAGGCATGCTCTTTGTGGTCATCATTTTGTATGTTTTTAACAAAGTCTGCAGTGATGCAGAATGTGGTCCTTCATTTCAGGCCACAACTTGTGGGTGATACCCACAGTGTTGTCTAAGCCCTCCTTGACTTTAGTCGGTAAAGTATCTTTAAGGAGGTGGTAAAAGACAGGAAGAGCATTTTTGGAATCAAATCTTTCTTCTGTCTCATCTCAGTATAGTTGTTGCATTCCGAGCATGGATGTCTCAATGGATTCAGAGTCTGGAACCCATCGCTGCGAAGTAAGGACTGAGAAGTCCTTATGGGGGGAGGGGAAGCGTTATGGATAGCAGTGAACAGTGGCCCCTCGATGGTGGTAAGAGGGTTACCATCAAAAGAGGTATCAGTCATTATTTTGGTATAGCCGGCCTGTGTTAACAAGTCACCCACATTTGCTTGTGGAGTGCGTCCAAGCAAAGCTTTAATGTCACCCACAGTAAGGGTGGTACCTAGTGTGGATTCTTGAAACTTGCAAATCCATTTATTACCGCCATCGGTAATATCAGGTAACTGCTGTACAAGACTATTAAGTTCCACAGCAGAATATGGGATATTTTCAGTGTGGGGGCTGCCGCCTGACATTTTGTTCAGCAATGGCATGACATGAACGACATTGGGGGCAGTAGGGACAGTGTTGAGGGCCTGAGGAAACTGATTTTCATATTTCTTCCATGTCTGGAGACCCTTGTGATCTTGTGAGTCCAGGAGGGGTTGGGGCAGGAGAAAATGAGTTCATGAGCCAACATTAATTTGCTAGTAGTCAGAGAGCCATGGAGGGGAAAAAGGTCAGACTGCGGCTGGAGAGCCTCAGACCAACCTGCAAGGTCAGAAGCCCATGGTTGGGCATAATACCAGGAATTTTCCTGTTGGGCAACATATTCATCAGGTGCCCCAGGAGGAGAACTAGAAGGTTGGCTAGCAATGGGAGAAAGAACATTAAGGGCGAGTTCAGGAGCGCTGGGATTTTTGGATCTAGTGTTTGCCGCAATGTGTGAGGGACGTGGAGCCGAGTCTAGGGCTGTTGTATGTGTTCTAGGTCATGCGACATACCAATAAGCTTCTGGTGCATGTCCTGGAGTGATTGTGGGCAATTAGGGTCAAAACGTATAGGGAAACGTGGTAACTTCAAGGGGGGCACACAGTTAGAGTCCAACTGCTGTATAGGATCTAGAATTGGGCCCATTAATATGGGGGTGCGGTCTAGCTTCAGGGGAGGAGCGCAGTTAGAGGCAAACTGCTGCATAGGTGAAGGTTCATTAAAAGTAACAAGCCTGTGTAGTTGAAGTAGATCATTCTTAATAGATTGCAGATCAGGAGGAGAAGGGGTTGAGCCGGGAGCAAGTTCTCCCAAGTGTGGGTCTGAACGGCGGCATCTACCAGCAGGGGTAAGGCCAGCGGGAATGTATCTGCTGGTAAGGCGGCAGGAGCAGGGTTGGGACGGCTGCCTGAATCAGAAGGCAGTTTATTATGGTCAGGGCGTGGAAGGACCACTTCCAATAGCAGTAGGTCCAGGAATGAGGGCGAGGTCAAGGTAGGAGTAAGATTCTGTTCTGTCTTAGGTGGGCCGTGGGAACCATGGTCGGGCATCAAGGGAACGGACGTGTCAGGAACAAAGGGCTCCCAATTGTGAAGAATGGGTGACAGGTCGACTGTGCCAGAAATCTGAAAAGAAGTTGGTCTGTCAAGAATAATGGGACGGACCGGTAAAGGAGTGGCAACCGGTTCAAGGTCTATAAGTGATGACGAAGCGGGCGTAGAGCGTTTGCTGTTGCCAAGGGGAGCATTGGGGTATAATTAGGTATAGCCAACGGCAGTGTCGCAGGTCAATAATTTGTTTGATTGTGAGGAAAGCGCAGACTCATATGAAGGTGGTGCTATAGGTGCAGTCGCTTCCAAAGGTGGAGGCGGATGGATCTGGGAATCGGGTAGAGATTTAGGGTCAACATCTCTGTCTCCGATAAGGATCCATTTATTGATTGCGTCTAGATGCTTGGATCTAGATTTTCCAGTTTTATGGGAGTCATTATAGGCAATTAATGCACGTAACTTAACAGGCTCAAAGGAGCCAGAGACAGGCCACTTAAGGTCCTTGCCTTCTTTATTCCATTTCTTAAACCATTTCTCACAGATGCACGTGAGTTCTTTTTTTTGAGTAGGAAAGAACTTTATAACGGTGTCTAAGGGGGTAGACATAGTAGTCAAACATTATGGCACAGGGTGTGTGTAATGTAGTAAAGTAAAAAGAAATGAAAGGGAACAGTGTTATAGTCAGAGAAACAAATGAATTACAACAATACTTCGGTACTACCTGAACATACGTTAAAATACAATACAAATTTATACTCACAAATCTTCAGGGGAATACCTGTAATCTGGGAGTCTCTCCAACTTCGACCGGCGCAACAATTCAGGGGTATGCCTCTAATCCGGGAGTCACTCTAACTTCGACCGGGGAGCCTGGGAGTCACTCTAATTCCGACCGGGGTGCTCACAATGGGAGCACGCAGATACCCCCAAATATTCAGACATCCTGTATACTCTTTATTCTGCCTTCTACCTTACTGGCAGTTTCGGTTAACAATTAGTAATTCTATTTAGCAATTTATTGGTTTTCACCACAGTGATATTTCTGTCCTCAAGTTTCGATCAGCCCCTTTCAAACTTCTGTTATCTTGCACCTGGCTCAACTGCTCATCCATCCTTGCTACATATCTCTGACCGCAAGTTCTCGTTATGCCCCTGTCTAGCTGGCATTTTGTATCATCTCAGTTCATTTTGCACTCATACCCAATTTCGCTTGCTCTGCAGACTGTCACAATTTCTGTGTTTCATCAACTTCAGTGAAATACTGGGTCAGACATGGCTTAGGATTTTAGATGAGGCCTAGTTTGCAACTATAAGCCTGTTGACCTGTTTTTCACATGACCTTCTAAGGCCTTTCCAGTAAATGAAGCTATTGAAGAGTTGATTTTGGCCCAGTGTGCGGATCCGGATGGGGGGCTGAAAGTAGCCAGGGCTATGGCAAGGCTGTATCCGTTTTCAGCGGACCGTTCAGAGCAGTTTGCTCTACCTAGGGTGGATGCTCTGGTGACAGCAGTCACTAAGAAGACTACTCTTCCAGTGGAAGGTGGTGTGGCACTTAAGGATATGCAAGACAGATGGCTAGAGGCCTCTTTAAAACGTGCCTTTGAGGTGGCCACTTTGACACTTCAAGCTTCTGTTTATAGTTCTTATGTGGCTAGAGCTTGTCTCAGTTGATTTCGCAGTCTGATATGCCGGAAACTCCTCAGATGTCACTGATGGATATTGGGCTGGCGTACTTAGCGGATGCCTTGTATGATTTGGTCCATGCTTTTGCCAAACTCATGGCCTTGACCGTTTCCTCTTGGCGTCTTCTGTGGCTCTGTCATTGGGCCGTAGATATGTCCTCTAAGCAACGGCTCATTAAATTGCCTTTCCGAGGGAAATTGCTTTTTGGGGAAGACTTAGAAAGGAGCCTCGAGGTCATGTTTCAGAGAGACACGCCGGTATCGCCCGGGGCGGTCCAACGCAGCCTTTCAGCATCCTCGTTTTAGGCAGCATTCTTCCTTTCGCAATGAGAAGCATCCGACTGGACCCCCCTCTCATCAGGGGGCTCCTTCTCGGGCCTCCCAATGATGGGGCGCAGGTCCGCTCTGGAAGAGAGCAGATCGGTGGTTGGTTTTCTCTGTTTCTTCCACAGTGGGCCAGAATTACTTCGGACCAGTGGGTCCTTGATGTGGTGCGAGAAGGTTACAAGCTAGAATTCTTCTCTCCCATCACAGACATTTTTCTGGAGTCCCGCTGTGTATCGCGGGCCAAGAGGACAGTGGTTCTGCAGTGTTTGCGAGACCTGCTAAGGATAGGGGCTATCGTGCCTGTTCCTCCTCTCAAAAGGCGCACAGGTCGGTACTCCATCTTCTTTGTGGTTCCAAAGAAGGGAGGGGCTTTTCGGCCTATTCTCGATCTCAGAAAGGTAAACCAGTTTTTGCAGGTTTATCACTTCTGCATGGAGACATTAAGGGCAGTTATTGCTGCTGTTCAACCAGGCGAGTTTTTGACGGTTCTCGATTTGAGGGAAGCTTACCTGCACATTCCCATTTGGCAGCTGCATCAGAGATTTCTCAGATGTGCGGTGCTGGGTGTAGAATAATGTCTTCACTTGCCTTGAAGTGTCAAAGTGGCCACTTCAAAGGCACGTTTTAAAGAGGCCTCTAGCCATCTGCCTTGCATATCCTTAAGTGCCATACCACTTTCCACTGGAAGAGTAGTCTTCTTAGTGACTGCCATCACCAGGGCATCCACCCTAGGTAGAGCAAACTGCTCTGAACGGTCTGCTGAAAACGGACACAGCCTTGCCATAGCCCTGGCTACTTTTAGCCCCCCCATCCGGATCCGCACACTGGGCCGAAATCAACTCTTCAATAGCTTCATTTACTGGAAAGGCCTTAGAAGGTCATGTGAAAAACAGTTGCAAACTAGGCCTCATCTAAAATCCTAAGCCATGTCTGACCCAGTATTTCACTGAAGTTGATGAAACACAGAAATTGTGACAGTCTGCAGAGCAAGCGAAATTGGGTACGAGTGCAAAATGAACTGAGATGATACAAAATGCCAGCTAGACAGGGGTACTAGCTATCTTGGGGTTGACCGCCTGAGAAACCGCAACCTCAGGGTCCTCTATATTCAGGGCTTCCAGCACCTGAGAGATAAGGGAGGACAACTCCTCCTTATGGAAAATCCTCACGGTGGAAGAGTCCTTCAGTTGGTCAGTGAGGACACCGTCCTCCACATCCTCTACCCCCATCTGCTCCAAGAGAACCACCATGGAGGAAGCTGCAGGCAACTGTATGCAGGACCCCTCCTCAGACCCCAAAGAAAGCCTAGGCTTTTTAAGGGAGGAGAAATCCTCTAGGGAAAAACCCAAAATCTCTTGGTTACCCACAGACCCCCTGAGAGAATCAAAGGCTGAAGCTGTTGCAGCCACGTGGGGGGGGGGGGGGGGGGGTAAGGCACTTTTCAACAAAAACGCCTGATGGAGTAGCAAAATAAACTCTGGTGAAAGCCCCTCCCCTGCAACAAAGGAGATCGCAGTCATGGTACCTGCACCACCGCCCACAGTGCCTGATGCTACTACTACTACTACTACTACTTAACATTTCTAAAGCGCTACTAGGGTTACGCAGCGCTGTACAATTTACATAGAGGGACAGTCCCTGCTCAAAGAGCTTACAATCTAGAAGACAAGTGAACGGTCAGTCCGATAGGGGCAGTCAAATTGGGGCAGTCTGGATTTACTGAACGGTAAGAGTTAGGTG
The DNA here is from genome assembly GCF_901765095.1 of Microcaecilia unicolor. Classification (NCBI taxonomy): domain Eukaryota; kingdom Metazoa; phylum Chordata; class Amphibia; order Gymnophiona; family Siphonopidae; genus Microcaecilia; species Microcaecilia unicolor. Next base: position 407,137,435 of record NC_044033.1, read on the forward strand.
CCGAACGCAGCAATGAAGAGGTGGGTTTTAAGCAAAGACTTGAAGATGGGCAGGGAGGGGGCTTGGCGTATGGGCTCAGGAAGGTTGTTCCAAGCATAGGGTGATGCCCCCCCTCAACTCCCCTACCAGCGGAGAAGAAGCTTTGCCCAAAAACACTACCGGAGCCAGCTCCGCGACCGATTGCAAAATGGCGCGAGAATTGCCAGGCTCCGGGCAGGAAAGCACGCTCTCGGGGGGGGGGGCCACCGCTCCGTCGAGTCCCGCCAAATTAGCGCACTCTGCGCTCCAAAGGCCCGCCACTGAACACCGTTTCCCGCATCGGGAACAGCGTTTTACCGCCTCCGCTGCGATCGCCTGCTCCCGGACAGGAACCCAGCAGGATGTACCCCGGACCAGGAATGCGCGGGAACTGACAGCTGAGCCGAAGAAAAAAACTCACCGGGGAGTCACGTGATGTGTTAGAGGGAGCAGGACGTGTGCTTCGCTCTCTCTGAGGGAAAACAGGCCCAAAATTGCAATTTGACCCGAAAATCGGATCCAGAGTAACCTTTATTTGTTGGGGCACAAGGAGACCGCATGGACAAATTTGTAGAATCCTCCCCGAGACCTATGGCGAGCAGAAGCGCTAAACGGGAGAAAGAAAAACCACGAGCGTGCGACGAGCCACCAGAACGCAAAAGACCGCTAAGCGGGAACGGAGGGTTCACAAAAGAACAACTCGAGCAGCTTACCGCCGCAGTGGAAGCAGCCCTGGAACCACGACTTGCTAAACTCTCCAGCCAGTTCGCTAGCTTTGAAGCAGCGCAACAAGTTCTTGAACGCCGGACTGGAGAGCTCGAGCAACGGGTCTCAGACCTGGAAGACGCAGCGGCATCCACCCCCCAGGGTATTGAGCAGCTTCAGCAAACAGTAGCTTCCTTATCGGCGAAAATGGACGACCTGGAAAACAGATCACGGCGCTCCAACTTACGATTGATTGGGATTCCGGAGTCGGTGGGGGACAGAGTACTTGCGGCCGAGCTGGAAACTTGGTTAAAAGCGGAATTCGCGCTCTCAGACCACGCGGGACCATTAAGCCTGGAACGGGCACACAGAATCGGGAGGCCCCAAGATGGCCGTGCAGGGTCGCGCACAGTGATCATTAAAATACACAACTACCTCCACAAGTTGGAAATCCTTAATGGCTTTCGGATGAAACGTGAAACTACTAATTTTAAGGGCAGCGCAGTGCGCATCTTCCAAGATTACTCGGCAGCGCTTCAAGAGAAACGAAAGGCATTTTCGGCCACGTGCAGCCGCCTCCATGATCTGAACATTCAATTCATGCTGATCTACCCCGCTATTCTAAAGATAAAGAGGAATGGAAGTTGGCAATCTTTCACTTCAGCCTCTGCTGCAAGAGAATTTGTGGCTGGACTCAAGCACCAAGGATCCAACAATCAAGAGGAGCCTCCTGTGAGATGAACTACCTGGTCTCTGTCTATAAGGGCTAGG